>NC_067145.1:38129636-38437136 GCF_903995435.1 Acomys russatus
CACAAGTACACACGTACACACGCACGCACGTGCGCGCGCGCGCACACACACACACACACACACCCCTAAACATATGCCTCTTACTCCTCTCCCTTGTTCCCTTCCCCTTCTCCCTTGTCCTCTATCTCTGTCTTTGTCTCTTATTTCCTGCCCTCTGTCCCTCTGGGGCAAATAAATCTTCTTTGAGCTGAGAGCTTGGTCTTGGGGTATCTTGAGCTGACTCCAAGGTTCCCTACACTAAGTACATATTTCTCGCTTTACTCTTTGAACATATCAATGATATGCAGTGATCACTGTGCTGATCACTTGTCTTGTCTTCTAGAAGTAAAGAATCTAGTCAAGCGACACAGACAGTTAAAGCAAAAGTCTATTAAGCAAAGCAAACACTCCAAAGAGATTGACATGGCCATGGCTGTCCCAAAAGTGGGTCTCAGCATAGTGGTTCTACTTTGTGGGTTTTTAAGAAAATTTCATGAATATTTATGAGTTATTTAGCATATTCTTAGAGTGAGGCAATCGTTGTTTCCTTCAGTTCATGGTGGACTATACCTCCCTTTATGATATTTCTTCTAGAAAATCCAGTGGCCCAGGGTGTAGTAGGATAGAGTAGGGATAAACGTCAATGTGAGAGAGGCTGTGTTGAGGCCAGGGTCCTTTTGAACTTGCACAAAGTGAAGAATAATTGAAAATGAAGCACGTGGCGAATCCTGCAGCTTACGGGCAGCACTTGCCGGTGTTGGCTGTAACTTCACAGCAGCCCTGATTCAGAACACACTTCCTGTGCATCTGCATGGTGGAGACGTTCCCACTACACATCAGCAATGCTATTGACACACCTGGACTCAGAGTCCACACTGCTGTCTGCTATGAATTGCAGTTATTGTTTTTAAGCGCACAGAGAATGGTTTCAGAACTTACACAGACACAGTGGCTTGGTAGCAGAAAGCAAAGACTTCCAAATTTTCCTATTGTCATGTAGGAATCAAGACTCTTAGAACTGGATTGTGCTATAATGTTTTTTATTTTCAGCTGTTCTTTTTGAGTCACTGGTTTCAAAGTCATAAAAGTGAATTTTGACTGGGGATTAGGGTAGAATTTCTGACAATTTTTGAGATGGCCCTAGACATACTTGAACCACTGGTTCTATACGTTGGTGTGAGTTGGTGTTTTTGGCATTGTTGATCATAAAGTTAGACTATAAATCAACTCTGAAAAGTATGGAGGATTCTCAATACACTGCAGCATGAAGTATTCAGCCAACATGTGATTTTGTATGTTTACATGTATGTGTGTGCATGTGCACATATACATGGAGGTCAGGTTTTGTTTTTGTTTTTGTTTTTTGTTTATTTGTTTGTTTTTGAGACAGGGTTTCTCTGTGTAGCCATGACTGTCCTGGACTCACTTTGTAGACCAGGCTGGCCTCGAACTCACAGAGATCCACCTGCCTCTACCTCCCAAGTGCTAGAAATACTGGCATGCGCCACCACGCCCAGCTGCGTTTCTTTTCTTAAAAGGATTCTAAAGACTGAGTTTAGTGCCTCACACTTACAAGACAAACATTTAACTACTAAATGAGCACTCTCCACAGCCTCAAGGTTTAATTCTTTCTTATAAAACATTTTTCATTGAGTGAGAGGTGTCTGCATGTGATTGTGAGAACTGTGGTATACATCTGGAGGTCAGAGGACAACTATAACTGAGATAGCCAGATCCTAGTAAATTTATTTTTTTTTAAGATTTATTTATTTATTTATTATACAATGTTCAGCCTGTGTACCTGCCTGCCAGAAGAGAGCACCAGATCTCATTATAGATGGTTATGAGCCACCAAGTGGTTGCTGGGAATTGAACTCAGGACCTCTGGATGAACAGCCAGTGCGCTTAGCCTCTGAGCCACCTCTCCAGCCCCACAGTAAATTAATATAGTTAAAACAGAAAAGATTTTTCTTACTTTTTCCAGCTGTGATCTCGAGAGAGGAGCGTCTTTCTACCTATTGAATCCAATTCTCATGGGCACAGAGGTTTTGAATGAAGACTAGCCGTCAGCTTTCCTACCAGAGAAGCGGAGACGCTGCTGCTGTCCCTTTAAGAGTAGATCATGCAGCTACTGGCTTGCTGTCAGTTTGATCCTGGCAGCAGGCAGGACTTTTTCAGGAGTGTTAGACTCCTGCAAGGCTCAAAAGGCAGTTTATCAGTTTTTGTTGTCCCAATTCACCATCTTTCTCTAAAAAACAAAACAAAACCAAAAACAAACAATCAACAACAAAACAAAACAAACTTTTCAATGAGTTAAAATTTAGTCAGGCATAAGCAGCCAGCAGATGAAGTCTGGCCTTTCCCCTCCCCCAAAATATGACACATAGAGCAACAATCAGGCAGTTAAACAAAACTACAGACACAGACTGACAGCCACAGACAGACCTGCATGCCCAGAACCAGAACCAGATGTTCCCCCAAAGGCAACCAGTGAGTGTCCAGAACGCCTCCCAAGCTGCTGAGACCCCAGATTTTTGTTGCATGTAGCACTACTCTTTGGGGTCTAGATTGGTCTAGATTCAAAACACAACGGGTTACAAGTCACAGGTTTGAGTGCTTTCTGGGTTCAGGGTGGAAATTGAGAAAACTTACCTTAGATACAAAGCTTAAAATGAAAGCTTTATTTTCTGAGCTCAGGGAGGTGGCCAGTTTGGGATCAGAACAGTGTCGAGCTTCTCTTCCATGTGTCAACAAGAGTCTAGACCATACTAGACACAAGACCAAACCCAGAAATCAAGAAAAAACAAGAAACCAAGAAAAAAAAAAAAAAACCCAACCTCCCTCCTTACGGATGAGCTGGCTGTTTCGTTAGCGTTCGTTTATCAACCTGAGGGACAGTAGAGGTATGGGGCCTTCTCACTGGGACCTGCAAATGTTTTAGGACAAGAGGAGCTGCACAAACCACTCAGACATCAACCTCAGTCAGATATGGGTGGTTTATTTAACGTAGCACCCCAGACTCTCCATGGTCAGGGACACAGCGGACTCAGTAGCCAAACAATGGTGCCAGTCTCTTTCAAAAGCAGGCTTTTTGTAAGAAAAGCTACACGTAATGGCACACACCTTTAACCCCAGCACTCAGGAGGCAGAGGCAGAGACAGGTGGATCTCTGTGAGTTCAAGGCCACCCTGGTCTACAAAGCAAGTCTAGGACTGGGGTTAACTTTATTAAATCCTGTGTACAGATAGCTCTTGGAATACAGGTGTGTTAGGGCTCAACTACAAGAAACAAGGATTTACAGTTCAATCTCAGGGGGCACAATGGGGTCAAAGACAGGTTTTTACACTTCACAATCTCTTGGATCACACAGAAATCAAATATCCTGCAATACACAATTCTACTTGCATCCCTGGTGACTGGCTAGCAGCAGGAATAAGCAGATGGCTAAATGCCAGGATAAGAACACAACCAACAACACCCAGAGAAATATAGCTTCATCAGAGCCAAGCTATCCTACCACAACAAGCCCTGAATATGCTAATACAGCCACAGCACAAGAAAGTGTCATCAAATCTAAACTTATAAAGATGAAAGGGGACTTTAAAAGGGAAATGAATAAAACCATTAAAGAAATACAGGAAAATCCAATCAAACAGATGAAGGAAATGAATAAAACTTCTCAAGGCACGAAAATGGAAATAGAAGCAATAAAGAAAACGCAAACTAAAAGAATCTTGAGCTGGAAAACCTGGGGAAGAGAACAGGAACTACAGACACAAGCATCACCAACAGAATACAAGAGATGGAAGAGACAATCTCCAGTGTTGAGGACATGATTGAAGAGATAGATCTTTCAAAGAAAATGTTAAATCTAAAAAGTTCCTGGCACAAAACATCCAGGAAATCTGGGACCATATGTCTTGATTTCATGTTTTCTTATGGTTGAATGAAACCCCATTGTGTATGTGTGCTACATGCTCTTTATGCATGCATGTGTTGCTGGACGTTGAGGTTGATTTTATTTCCTAGCCATTGTTAATAGAGCAGCAATGAACATGGATGTGCAAGCACCTCTAGGGTAGTATATATCAGTCATATTGCAGTTCTATTTTTGGTGATGGTGCATCTTTAACTAATCGGGAGGCAGAGGGAGGTAGACCTCAGAATTGGATGCCAGCCTGGTTTACAGAGCAAGTTCCAGGGCTGCCCAAAGAAACCCTGTCACAAACAAGCAAACAAACAAAGGCCCTGCAGACACATATTGGTTTCTGTAGTGTTCACACTACTCACAGTCCTACAAGCCCTATACACAGGTTCCCCTGTCCCACGGTCCCACCACCACGAGTACTTATCTGTTTTCTTAATGATAGCCGCTCTGATTGGGACAAGATGGACTATCAAAGCAGCTGCGTTGGGATGATCTTTCTGTACACTGTGTAAAGATTGCCTTTGTATATTCGAATGCTGATTTCCGTACCAGCAGAGAGCTGAGTACAGGATGGATTTTGGTATTGTTATTCTTTGGCTGTATTCCTGTTTTGTGAATATGCCCTCCAACACCTTCTGATTGGTTCAATAGAGAGATAAACGGCCAATAGCAAAGGCAGGAAAGAAAAGTTCGACTTCCAGACAGAGATGGGAAGTCTGGGAAAGAATCTGAGGTAGGAGATTTGCCAGCCAGGTTCAGAGGAAGAAACAGGGTGAGGGAGTAAGAAACTGAGGAAAAGTAACAAGCCATGTAGCAGAGGGAAGATTAGTATTAAATGGGACAGTTTAAGTTATGAGCTAGTTGGGGAACAGGCCTAAGCTAAGGCCAGCCTTTAATAGTAAATATAAAAAGTCTCTGTGTCATTATTAGGAGCTGGTAGTCCAAACAAGTCCAGCTATAATTGGCACCCAACAGTAGTACAGCTGCAATTGGCTTTTCCTTGAGGGCTCAGAAGGTTGGACATCTTTTCAACCATATATTTGGCTATTTGTATTTCTATTTTTTAAGAACTGTCTGCTCAATTCATCGGTTCACTGGCTGGTTAGAAAACTCATTTTTTTTTTTTTTTTTTTTTTTTTGGTGTTTCAGTTTTGCATTTCTTTGCATAGTCTAATTACAAAGTGTCAGGGGTCTAGTTTCATTCTTCTACAGGTCCGAGATCCAGTTTCCCCTGCAGCATTTGTTGAAGAGGCTTTCTTCTTTCCAATGTATAGTTCGCCACCACTGTGGAAAGTTTGGTGGCTAGGGCTAAGTTGGGCCTGTTCCTGGGTCCTCTATTGTATTCTTACTGTCAGCCATTTGAAAATGGATTTTATTTACAACAGTGGTCACTTTGTCATTCATAGCATACAGAAGGAGAATGTTTTCTCCACCAAATACATACACAGAATCTTGTTCGCTTTTCTCCAGCTCCAGCTCTAAAAGCTGCTGGCGGAGTGAATGAAGGAGCAACAGCAGTGGCTCTGGTTTTCCACCAGAGGGTGATGTTGACCTACAACAGGACATCTGGCTGGGAGGATGCCAGCCGTGAGAGAGATGCCCCTCAATCATTTTATTCTTTGGAAACTAAAGTGGTAACAGATACCAACGTTTCTGTGTTGACGTAAGAAAGAACGGTTACGCTGGCAAAGCTCAGGAGGTTTGCTCTCTAGGCCCAGGCCAGCTTTCAACTGAGACTCCAGCAATCCTCCTGCCTCAGCTTCCAGAGGAAACCTGGGACCACAGATGTTCCACAGCACACCCAAATCGTGATGGGTTGTTAGGGCTTCGGAGTTCCCAGCCTTGTATAGAGATTGGAGTATGACCATTCTTCAGAAATTAAACACTTTGTTTAAAATAAATTAGAAGATGCCTCCTTCCTTCTGCTTTGGCTTTTGTGAGGCTGGGTCTCTCTATGCCAAGTCCAGTCTGATCTCAAACCTGTGTGCCCCCTGCTTCTGCCTCCCAAGTGCTGGAAGTACAGGCTCACATACCCAGTCTGAATTATGGACTAGTAAGAACTCAAAAAGATGGAATAAAAGAGGATCGGATGACTCGACACAAAAACCCCCTGTTACCAGAGCTGCCGGGTTTTGTTCCAAGGCTGAGTGGCTTGCAGGACTTTCAAGGGGGTAGAGGGGACAGTGGCAGACAGCATTCTCAGGAGAGAAAGGCTGCTAGACTGTCTGTTACAGTTATTCTGTTCCTGCCTCTGAAGGGTTCGGGTCTAGGGGGCCTCTCAACAACGCTTATCAAAGAATAGGGACTTAGCAAGACCTAATAAAATGGACTGCAGCCATGCTTGAGAGCGAGCAGCCTGGGGCCAGGGCTCAGTAGTAAAACTTCTATCCACATGCCTGGCCCTGGGTTCCATTCCAAACACTAAAAGAAAATAAATTAAAATAGACCCATTGGATTGTCTCCCTTAATCTGCTGGTTTTGTCTGGAATTTCATGCTATGAAATGTCTTAGGAGGTGGGGTCTATCGGAACCCACCAAGCAAAATTTGTCTTTATTCCCAAAAAGAATGAGTGTGAAAAAGACTCTTTTAGACAACGGACAGCATGGGAGTGGGGACTGGGGTGCACACGTGGGCACATGTCTCAGGGCCACAGGCAATTTAGGTTTGGGAGACTCCACATTAGTTTCCAGAGCAGCTCCAAGTTTACTTAAGATCGTGGGATCTCGGCTGTCTTTAGGCAATGCATCTGCGCTCTTTAGTCCTGCCTGTAATTACAGCAGTGAATCTACTTATGTTAGTAAGGGTGCGGCCACAGGCCGGCCTTGCATACTTTCTTTGTGGCTTAGACAAACTGGGGTGTCCCGTAACAGCCCCAGCCACATGGGTGGCACGGTCTTTTCTGAGTGGAAAACTGCCCTGTCCTCCAACACAGCTGCCATGCCTGATCTTGAGGAGCACAGGAGAATAACACTTGGCCCTTCCACCCAAAGAATTTACCGCACAGCATAGTTTGTTGTCCCAGAAAATGACACAGCACTGTCATCTATAATATTAAAAGAAATGACTATTAGATGTTACAGCTGTAATCATAATACCATGGTGTTGAAAGAGTTTTGTAAAGTTACATTTGCTCCATGTGTCCTTTGCTGGACTTGTTGGGCACTTGGGAGTCCCAGGCTACCTGTCCTGTAGTCAGACAACATTAATTTCTGGAAAAGTCTTTCTTTTGCCCTTATTGTATATATTTGTTGTACATAGCATTGTGTTACACAGTGACATTTTCAGCTGATCTAACTCCTCTCACCTGGTAGCCATGGCCTGTGTACCCCCTACAGCACACAGATGACTCCTTCCTTTACCTGACTGCCTTCCCTTCTTACACGGTGTTTAGATGTCCTAGTAAATGCCTTTGCCAACTTGATTACTTTATTTCCTCAAAGATCTCCTAAAGATGCTTACATTACAATTTTTTTTTTTTTAGTTTATGTCGTATGTATTCATGGGTGGGTGCGTATCACCGTGTGTGCAACTCAGAAAAAGGTTCAAGAGTTCATTCTTCTCCTTGGTCGGGAGGTCCGTGGTGTCTTAGGCTGATACAGTCTTGATCCCTGAGCTGCGTCTCCTGCTCATCAAAGACCACTGTAAAGGACAACCTCAGCATCAAATCCACACCCTAAATAGCCTGTTCGGTGCCATTTCCAGCAGAATAGTCATAATTTTGGACTAGACTCTTTTTTTTTTTCATGTGTATGTGTGTATGTGTTTGTGTGTGTTTACATGCTCTGTATACATGTAATGTGTGCTAATTCATGTGTTGACCTGAGAGTGATGTCAAGAATCTGCCTGGAAATGGATCCAAAGGGTTCTAGAAACCTACAAGAAGAACATTATTACAAGTGGATCTGGGCCCAGGGGTCCTGCTCAAACTATGGCACCAGCCAAGGACAATACGTGCAGTAAACTTTGAACCCCTACCCAGATCTAGCCAATGGACAGGACATTCTCCACAGGTGAGTGGAGAGTGGGGTCTGACTTTCACACGAACTCTGGTGCCCCATATTTGACCAGGTCCCCTGAATAGGGAGGCCTGGTGGCACTCAGAGGAAGGATAGCAGGCTACCAAGAAGAGACTTGACACCCTATGAGCATATACAGGGGGAGGAAGTCCCCCTCAGTCACAGTCATAGGGGAGGGGAGTAAGGGGAAAATGGGAGGGAGGGAGGAATGGGAGGATACAAGGGATGAGATAACAATTGAGATGTAATATGAATAAATTAATAAAATATATTTTTAAAAAAAGAATCTGCCTGGAGTACTCTCCACTTTATTGAGGCAGAGTCTCTCAACTGAACCCAAAGCTCATAAATACAGCTAGTCTAATTACTCAAGCTGAGTGCTGAGATTACAAGTGGACTCCCACATTTCAGGCGTTTACATGTGTTCTGGGGGTCCAAACTGCAGGTCTCATTCTCTCATTGCTTATGAGGCAAACAGTTAACCCCTAAGCTTCCTCTCAGGTCCCAAACCACCTCCCTGGCAGCTGCATTTTAAAGAAAGAAATTCCTGAAAGGTGCAAGGAAGCCAATTGGCATTTTAAAAAGACTTTCTTCCTCCCTCCTTCCCTCCCTCCCCCCTTCCTCTCCTTCTTTCCCTCCAGACAGAGTCTTTCTGTTAACTCCATAGAGCAGGCAGAAAGCAAAGGACAGGCTCGGGAGATGGCTCCCAGTTCGTTAAGAGCACTGGCTGTTCTTCCCTAGGACCAGGTTTCACTCTCAGAAACCACATGGTGGGTCACAACCGTCTGTAACTCCAGGTCTAAGGTCCATTAGAGCCCATCCCTGCCCAGCTCACTCACCCTGAGCTTCAGAGCTGTTTTTGAAACTTCTAAAAAAATCCCTTAGGGTTAGAGGTACAGTGCTAGCCTAGCCTGTGTGATGCCTAGTGTTTGAGGTCCCTTTCCCTCCCCCTCCTCCCTCCCGCTCCATCCCTCCCCCTCCGCCCCCTCCACACTGATGAGGGAAGCTGGTGGAGCTGGGGCATAGTAAAGCTGAACCACAGTCTACTAGTCAAAGTCCTTAGGTCTTTCAGACTAAGGAGGGGAAGGGGTACGGGTGGGTACTATTTGGGACCAAAATGCTTATTCTCTTGTTTCTATAGATTTGGCTATAGGGTTGGCTCAAACCCTTGAGTGAGTTGGGAAACATCTGTCCTGACCAAAGCTTCTGTGTCAGTTTCACCTGGATAGCTCTCATTTAGGGACAGAGGGGCAGATGGTGGCAGCTGGGCGGGCCCTGTGCACCTGAACTTGAGAGCGACTGAGTCTGGGCGTCACAGCTCAGGCAGGACCGGCCCCGGAAAGCCCCGGAGGGAGAGTGCTTGGCGGGGGAGGAGCCAAGCCCAGCGTCTGGATCGGGCTGAGTGAAGTGAAACAGCGGCGCTCCTTGGCGCCTAGGCACCATTACCTTCAATTATGATAATTGGTGCTCTCCAGCGTGCGCATTCCCCCAGGGAGCTCGCCACGTCTCAGTCCTTCATTTCCTCACTCATGGCTGGAGGCTGAGCATCTGTCTTCTAGCTCTCTGGCCCCTTGTCTTCTTGGACATGGGATGTATTTGTCTATAGATCGGGTGGTGACTGGGGAAACATACGGAGACTACTTTTTTGCCTTTTCGATGAAAAGGGACCCCATGTAAGCATTTATTTTATAATTAATATATACGAGTTCTTTTTTGCATTCCAATAAGCCAGAAACCAGTTCTCTCCCTTCTCTCTCTCTCTCTCTCTCTCTCTCTCTCTCTCTCTCTCTCTCTCTCTCTCTCCTCTCTCTCTCTCTCTACACACACACACACACACACACACACACACACACACACACACACACACACACACGAAGCACAAGACTTGCATACAAACAGAAGGGCAGGGGCTGGCGCGGGGGCGGGGGGCGAGGAAGGGGGAGGTGCTGAGATGCACACATACAGACTCCTTGGGTCAGTTCTCTGGATGGGTGCTCCTCACCCTTTTAACACAATAAAAACCTTTATATCCTTCTCTATGAGCTGTCTGGGGCTGGACTCTGACTGGGTGATGGAAGGATTCAAGACCTGAAAATACTTCGGTTGTTCCTTTTACACAAGACCTCTAGTATTATATCCCAAAGCACAGCCCTTTTCCCCTGTGCTGTTTACACTGAAAGGATTAGTTCCAGAAAACTACAGATATCTAACCTATGGTTAAGAAAAAAGAATACAAGGTGCGCGTTCCCACCCTTTCTTCAAACCCACCTTAAATTTAGGTGGTCTGGGGCTAGCGGCATAGCTCAAAGGTACCTTGCACACACAAAGATAGCAGCAAATCATCCTAGGCTGTGAAAGCCCTGGGTTTGATCATCCCATAAATAAATAAATTTATATCCCATAAATCAAGTAATAGCTAGGAATTTTAAAATACAATAAAATTGGGCAGCCCCTTAAGATGAGGCAGGTGGATTATAGGCAACTCCAGGGCATGACTCTCCTCAGTAGTTTTAATGACTGGAGGCTTCGGAGGGAATTCATGGTAAAGTACTGGCTTAGAATGCTGGGAGCTTTGATCTCCAACATCTACATACAGCAACAAAACCCTGAAATCCCACTTGGATGTGAAGGCAGGAGGAAGAGAAGTCCAGGGTCATCTTTGGCTGCATATTGAGTTCAGGCCAGCCTGGGCTACATGAGACCATGTCTCAAACAGAAAAAAAAAAAAAAAAAAAAAAAAATATATATATATATATATATATATATATATATACACACACACACACACACACACATACATACATACACAGGGCATGTCCATGCAAGTATGCCTTAATTAATGGTGATTTTATTGTGTAATGCTTCTGACAGTGAATAGAACATGAGACAACTTTTTTTTAAAAAAGCCATAGACTAAGAAGTGTGTTTCCAAAGGCCTCCTGCTACTGGTGGAAGATCCCTCAAGAGTCTACAGTCTAGAGGCATGAATTACACCTGCCAGTGAGGAGCTGAGCTTCTGGAATTATGGTAAGTTAGCTGACCAATTTGTTTTGCCAGATTCTTGGACTACTACCAGCTGTGGAAGCAAAGCGTCCCTGGTAAAACTCACGCCCGTTAGAGAGACCATCTCCTTGTCCCAGCTGGAGGCTGGCTTGGCAGTGGCATTGTGCACACTTTACATCTTCAGCTCAAGGGAGGGGGAGACCCTGAAGCCACCTGGGAAGTCCCAAACCATCATAAAGGCATTCCGAGGATTAGACATCACTTTGAGCAAAGACTTCCGTTTCTAAGACTATCTATCGTTTGCTATTTCTATAGGGTTTTAAAGGTGATGTAAACACCCGCTAGTATCGGAATCTGCACTGTGGGGAGTCACAGGGCAGGGAGGCTGCCTACCACTGCTAGCCTCTTTGTTGAATGGGAGAGGATTCTGAGGCGTGGAGAAGGGCATTTGTTTTGCACCCTCCATACACACTCTCGTGTTGTTGTGGAATGTGTACAGCTTCATACCTCTCTCGTGTTTCCTACTTTTGACTTTTTCATTGACGAAGTTGTATCCATTCTGTTCAAAACTGAGTCACCAAGAAGAATTTACTCAAAATTAAATGTATGCAGGACTACAGTGTGAAAGCATCAACAGGGATGGGGAGAACTGTAGAAATATCTGAGAAGGCGGGCACACGCTTGTGGGGGGGGGGAGGGGCAGGAAGAAGCTGCAAGCATTGAACTCTGGGCCTTTGTTTGTGTAAGGCAAGTGCTCTCCCAATGAGCTGAGTCCCAGCGGGACAAAAGTGTTTGCTTGTCATGAAGGGCTTTATAATCTTTTGAGGAGCCAGATGGGAGAGGAAGTTAGGTAACTGCGTGGACATCTGTGGAGAATTCTCTTACGCTCTTGAGAGTTTAGGAGATCTGGCTAAGTGGTACAGGGTACGACACATAGAATGGAACTCTGAGGAGATGAGCGACTATAAAGTTGGCTCATTTTGCTCCTGTGTTACAAGTAGGCTGGCAGATAGCAGCACCTGCTCACCACAGGTACCTCACCACCCCCGCCCCACATCCTATAAACACATACTACACCTGTGGGAAAGCCAGGGCAGTTATTCATTCAAAATGCTGTTCTGTCTCAGGAAATAGATGAAAAGTGCTTTTAGTTACCGTGCTCAACTAAAAAGATAGGGCACTGGAGACTGTTCTTGGTACAGAGAGTCCACAAGGCAAGATGGCCCTGGATTCTGGAAAGTTCTGCATCATGATCTGCTTACATTATTCATCTTAAGCAGTGGCAAACACTGACATAATAAAGCGGTATGTACCAAGCCTGGTGGTGGTGGCCCATGCCAGGTCTTTATGCCAGCACTCAGGAGGCAGAAGCAGGTGGATCACTTTGAGTTCAAGGCAGCCTGCTCTACAGGATGAGTCCACGACAGCCAGGGCTACACAGAGGAACCCAGTTCTGAAAAAGCAAAAGCCAAAAGAAAAACAAATAAACAAAACACCTTGCATATGCATAATCGCAATGTGGAGTGAGTGGAATTCAGTCATTGATACTTTTCTTTCTTTACAGGGTAATTAGTTTTATGTGCAGACAACCTGCTTTGTGGTGCAGAGCTACCCCACTTCTTACGCATACTCTCTGGCTAACAGCCTTATGTAGGGGCTGCAACCATGTCTCACATCCGCAGGGTCTCTTATCCTAGCTGCACAGACTATAAAAATGAATATTTTAGCGTGGTTTCTCCATTAGCAGAACAGCAACCTGTATCACTTCAGTGTCAGAAAAACCTTCAAAATTTGGAGCTGGGAGACCAAAACGCTGTGATAGTCTACAGTAGCTACAGACGTCAAAAACATCTTCTAATGAGCTCCAGGGAAGTGGCCCGTGACCAGGGAAGGGCAAGTAAAACATGAAGCACAGCAGGGATCTTGAAGACAGAACGATGAGGAACAGATCTGAGTTTTCTCATTTCTGGTTCCTTGGAGGCTGACTTCTGGACAAAGACCTACCAAATATTAGCTAATTTAGAGCCATTTGCTGACTGGCTATAACAGGCTTATTATAAAGATACAATTAATAGGCAACTTCTAAGCATTGCTCCTGCACCAGGAAGCCAGGCGAAAGGACCATGTAGTCAAATGATGCATCTCAGAAAGATTAATTCTGTGGGCAGAGGCTAACGGGGCTGTGGGATTATAGCAAATAAGCTCTCATCACTGAAACTAAGGCAAGAATTTGTAATGCATTTTTCAAAGTCAATAATAATATTCTCAATCCTATTTGATCACCTAACCAAAGAGTGTGCTCAGCTGTAACTTCCTCCAAACACCCCTTCCCACTCTCCTGTTCACAGTGGAATATTTCTACATTTTTTAGCTTCCACTTCAAAGACATCATTTAAAAGATGAATGTTTAGTATATCATTAGCCAAGCACATCAGAGTTAATGTGCGTTTTGATACTTTGTAGATGATAAAGCAAAATGATATTTTATCGTTGATTAGCTTCTCAGTGATTATTGTGTAAAAATGGTTTGGCTCTGGGGAGGAAGCCCTCCAGTTGAGCCTGCTGCTCTGCACCTGTCACTCCAGCTACCCAGGAGGCTGACGCAAGAAGATCCTTTGCAGTCAGGAGTCCAGTAGCAGCCAGGCAATGCCATGATGGTCCAACTAAAAAAGAAAAACAAATGACCAGAAGAATGAATGGCTCAGCTCCACATCACCTCAAGGAAATCAAATAAAAATCGTAGTCTGTTCATTTCTTTTAGGTGGCTATTACTAAAAGAATAAAGGGCATCATGTGTTGGTTAACATGGATAAAGCAAGATTTCTTGTGCGCTGTCAGTGGGAAGGCAAATAAACATGGCTTTTGTAGAAAGTAACATGGAAGTTCCCCAAAGTGTTAAGAAAGTACTACTGCAGGCTGGGTGCGATGGAGCATACTGTTAATTCCTGCATATGGGAAGCAAAGACAGGCTTCTCTGTGGAGGTCTCTGTGGAGTCAAGTCAAGCTTGGTCTACCTGCCAGGGTGACATAGTAAGACCCTGACCAAAAATAAATTTTAGAAAGGTATTATTGGGCTGGAAAGACAACTCAGCAGTCAGGAGCATGCACTACTCTAGAAGAGAAGAGGATCTGAGTTTGAGTCCCAATACCCATATCTGGTGCCTCATAGCCACCTGTAACACCAGCTCCAGGGGGCTCTGATTCTTCTGGCCTCTCTGTCTGGGCACCTTCCTTCACACACACACACACACACACACACACACACACACACACACACAGAGTAGGTGTAAAAAGACAACACTAATTGATTCATATAAAGAACACGAAAACATTAATTTGGTAAGATACAGAGTGGAGGGGTTGGCAAGATGCTTCAATGGGTAGTAGCACTTGACTCCATGTCTGCTGGCCTGAGTTAAATTCCCAGGGACATAAAGGTAGAAGGAGAGAATCATTTCTCATCAGTTGTCCTCTGACCTCCACACACACCCATAAAAGTAAATATAATGCAATGAAGAAAACTTTTTAAAGAAAATTAAAAGTAGAACCATGTTTTCCACATGTTGGAATGGTTAGGAAGAAAGGAACCTGGGAGGTCTTGATCAAATGATTAAAAAAAAGATAGGAGCCAGGCATGGTGGCACATGCCTTTAATTCTAGCACCCAGCACTCGGGAGGCAGAGGCAGGCAGATCGCTGTGAGTTCGAGGCCAGCCTAGTCTACAAAGTGACTCCAGGACAGCCAAGGCTAGCACAGAGAGACCATGTCTCAAAAAACCAAAAAACAGATTAAATAAGTTGAAGAGACAGGCTGTACAGTGTGACAGCTGCAGTCAATGATAATACATCACAGTCATCAAAAGTGCAGAGAGGAGAAATAAGTCATCACAAAAGGATAACTATGTGAGGAGACGCAGTTGTTAATTAGCTAGAATTAGCCAATCCAGAATATATATACTTTAGACTGTTTTGCTGCATACCAGGAATGCATGCATTTTTGCCTGTCACTTTAAAACAGTAATCTCAAAAATATTATAGTGAAAAACATAAATAGCAGCTACAGGGAAAAAAAGTGATGACAAATAGATCTGCAAAGTCCCACTGCAAAAAGGCCTCAGTTTCTCATCTCAGTAAGATTTCAGTTCGCATGATTCGGTATTGGAAGGCGTCATCCCTGGGCCACCAAAGCCAAGTGGAAAGAGTAAGGGAGTGGGCGGAAGGAAACAATGTGAAGTTTCATCTGACGCCAACAAGGAGCTAAATGTTTGTCTATCTTGTGAAAACAGCAAAGCTCTCAGATTTCAAGGGCTTAGACATGAAATTACTTTAATCTTAAAAATATAATAAGAGTGTTACCCACTGAAGCACCAGATGGGTCAATTCTCCATTGGTTTGGAAGTGGGTCAAAGGGATTCTTCTACTGTAAGGGATTGATAAGGCACTTAAAGGCAAAACAAAAATTGCTTGTTCATTATGTGACATCAGGTAGGTCAAATTAGCAAGCCACTGGATACTATTTTGAAAGGTCATTATCTTCATTGGTGGGTGGAAGGTTATATGACATTATACAAGCCAGTAGAACAAAGGCTTTTGCAGAGACCAAGGATGAAACAGAATATAGTCAATACCATTTGATTGAATAATGGCCATTGACAGGTTCCCAGTGATCTTTAGGGAAGATTTTATTGTACCACAAATTTAGTAATCTGCCGTATTTGCTTATTTACTTAAAGAAAAAAAAAAACTCAACTCAGTAACAACTCCTTATTTTGTATAAGACCCCCAAGCATTTCTTGATCTCATAAGAACACATTGGGATGTAAATTGAGTTTAAGTCCAGACTTCTCTACCCAGATCTGATCCTATTACCGCCCAGACTCTGCCACCAGCCCTCTGCAGACAGCTGTCCCGTTAGCTCTTTTTCCATAATGAAAGAAAAATGAAAAACCAAAAGCAAACAGACAACTAAACCCTGCCTAACCTCATAGCCAGTCTCTGCATCTGAACTACCCTCTTATTTTTGACCTTAGTATCCTCAAGAAAGCGTTCCTCATTTTTACTGAAAGAAAAGGATGTTGTTTTTGCTGTTGCTTTTTGTTTTGTTTTGTTTTTGAGATAGGGTTTCCCTGTGTAGCCCTGGCTGTCCTGAAGTTAAAATTTTAGACCAGACGGGGCTTGAATTCAGAGATCCATCTGTGTTTGCCTCTTGAGTGCTGGGATAAAGGCATAAGTGCACCACCACAGTCTGGGAAAGAAAGAAAGAAAGAAAAAGAAAGAAAGAAAGAAAGAAAGAAAGAAAGAAAGAAAGAAAGAAAGAAAGAGAAAATATTTTTTAGTAAAAGCAACTATTAGGAAGCCATAGTGAATTGTTGGCAGGCTGAAAATGATACATTCAGAGGAAGCCGTGGATCCCATCACTACACTACACAGTCGTTGCTGTTTGAGTGTGGGAAGCAGGGGCCCCACCGCCACACAGCCATAGCTGTTTGGATGTGAGTGAAGACGCTGAATGGACAAAAGTAGTTATGGGAGTCACGTGCACAGCACAAAACAAAACTCTATAGAGAAATGGTTGTCCTTAGACATCTTAAATTGAATTAAAATTGTTGCCTATTCTCTTGACTATTGATATGGGCTCATACTTGACATACTATCCCTAACTCAATTTTGATTTTCCTCACTGATTCAAACACTCTCATTCGCTGAGTTGAAAAAGCCCATTAAAGTACAAGCTTGTATCTCTTAAAACCAATTTTCACCCACTTAAGTAGTTTGACCATAGGAAGAAAAACAAGAGTAGAAATCATTGTCAAAGGAATGAATCTCATGCGGGAGAGATGGCTCAGCAATTAAGAGCACTGTTGGCTCTTCCAGAGGTCCTGAGTTCAATTCTCAGCAACCACATGGTGGCTCACAACTATCTACAATGTGATCTGATGCCCTCTTCTGGCATGCAGGTGTACATGCAGATAGAGCACTCATAAATAAAATAAAATAAATAAATCTTTAAAAAAAGGAATGCAGCTCAAGTTCTTATTCTGAATTATATTTGAACCAATACATAAATAAAAACTCCCAAACATAGATACTAATAGCAATAAAAATGTGTAATACTAAAAGGCGGATGTTAATTTGATAAATACAAGTGCTTAGGAGGAGTGGTCCTTTGACTTGTCAGTGAACGAACTGTAAATTAGAGAGTTTTATGGACTGGGGATGTCACTCAGTGGAAGTGCACTTGTTCAGCATGAACAAGACCCTGGGTTTAAACCCCATGTCACAGAAATCAAAAGATAAAATAAATGTTGTTTAAAACAGGCTGCAGTGGTTCTTGCCTCCAGTCATACTTGAGCTTTTGAGTTTTCCAGGCCTGTGGAGTCATGATGAATCTCTGAACTCAGGAACTGGAGTTAGGAGGATCATGAATTCAAGGATAACCTTGACGTCATAGGAAGTTCAGGGCCAGCCTGGGCTACATGAGACCCTTTTTCAACAACAAGACTCCTGAGTTAACATTAAGATTAAAAAAAAAAAGTGTTTAGTAAAGATAGTTCTATAGGAAAAGTGCTTGCCACACAAGAAGAAGAAGCTAAGTTTAATGCCTAGAATCACAGAAAAGCTGGGTGTGGTAACAAGAATATTACCCCAGTAAAGAACTAGAAATCCTCCTCCTTTGGCCTCCCCAATTCCCACAGGAGATGGAGACTTCCCAGAAGCTCAAAGACCAGCCAGCAGTGAGCAACAAGAGACCACACCTCAAACGTGATAGAAGGCAAAAACGGACATCTGGAGTTGTCTTCTAGCGCGCAAACACCTATTGGAAACCCGCTGGGCTTATTGGCACATCTTCCTCGCTTGCTGTTTCTCCACAGGGAGATGGACTCCAGCTGCCCCCTCATGTCTGCATTTGCACATCCCTCCTGAAATGACCTCCAGAGCTTGCCCTACCGCCTGTTCTCTCTCTCTCTCTCTCTCTCTCTCTCTCTCTCTCTCTCTCTCTCTCTCTCTCTCTCTCTCTCTCTCTCTCTCTCTCTCTCTCTCTCTCTCTCTCTCTCTCTCCCCGCGCATGCGCGTGCGTGAGGCGTGCGTGTGTGCGTGCGTGAGGCGTGCGTGTGTGCGTGCGTGTGTGTGTGTGCGTGTGCGTGTGCGTGTGTGTGTGTGTGTTTATTTTTTGAGACCAGGTTCTGACATATAGGAATTGCAATTCTCTTTGCACGTCTCTCTTGAATGCCCTCCAGAGTTTGTTCTGCCTCTCTATCCAAAGGAAATCCTACCTAGTCACTGGGGGTTATGTCACTAGCCTGCACAGGAGAGCAGTGTCTCCTAGCCTGGCTCTTGCCACGCCTTCCAGTATGAAAAGGGACACTAACAGAAACAACCTAGGAGCACAGGGAGTGTGTGCTACAACCTGGTGTGCACCTACACATTTCTTTACATTTTCGTCAATTAATGAAATATTTATCTGCATCAAAGGTAAATAGAGTTAGTCCTCAGTAGATTTGGGTTCATTCCTTGCTCCATATTTTATGTGCCAGCCACAGAGAACTGCCTGCAGTTCCACCTGCCTACCCACCCCCGTCTTTCTCCACAGTGAATTCAATGCATCTCTAAATTGTTGAGGTCTATGTTTGAAGCGGTCTTCCTCCACATCCTATATGCCATAGGAGCCAATCTCAATGTCACTGCTTCCCAAGAGACCATCTCGTGGACATCTTTACCTTGTTGGACTGCCTTATAACTTCCTGCACCCAGTTCCTTGCCACCATCTGACTTGTGACACATTGTCTAGACTTCCAAATGTTTGCAATTCTGGACTCTGTGGGGTCTACTGGTGGGAACTCCAAAGTGGCTGAGTGAGACTGAGCTGAAAGGCTCCTTTTAATTAATGATTGACTCTCCAGGGTTAAAAGAGTGTGTCATTACTTGAATACACAGTCCACAGGGTCCTTGAACTAACTCCCCAAAGTTTTAACAGTCAAGAAGAACCTGGAAATACTGAAACTCTCTTCCTGTTGACTGTGAGCTGTCCTTGCAGAAAGGCCTGCTGTTTGCTAGTTGCCCTTATCTGTTCAGTTTTCGCCTAAGACCCCTGCTGACCTTGCTTACATCACCAGTTCTCTCTCTCTCTCTCCCTGTGTGTGTGTGTGTGTGCTTATTTTTTGAAACAAGGTCTTCATATGTGTGTTTGTGTGTTTATTTTATTTATTTTTTTGAGACAGGGTATATATATATATTAAAGGTTGGCCTCAACGTTGCAATACTCCCTCCTCTATCCTTGCAAATTGTGTGATTATAGAGTATATCCCACAATCTATTTCCTTCTCTTTTTATATTTTAATTTGTAAAAAAAAATTTTGTCTTATGTTTTGAGTCAGGGTCTACTTTGTAACCCAGGCTAGTATGGAATTCACTACATAGCCAGTGGCTAGTCTCCAACTCTTGCCAATTCTCCAGCATTAGCCACCTAAGAGCTTCCTAAGTGCTAGGATTATAAGTGTGAACTTTCCTCCTTCCTTCTAAACTGCAATTTTGACCTAGCAAAGTAAGAGTATAAGATTATGGGACTATTTACTTTTGTATACAAAAACGTCCTTTTTTTCGAAGGTAGCATCATTAACTTCCTATGTCTCTGAAACTTCCAGGAAGTTAACTGCTAGGAATTTAGAAGGTTCCTCCTAGATTTTCAGTCCATAAAACAGTTTTTTCCCTTTGCTGTGCTGAGATGGAACCCAGAGCCTTAAGAGCTAGGGCAGAGCGACTCTGAGCTAGAGGCAGCCCTTTTTCTTCTCATGTGCCGTCCCATTCTAAAACGACCTGACTTTTACACTCTCTTCGTTTTAAATGTTGGCAGACCCTAAAAGTGGATTTCGCAGATGGTTTACTTCTGCTGGGGGGACGCAAAGTAAAAGAGCATTCCCACTAATAATAAAACTCTTAAGCTCATTTCCCCTTCATTCAAGCAAACAGCAGCCCATCTGCATCTTTGGTTCCTTAGGGCAGGCCGCCCCACAACCCCTAATAAATGACTTGGTATCTCAGGAAAGAGATCGCTGTGGGGCTGATATTGATCAGGTCAGCGGGTGTGTTTGCCTGCGATTGTTTGGGGGGTGGTTAATTGAGTCTCGGCCAGTGTCGTCTAGCTGGCGCCGGGTGCTTTTGGATTTGCTGATTTTCGTTAAGTGTCTGTAGCAGGCTCCCGGTCCCCTGTCTACCCGGGAGAACCCAGCGGCTCCCACTGATCAACAGCCTGTCTGTCTGGGCTTTATTGATCACAAGGAGGCCGGCTCGGGGCGGATGCGCCCGGGGGAGCCAGGGAGCCGGCAGAGAGCAGACTCCAGCTCCTGGCCGCCCCTCCCCGGCTCCGTACCCGACTCCTCCTCAGCCACACGCGTGCGGGCGGGGCCCAGTGGCCCGGACAAAGCCACTGTCCCTGGGGGTGGGGTGGGGGTGGAAGTATATGTCTCCGGGACTGGGTGGCCGGGGCATGGTCATTGTCCCTAGGGACTCCGGGTTCTGGAGCCCAGAGCATGGCCACTCTCCGTAGGAGGCGGAGATCCGGGGTCCGGAGGCCTGGGTATGGCCACTGTCCCTGGCGGGGCTTCGAGGCTCGTCAGCCCGGCATAGCTACTTTCCCTGGGGGACTGAAGGATATGACCACTGAGAGTGTGGCGTCCCTTGCAGATTTTAGGTGGGACAAAAGCGAAACCACGTGCTGGGGGCCGCTGGCTGGAGACTGAGCATTGGGCGGTGGCAGATCTCATAGCTACTAACTCGGAGGCTCCCTAGAAGCCCGGCTCCGCGGAGCCTCAGAGGCTGCACGTGCAGGCGTCCGCTAGGGGGAGAGCTGCGACCGAACCCACAGAGCTAGAAGTCGGCGCCAGCGAGAGCTCGGGGGCAAGTCGGCCCTGGCCCGCGTCTGGCTCCGCCCCCTGCTGCCGGGGCTAAGGCATCAGCCAATCGGAGAGCGGAGGCGGGGACCGGGGCGGGGCCAAGCTTGGCCAGCTCCCGGCGCCGGGCGCTATTTACGGCGGGGACTCGGGCTTCCTGGTGGGTGCAGACGCTGCTCGCTGCGGGTGGGTTTTTCGCGCGTCCACTGTTAGTGGCTTGTGCGCGGGGCGGCGGGGCGAGGGGCAGACGGCTGGGGAGCGCGCCCGGGCCCTGGAACGTATCCTCGGTAGCCTTGGTCTCTCTCCATGCTCCGGCCCCCGCCGCGCCAGTGACGGCGCCCGGGCTGGTGCGCGGCGCGCCCCGGGGGTCGTAGTGCAGCCGCGCCTGGCTCCCGGAGTGACGAGGGCGCGGGGCGTCAATGGATCGCCACTCCAGCTACATCTTCATCTGGCTGCAGCTGGAGCTCTGCGCCATGGCTGTGCTGCTCACCAAAGGTGGGTGCCGCGGGGGCTGCGCGCCGGGATTGCGGGGGCCGGCCGTCGGGCTTCGTGAGCAGCGGCGAGGTTCCCGCCTTTGCCGTGGACCTCTCGCCCTGGCCTGGAGTGCTGAAGGACTGTCAGACCTCGGGGTGGTTAGCCCGTGGTGAACTCCTGGGCTCCGGGCCCGGAGATGACCGGACGCCGCTGGGCTCACGTACCCCGAAGGGACTGTTCCCGAGAAAACACAGATACCAACTGGGTCGGGCAGGCGTCTCTGTTGGTTCTTCTCAGTGCCTACCCCTGAACGTGCCACTATGCTTCTCCGTGTTATTTTTGGATGACTGAGCGTGTGTCTACAGTGCCCTTAAGTTTGCCGGTGTCTCTTTCTGAGCGGGGCTTGTCTGTGTCTCTGACTTTCGTGCTTTTGAATATCTGCACATGTACCTAAATATTTCTGAGTGAGTGAGGGTGCTGCGAGTTTGTTCGTATGTCTAAAAGTCTTGGAGTATGCTTGTCTGCGGACCGAAGAGTGTGAGGTCTCCCTAAAACTGTAAAAGTCTGAGGTGCCTACTGAAGTGCGGCGTCTTGCTCTGAAGCTGCTGGGGGGAGTAGGCGCTGTCATCCACCCCCTTTCCGGCTCCACAGTTTTACAGACACTAATGGAAAAAGGAAGGGGGGGAAAAAAGCCTTTTTCTTTCCAGCATGGCACACCTTTTAGATGGAAATTCTCTTAACTCTTAGGTTTCAAGTCTCTCTCACTCCAACCAGGACTCTACCTCCTGTTCTGTGAACCGCCCCCCCCCGTTCTTTTTTTTAAATGCGAAGCATTATTTAGTCTCTGACCCTCACCCCCAAACACACTTTTCTCTAATTGCCATGTAGCAGGCCTGAGGTTAAAGGATAAGCCAGCCCAGCAAGGATGAGGTGCTACAGTGTTTATTTATTTTGGAAGGAAGGGTGTAATTAGCCCTAAATAACAGCCCTTGCAGCCTGCAGAGGGGAGCCTCCTGGCCCTATCAAAGGCAGGCAGAGCAGGGAGGGACTGGGGCTGACATGAAGTCACAGATACCGAAACTATGTGCCTGATAATGATATAATTAGGGGATCAGAGATTTCTGAGTGCAGCGGACTTCAAAAGCTTTATTTAAAAGAAGCCCTCGGCCCCTGCTGTAGCCATCTTGATTGAAGCAGACATTTTTGTTAATCACTACGTACAGTAACCAGAAAGGGGCAAACAGAAGAGCATTGTTCACCGTTTTAAAATACCAGTCCCCCTTCGGCCTTTGCATGCCGCAGGAAGAAACCTTATGAAATGACAGAAATATAGCTTCAATATAGTGATACAAAAGTCCATTCTCCTTATTGAAATGTGGCTTCGGTTTTTCTGTAATGTCTTAGAATTTTCCCAGTTACCTGTCCGTTTTATTAAAACTGGTCTAGGCCATTGAAAATAGTATTCTAAACAGGCGCTCATAAACACCGAAACAGCATTTTACTTGTATTTAGTTTTCCCTTTCCGCACCAAATCAGAGACTAATAGGCTCAAAGTAGACTTTTAATCTGTTTTATTTCCACTTTGCATCTGTATAGAATTTGTCAGGCCAGGGTGATGTAGTTATTATCACTTAAGGCTGGTGAACTTTTATGTAAAGAATAGGGTGCACTGAGAAGGAGGAGGAGAAAGGAATTGCTGCAGGCTTCAGGCTTTTAGCGCAGGAGGCAGGGGAAGGAACCTGGACCCACAGCCTGGCTTGTGGGGTTTGAACTGCCTGGCTTTTCTTCCAGCTGAAGTGTGAGCTGCCTGGGTGAAAACTGAGCACACCATGTGGTGGCCTGGGATTTGGACAGATAATTAAATGAGACACCTTACTCAAGCATTCACAGAGAAGCGGAGGAGAAAGAGAAGTGAGGCTGGGGGTGGGGGAGGTTTGGAAAAGCCAAAGCTTTCAGTGTTGAATGTCAGAGTGGTGGTTTCAGTAACTAGACAGATCTTCCGATTGGGACCTGGGACGAGGTGTATGCATTAGTTTGGTTTACAGTAGCTGTGAGCTGTGGCAGCCAACAGCGATGGGCGGCCACCCTTTTTGGGCATCTCAGTTTCTTGTGATGGATAACTTTCAGGTCCAGGTCCAAGCCTGAAATCTTGCACTGTGACAAGATGTTAACAGTGCCTCGCAACTCACAAAATGAGTTTTATAAAGGAAACTTTAATCACTTCCTGGAGAAAAATTTGAGGTTTCCTTAAGGATTTTTCCTTCAACCAGCAAAGGATTTTCAGTTTCGAGTTTCTCCTTTTAGGTCACATGTTCAATTACATGTAAAGCTGAGGAGGAGGAGGAAGAGGAGGAGGAGGAGGTGAAGTTAGCTTCGAAGTTTTACATCCCCCACTTTTATGACTTTCCATTTGGGCTGAAAGAAATTGACTTTGGCAAGCAAACCACTAATTGTAAACTGCCTAGTTCCTGTTTTACAATGTTCGGACTAAAAGCTCCTCTGCATGAAAGAATCTTTATAGGCAAAGTTTGCCTTTTCTAGAGAGATCACAGATAGCTGCCCAGCTTCATGGTTTGCAAACCTCCTGACCTGTGCAGTTTCTAGATTGTTGTGTCTAGTTAATAGCTTTATAAGGTGTCAGCTCAGGCTCTTAAAAATTGGCTCAGTCCTTTGGGATGCCAAACAATTCAGTAGTTCCGTTCAAATATTTATATAGACAAAAAAAAAAAAAAAAAAAAAAAAAAAAATCCCCCAAAGCCTGGAGTTTTTATGTTGTGTGATTGTACAGCATAAAACTGGATAAATAACATGAGTTTAGACAAAAGACAATATAGCGAAACTGTTTCCCTTCAAACCACAACATGTTTCACAACTCCCAACTCATCGGAAATTTGTTTCTGGGTTGCATATATTTACCAACATTTAGCTCCCTGAAAGTTAGGACACTGCCTGCTTTAGGAGCACATCCGTCCTCCCTGTGGGCTGCTGTCACAAACACTCATCTCGGGTACACTTTAGTAGGTGCCTTTGAGTTCAGGATTCAGCCGATGCTTACATCGTTTCTTTGTTTTCAGGAGAGATCCGATGCTACTGTGATGCCGCTCACTGTGTGGCCACCGGTTACATGTGTAAGTCTGAGCTAAGTGCCTGCTTCTCCCGACTTCTCGATCCTCAGAACACCAACTCCCCACTCACCCATGGCTGCCTGGACTCACTTGCAAACACAGCAGACATCTGCCGAGCCAAGCAGCCCCAAAACCACTCCGGCCCGGCCACGCCCACTTTGGAATGCTGTCACGAAGACATGTGCAATTACCGAGGCCTGCATGATGTCCTCTCTCCTCCTAAGAGTGAAGCCTCAGGTAGGTCCAAGCTGTCCTGACCCAAAGGTCTGCCTGATGTATGGGCCTGTGACAGCAGCGACTCTGTATGTCTTGTGGGAAGGAGTAAGCTTTGTCACAGGTGGGAGCAGTCTTGGTGGGCTTTACCCTTGGGCACCCCATGAATATCTTGTGACAGACTGAGTGGAGCCATCTTGGGTTTGGAATTTTGAAAGCAGACCTGGGAACCCCACCTGGTCTATTGTCTTTCTAATGGACCCTCACTGGGAGAAGGAGCCGGTCCTCCCCACGTGACTGAGGGAGTTGGGGAAGAGAAAAAAACAAAGTCGGCTACAGGGAGAGGGTGCAGGAGCAGCAGACAAGCTAGATCAGCACGCCTGCCAGAGAGACACCTAAGGATCCGTCCCGTGAAACGGCTACCGGAAGGTTCACTCTTTCGTCCCTTTAACCTTTTTCCTTCTTTTATAAGCTAGTTGGGTTGCATAATAAAGTTTAATTGCTAAAAAATAGAGTCAACATCTGGCGCCCAACGTGGGGCCCGATGGGTTCCACAGTCCCTAAGGGTACGGAGGAAGAGTCAGTATTCGAAGATATAGAAATGCTGTTTCAGGGTATCAGCAAAGTTGCAACTGCTGTTGCAAAACTTTTTCCTGCATTATACTTAGAGGGAATTCTCTGTTTTTTCATTATCCTTTTATTACAATATTTCATGTTTAGAAAGATTAAAAGAAAGGCTAATGACATAGAAAAGCCAGAAGGGGCAGTAAGTTCTATCCTTTTAGAAAAGATTGCAGATTTGACTGGACAGATGGAAAGGCTGAAAAAAAAAAATGAAGGGATGGGAAAGCAGAAAGAATTTTTGGTAATTGGTAGTGATGAAGGACAGGAAATAGAGAGACCGGAAAGCCAGAAAAAATCAGAAGAGTCAATAAGCTCTATCCTTTTGGAAAGAATTACTGACTTGACTGAACAAATGGGCAAAATGCAGAAAAAACTGAAAAGGCTGGAAAAGCAGGCACCTGTGGTTAAAAAGGATGGAGAAGGTCAGAAACCAGAGGCAAAGGAAGCTAGACGACCAAAAGGTCTTTGGAAGTAAATGTCCCAGTGGAGGATACCTCCACAGTCGCCCAGACACCTTCAGCTTTTCCAGTCACTGTAAGACATGTACCTGACAAAATGGTGCTGAGGGTATGAAATGGCCTGGCGTCCTGTAGACATGATAGATTTAAAACATTTTAAAGAATCCGTCGTAAAATATGGTATGCACTCTACATTTGTTAAACAAATGTTAAATAGCTGGGCCACACAAAATAGACTTGTTCCCCAAGATTAGAAAAATTTAGTTTCAGCGGTATTGAAAACAGCACAACAGTTACAGTGGTTATCATGGTGGCGAACAGAGGCTATAAAAATAGAACAGGAAAATACGACACAGGGAATAAATATTAATAGAGATCAATTGCTTGGTAAAGGACAATATACTAATATTAAAAAACAAATTCAAGCTGAAGATAGGGTGATTGAACAATGTCGTAAGGCAGCCTTGAGAGCTTGGGAGCTGGTAGAGGAACCTGAGAAAACAACTATTCCCTTTACTAAAGTGTTCCAAGGACCCTTGGAGCCCTTTACAAAATTCTTGCAGAGGTTAGGATCTGCAATAGATAAGGTGATGCCAGATTCTGACAACAAACAGGCATTAAAACTTATCATGGCTTATGAAAATGCAAATGCTGACTGTAAGAGGGTGCTTAGACCATTAAAGAAAGAGGCGCTCCACTAGATGACTGGGTAAAAGAGACAGTTAATATCAACTCTCAGAGTATCAAAATATATTGTGGGACAAGCTTTAGCCAGAGAGCCCAGATATCCTAATACTCGGTGCTTCAATTGTGGTAAAATTGGTCATGTACAAAGAAACTGTAGAGATAGAAGGCGCAATAACCCAGGAGAAAACGTAACTCGTTAGAGAGAACAAAGAGGTTCTGGTTATGATAGTAATGAGGTGCCAAGACTCCCAGGGTACTGTAGTCGCTGTGGAAAAGGGAAACATTGGTCTCGGGATTGTCAGTCTAAGAGAGATGTACAAGGCAATATCTTGCCGACGGGAAACGACAAGAGGGGGCCATCGGCTCGGGCCCCCATAAACAATGCCAGCCAAATTCCTTTGGCCAGTCAAGAAGTGACAAACCCACAGGAAAACGGGAACTGAGTGTTAGTGATCTAATACATGCTACTGAAGACAGTGCAGCCTTGGATCTGGCTTCAAATATGTCTCTTGCCCTATCTCCCCAGGTTAAATGTTACAAATTAAATACTGGTGTTTTCGGACCTTTGCCTTCAGGCACAGTAGAAATGGTTCTGGGAAGAAGTGGGCTGACTTCTCATGGTTTTATTGTGCATCCCGGTATTATAGACGGAGATTCTAAAGAGGAAATAAAAATCATGGCATGTGTGAAAAAGAAGATAAAAATCAATGCCGGGGATAGAATTGCTCAACTCCTACTGTTTCCTTACATTAAGGGCAAAGCCGCTCCAGTAAAAAAGACTGGTGCATTCGAAAGCACAGGGACCCGGGTGTTCTGGCAAACTAATTAATGATCAGAGACCTAAGTTAATTGTACAATTAAATGGTGTTAAAATAAAAGGCTTGGTGGACAGCAGAGCCGATGTCTCCATCATTTGCCAAAAGTCTTGGAACCAAAATTGGCCACTTAAAAAGGTTTGTACAAAAATTGTAGGAATTGGTAAGCTATCTCAAATAAAACAAAGTGTACAGTGGCTTGAGTGTGTGGGACCAGATGGACAGATAGAGAGGCTGAAACCCTATGTGGTTGACATTCCCATAAATCTATGGGGAAGAGACCTTTTACAACAATGGGGTACTCAGATTACTATTCCTGCAAATACCGTGATAAACAAGGTTGAAACTATGGGTAAACTGGCACACGCTTCTGGGGAAGAGATTCATGTAAGTGATCAGGGGCGACTACAAGCTATGCCCATTGTCCAACCTCAAAACTCTTCAGGTTTAGAGTGTCAAAATTTTTAAGAGGGGCCACTGCTGAGATACCAACCGCCTTGCCTCTAAAATGGATTTCAAACAGACCTGTATGGCAGGAGCAGTGGCCCTTAACAAAAGAAAAGTTACAGGCGCTTCACGGGTTAGTAAAAGAGCAGCTAGAGGCTCAACACATCGAAAAATCATCCAGTCCCTGAAATTCCCCTGTGTTTGTGATAAAAAAAAAATCAGGTAAATAGAGAATGATAACAGATTTGAGGGCCATAAACAAGGTGATTCAACCCATGGGCTCACTTCAACCTGGAATTCCTTTGCCTTCCTTGCTACCTAGGTCTTGGAAGGGAGGACACATGTTTATAGACTAAAAGTAGATTATTAAATCTACTAACTTCAAAAATCTTACATTGATATTATAGATTAAAAAAAATTTAAGACTTTTGATTGATAAAAATTTAAGACTTCAACTTTTGCTTCATTGATAAAAATTTAAATTGTATATTGTCTTTCATTTTTGCCTTATGTATTGTATGTTATATTGACAAAATATTATATATTGTATGTTAAAAACTTAAGTTCATTTTATTCAATGTTTATTTAATATATTATTCATGTACCACTAATGTCTTAAAAAAAACTGTTCAAAAAGATTGGAGATAAAAGTTGATATTTAGTTACAAAAAAATCCTACTAAATACTAACTTACTTTGTCATAAAACAGGTTTGTTTAATTTCTTGTATATGTCTCCAAAAAAATAGTAGCTAACTGTAAAAATAGATAGAGTTGGTTTTCAAACTCTTCAGAGATCCACAAAATATGACATTTAAAGATGAGGGCTTTCCTGACAGAGAGACATCTACTCCTGGCCGCTTCTCCATTTGCATCACTGAAGATGGGGGCTTCAAGAGACGCAGGTGACAAATGGTCACTGGACAGAGAAAATGCTCTTATCTCTACTGCTGATGACAGGCTGACTGGCTGCAATGATCAACAGTGATGCTAAAGTTGACTGTCCAGCTTTGAAGAGACTAGATGGACCGGACCGTCAGATTTCCTGCTTCAAAAAACAGTTTGTTAGATGTTTTGGGCCGATAAGGCTAAAGACTGATTGCCCCAATGAAGGAGAGACTTCGGTAAATATCCAGGCAGTCTGCTCTCTCTATCCTATGCAACTTGAAAGTTGCCTGCCAGCACATCCTTTATTAGATAGATTTTCCTTCTTAGATCTCTGATGAGATTAAAGACTAAATAGCCACAGTGTTACTAAAAGCTTTAGTTTAAAAATTAAAAACACCTTTATAGATAGATAATTAAAATTTCTCATGAAAAAAAAAAAAAAAAAAAAAAAAAGGGACTCTCTTTGGTAGAATAGTGAAATATTTTTCTCAGGTTAACTAGTATAAAAGGACTTGGTTATGTACTTGATACCTGATGATTTTGTATATATGTATATGTGGTTTATAGTTCTTAATTTTTTTAAAGAGAAGGGGGATGTGTGGGAAGGAGTAGCTTGCACAAGCAGTCTGTGGGCTTCCCTGGGCCCCCATGACTACCTTGTAGGGCTGAGTGGACAGCCTGGTTAGAATTTCTGAAAGAGACTGAACCCACCTGCTATTGTCTCATGGACCTCATGGAAGGAGACGGTCCTCCCCGTGACTGAGGAGTTGGGGAAGAAAACAAGTCGGCTACAGGGCGGGTCAGGCAGCACAGCCAGCATCAGACGCTGCCAAGAACACCGGGATCGTCCCGTGATGCGGCACGAAGTCATCTTCGCCCTTTAACTTTTTCCTTCAAAGCTAGTGGGTTGACATAATCGTTTAATTGCTAAAAGAGAGGCACATGTCTGCTATTGATTTTGTTGTTAATGTAATTAGAGACACCAGAGGGAGAGCCTGGCTGGATGCAAAGAGCATCTCTAACTGAGCGCCTTTTATGTCTGCCTGAGCATTAGATGTCTACATAATAGGCTTTGCCTGTTATTCCAACATTTTGAGGACATTAAAAGGCCATTACATCCAAGTAATGACAGCCTGTAAACAAATGCATCTGTGACCGTCTTTGGGTGCTTTCATAACACGCAGTTTCTTAACCGGTTCGTAAGTTGCCGTTCAAACGGGCTTCCTTGTGGGAAGTGGCTCTCTTTCCACGCTTGCTTCTAGGAGGCGGTCACCAGGTTGCTTGACCATTCTCTTCCTATTCGTTTAGGACAAGGAAATCGGCATCAGCACGACAGTAGCAGAAACCTCATCACCAAGGTCCAAGAGCTGACTTCCTCCAAAGAACTGTGGTTCCGCGCAGCTGTGATAGCGGTTCCCATCGCCGGTGGGCTGATCTTAGTGCTGCTCATTACGTCGGCCCTGCGCATGCTCCGGAGTGAGAACAAGAGACTGCAGGATCAGCGGCAGCAGATGCTCTCTCGTTTGCACTACAGCTTTCACGGGCACCATTCCAAGAAGGGGCAGGTTGCAAAGTTGGACTTGGAGTGCATGGTGCCCGTCAGTGGGCAGGAGAACTGCTGTCTGACCTGTGACAAGATGAGGCAAGCGGAGCTCAGCAATGAGAAGATTCTCTCCCTCGTGCACTGGGGCATGTATAGCGGTCACGGGAAGCTGGAGTTCGTATGACAGCGTCGGGTCCGAACCCTTGAAGGCCTTCTGAGTTCTGCTGACAGGAGCACTTTTATCTGGAGACAAACTTAACTCACTCTGTCATCTTGGAGAAGCAAACATGACCTCTGCAAAGAGGATCCTGGGTATTTCTTCTGAAGGATTATTTGCACAGACTCAAATACAGTCCAATGGATTAATTTGCTTTAAAATTATAAAAAGCAAAGAGAGGACTCTGCACACACTTTCCCAGGGTTCTTTGTAGCCTAGGGAGCCGCGACTGACTGAAATAAACAGTGTGCTCTCTGTAAGCTCCTACATCTTCATTTATTGTAAAGATTTTCTAAAATATATATATATATATTTTTGTCCGAATATTTAGTGGTGTCTTTCATAAATTAGAAACTTAGATTGGAGTGTGGAGAGGCTGATGGTGGTGTAGTGCCACGGTAGAAGGCTTGTCTGGTGTGTATGAGGCCCTGGCTTTGATTTCCTCCAGCACTGCAGAAAGCCAGCCAACCAATCAGCAAAACCTTTGCCTTGAAAGTGTAAGAGAGTACATGTTAATTATGAATGAAGACCTGTGTACTTGTGCTTCTTAAATGGAGGTTTAGGCTTGGCTTTGATCTTGCCCATGCTCACACAAACCTGTAATTAATTGTCTTCGTGTAACGACCATGGTCTGGTGTTCATCTACATCGTTTTCCAGAATGATCCTGGCTGTGGTTTTTATCTGAGAATTTCTCTTGTTTGTGCTAAAGGTTGCCTCTGTCCCCATGTGTGTTAAGCACACATTCTACCACTGAGCCTCATGCCGAGCCCTAAGAATTCTTCCCTTACTTGTGCCAGACCAGGTAGGACCTGAGTTTCTGAAGTTGCCATAACAAAAGGAATGTTTTCTCAGCCACGTCTACTTTCCCTGCAAGGACTTCAACTGTTCACCTCCCCCTCGATTGAAGAGTGTCTTTAGTAAACCTAACCGCTGTCTACTTTGACAGTTTATTTTGTCTCAAACCAAATTAAATATTTTGTCTCCTAAATTAGCCAAACTATTATGCAATGCTCCTGGTCTTTAAACATGATTATTCTTAACAGTATCTGTTTCTAAATGTCTTTTTAATCCTAAAGAAGGGTTTCAGTAGTGAATGCCATTAAATTGACATTTTAAATAATACAATTATCAGATTTTTTCCCCCAAAATGACCCCTTTACTAATATAACCAAACAGAACATGATTTTAGCCAGGAAAGTAAGTAACATTTGTCTCGTCCCATAAAACTCTTCCTCTTGTTTACAGCCCTTTCCCTCAAAGTGGGTTTTTGTTATCTTAAATATGAGAATTTGCCAGTTTTCTTTTTCTCAACTGTTCTTATGTACCTGATTTTCTTTCTCTTTTTATTTTTTATTTATTTTTTGTTCTGCTTATTTGTTTTGTTTTATTCGAGACAGGGTTTCTTTGTGTAGCCTTGGCTGTCCTGAATTCACTTCGTAGACCAGGCTGGCCTTGAACTCACAGAGACCCCCTTCCTCTCCCTCTTCAAATGCCGGTATTACAGGTGTGCACCACCGTGCCCAGCTCCTGATTTTCTTTTTAATTGAGCCTGTAGCTTGCATATGTGAAGATGAGATTTTCTTGTATGTTTGCATATCTTCACGAGGATACTCAGGATAAACATAATTTGAGTGTGTGAAATAATCTGAACTGAAACGAGCAGCAAAGAAATGAGTTATTTTCCCCCCTCTAGATGGGTTCTCACTATCTGGCTGTGCTGTAGCCCACTGTGTAGGCCAGGCTGGCCTCCAACCCAGAGAAATGCGTGCCCCTGCCTCTGCCTCCCAAGCGCTGGGATTAGAGGTGTGCACCACCATACCTATATTTTCTCAGCTGTCAATAGATGACAACCCTAAACAGGTTTGGCTCTGGGATAAAAATCCTATGGTATTAAGCCACAGCACCCTTATGCATTCTGAGGGTGACAGCCTTTGTGCCACTCGCACCTGACAGTTCTTATGGTAAAGAGTCAGGTTTTGTGTGCACTGTCCACTGTCCTGTTACCGTCTTCACTCCCCATGTTTGTCATTTCAAGGAGCCAAAGACTTGAACTTCACCGTTCAAACCTTTCAAGGCAAGAGGACTGATTGATCAGGACTGGCAGGTGGTGACTTTCCTTTCCTTGCCCTCCGTCACTTCTGCTCAGGTGGCGTCACTTCTGCTCAGGTGGCAGTAACTTTGTCCTTTGGAGGCTGAGATTCTGCTCCTCCTTCATCGTGCAGGGTCAGCAGGTTTCCCAGGTGCCTTTTGACAATCACTGTGTTAAGTTCAGAGGGAGCCCCAGATCACAATCCAGGTTCTCACTGCCGTGCCTGGCTTAGGCCAGTGAGCCTTTTAAGTCACTGGGTCTCAACCTGTGGGTCTCAACCCCTTTGGAGGTCACGTATCAGATATCCTGCATATCAGATAATGACATTATGAGTCGTAACGTCACAATTGGTTTTGAAGTTGGAATGGAGTGATTTTTATGCTTTGTGGGGGGGGGGGGGCTCACCACAACATGAAGAAGTAACTATTGAAGTGCCGCAGCATTAGGAAGGCCGAGAGCCATTGCTTTAAAAGTGGACGCACTTTTTCCTCTACTTGCTCCTTGTTAGTAAATTCCGAGTGCCTTTGAATGAGCAACTCAGCAGCTTATTAGGAAAAAAAGCAACGGAAGGAAGCCTTGAGCTTTGTAAGGCTTTAACATCAGGGGGCCACCACCCTGCAGGACCGCCTTGGGTCTGCCCCAGTGGGAAGGTTTCCTGGAAGCAGAGTGCAGTGTCTCTTGTGGTTTTGTGTTTGCCAACCTGCCTCATGTTCTTTCTAGACACTCATGGGTCTGCCCCAAGCTGCCCTGCCTGGTAGGGACTCATAGCCCCTCTGACCTGTGTGGGGATCCAGCTCCGTTTACACTTATCTTCACCCGTTGCATCTCTCCAAAAAGTACTGCTTTTTGGCTTCCTAAGCACTGTGTACAGATGGGCTTCTGGCTTCCTTGTGAGGGTAGTGCACTCCTGGAAGGAGACAGGGCTGCCTATCTGCTTTGGTGATCCAAGAGTGGTGTTAATATTCATTCATTAGTTCATTTTTCTCTTAGACATTTGCGCCCTTATTTTCAGGCAGATGTGTAAGGCTGCGCTACCCAGAACAGCCCCTGTTCAACAACGGCATAGAACACTCCTCCAAAGTAATTTTCCCTTCTAAGTGGAAATTTGCTCAAACCAGACACAAATGGGGCTGAGCTTGTCTTGATGTTTCTGTATCTATACCCCTTAAGTCCTAGCCCTTTTGAAAGAAATTGATCCATACATGATTTTGTCTTTTATGTTCTTTCCCCTCTTATTTCAGATGCCTCAGAGGCTTCCTAGAAATTGACTGGTGTGTCTCTAATTTCTGTTGAACTGATTTTATTAAAAACACTGCACCATAGGGGGTTTGACCTTCTAAAATACTAAACATGTCTGCTTTAGAAAATCACAAAGCTCTCCTCTGAAGCGCCCGTAAATCTGGTTTCAATCTGAGTTCATTACTGGCTAAAAGCTTGAAAGCAGTGGCATCCAGTATCGCAGCTGTAGAACTGCCCTTCTCGGGGCCAGGACAGCTTTTCTCCCTTATAATGTCTAATTGGTCCTCTTCTGTGCCTCTTAGCCTAAATAACTTTAAACTCCAGAGCTGTGTGAACTTCAGCAAACTGAAAACAAGTTGAGTGTTTTATTTTGTTGCCTGGAGAAAGGGGACAGTAATACAACATCTAAGGATTGCTGTGAAAACCATAACATCAGGCCCTACATTCAGTCTCTCACGCCCAGCTAATGGGGAGATACTGTAAGAACACAAAAGTTGCCAGGTGTAGTGGGGCACAGCTGTAATTTCAGTACCTGGAAGGTAGAGACAGGAGGATCTCCATGAGTTCGAAGCCAACTTGGTCTACATAGCAAGTTCCAGGACAGCCAGGGCTACATTGAGAGAGCCTGTCTATAAAACAAAACACCAAACAAACAAATAATAATAAAAAAAGTAAATTAAAAAGAAAAAGAGAGGAAACCAAACCAACCAACAAACACAAATGTGTTAGGCTCACTGATAGAGTAGTTGCCTAATACTTATGAGGTCTTGAGTTCAATCTGTAGAACCGAGAGGAATAGTTAATGTTAGGCAGAAGCAAGCATATCTTTGTGAGTTCGAAGCCAGCTTGGTCTACATGGTTAAGTTCCAGGTCAGCTAAGGGTACATAACGAGACCTTGTCTCAAAACAAGACACACCCTCCCAGAACAGCAAAACAAGGTAACACAGATTTGGGAACCAAGGACTGATTCCTTTGGTAGGTTGTTTTTAATTGATTTTGTACTCTTTCAAGTTTTCATATTTGAGATGGGCAGCTTTTCAGTAAACTTTTTGGCAGACCTAGCATGGTCAGTACCTGGGCTCTTTCTGTGTATGCTTTTTTCTGCACCTACTGAAGATTTTGGTTTGTAGTTGTTTCTTCTGGGATGACTGGAGGGCTACCGGAAGGATAGTTTAATCTCGTGTACCAATCTCCTTTCTGAGTGCTCATCGAGTCGCAGATGCACCGGCGAATCTCAGCGAGGTGCGGATACCATCTCAGCAGCACTTGGAGGCTGGACTCAGTCTGAGTAGTCACCAGCATCAGTTAAAGCACAAAGCATGCCCGCCAGTGCTGCCAGCAAAACGCGAGGAGCTGCTGAGCTGCCCTCTGGAATCATGTCACGGAGTGGGGGCTTCGCAAGTGAAGAACTCGTAACTTTTCTGGAAAAGGCATTGGTTTTATTTGTTAATCTCTGGGTCACAGTGAGAACTGAAAAGTTAAGTGCTGGCCTACCAACTCATCCTGACTCCCTTTCCCAGCCCAGTTAGCTGACTCACAAAAGCTATTCACTGATCTCCGAATTCGAGACACTGTTTAAACCCTCTTTCAATTTTGGTTACCTTTTTTATTTGGGGTGTGGTTTACACCTTAAACATGTCCTCCTGGATCTTCACTTTTGTCGTTGGAGAATTTTGGGAGGGGGTGACGCTGAATTACCTAGAGACAAATTTATTTCCCTCAGCAAGGGAACTTTCCACTGACTCTTCTTTTTTAAGAAATCTGGGAGCAAGGACTCCAGGGATGGCTCAGTGGTTAAGAGCCCTGGCTGCTGTTGCAGAGGATGTGGCTTAAGTTCTCAGCACCCACAAGGTCGCTCACAGTCATCTGGAACTCCGTTGCAGGGGGTCCAATGCTCTCTTTTGGGCTCCAGAGGCACTAGCCATGCAAGGGGTACAGAGACAAAATGTTCATACCCATAAGATAATACTAATTTTTTAAAGCATAAAATGGATGTATTTGTGGCTAGGAAAGTCTGCTAGCTGCGTCTGTGAACTTTTTTCATCCTACAAATGTGGACCATATAGCTGGAAAGGCATTGACAAGCAGCTGTGGAATGCTTTGCTAAGCAGTCACGCTAACTGCTAGATCGTATCTCAAGGCTTTTTAGCATTCCTCAAGACGGTCAGGGGAACCATTCTACCTAGTAGCCAAAGGCTAGATGGCCTCTAGGGCAATTGCCCATCCTAGAAAGACCAGCCGGGAACTCCAGTGTCCGCAGCACTCGCTTGTAGTGCTCATCAAATAGGCTTTTGGTCCTAAGACTATTTTACATTGAACAATTATCAAAGGAGTGCAGAAGTAGATGTTGGAGCTTAGGGGAAGTTGGTTTGGTTTTGGCATGTGAAGACTAAATTAGATGGGATGAATTAATAAACTAAGGTGTTGTGTAAGTTCACTCTGAAGCGGCTCACATTACAAACCTAATGAACAAAAAAGGCTTTAGCAGTTAAGTCCATGAGAAATCAAAAACTACTTTATCCTAGGTCTCTTCTCCGGGGACTCTCCTGAGAGAACTCATAAGACAGTAGGAAAACAGCATGCCTCTAGCAACGTTTCTCAATGTGTGTGATCTGTCCATGTCAGAGCAATTTTTATTACTAAATTGAATGAAAGCGCTTTTGGTAGCCAGAGACCTAAATTCACAGCTGCCTTGGCTAAATTGGCTCATTTGGATTAAAGGGTTAAACTGACCTCCGGCCAGCAAGGAGCTATGATCAGTTACCTTTGTCCACTTCTATAAGCCTAAGAGAGAATTGGAGGAAAGACGGATTATGAAGTTTTCTTATCAGGCATTTGGACTCATGTTGTCAGTGAATGTAAGTGATTGTCATTTCTTCTTTGATCGTCCCACCCTAATATATTGTCTTACATTTTATAATTCATGTTGGCAAGCTGGGGAGAAGTTCTGGCAAACTCTGGCGTGCTTCAGGCTCAGCCTTCTATCTCTGGCACAGCAATAATAGTGATGATGATGATGATGATAATAATAATAATAAATGCATATAGTAAGGTAAGCCTAAAAAAGAAAAAAAAAAATGCTAGTTAAGGGAACCAGGGAGAAAAAAAATCAAATGAACCTAAAAATTAATGAGACAGTACTACAAAGCCAAATAGTTCAGCCTACCTTCAAAATTTGGTGCATTTTCAAGCTAACTTAAGGAAATACATAACTAATATTTAAGAATTGTATTTTCCCTTGAGAACTTTAATGTCAAAAATTTTCATCACAGTATCCTAAAGAGTTAAGAGCAGGCCACAGAGAGGAGACTGCAACCCAACTGATACCTTCATCCTGCCCCCACTTTCCCCTCCCTCTCTCCCTGCTCCAGGGATTTCCTGACTCCCAGTTACCAGGGAGGACCAGAACATTCCTCCTGTAGATAAGCCTCTGCCCAGGGGCCATAGGAATAGCAAGGAGATTTCCTCCCAGCATTCCAGGAGGCCAAGATGGAAGATTCCCCAGTTCAAGACCCATCCCGTATAAACAAACGAACCAACCCACAAAATTCCTCTCCTTGATAAACTTAGTGTTAAGATCACCTCGGGACTGAGAGATGGCTTAGCACTTAGGACTACTGGCTGCTTCCAGAAGATCCAAGTTCGATTCCATGTACCCACATGGCAGCTTGCAGCCATCTTAACTCTAGTTTAAGGTAATGAATTAACTTCTCCCATCTGTTGACGTTAGGCATGAACATGGTGCAAACACTCGTATACTTGAAAAAGAAATAGTTTCTATTTCAAAACTCAAATGACTCTTTGGACTTTTATATTTTGATTGAGGCAGAGTTCCAGGTAGCTTAGGCTGGCCTGGAATTTGCTGTGTAGCTTAGGGTGAGTTTGAACTCCTTATCTTCCTGCCTCTACCTCCCTAGGGCTGGCATCGTAGATGATGATGCTTTGCGTGCTAGGCAGGCCATCTACTAACCAGTTGCACACCAGCCCTGAGTTTTTGATAAGCCAGCTTGCCTCTATTTTATGCTTGAAAGCTATCCTATGGTGAAAGCAAACTAGATTCATTCCTGCTTATGATTAAATCTGTTTCTCAAGGACTGGGCTAGACCCCACCTGTAACCTTAACTACCAACGGTTCTGTACCGCCTGTTCCAGGAAACAGCAACAAGGCTGTTGTTTCAAAATGTTGCATTGACCACCGTGTTATAACCATCTTGTCATGACCACCTTCTTGTACTGTTCATGGAAAAGCCCCTACCTAGCAAATAAATATTGATTGATTGATAATGCCATCTTGGTCCAAATCAATAAGTAACTAAGTTAAAGGGAGACCTTTTCTCCTTGAAAATAAGAAAGCAGGAACTTCCTGTGAAACCTGGTGTGACATTTATCGCACTCGACCTGATCCGGTGTGAGATTCTTTGCATTCACCTCCTAATTTCCCTGTGAGGTGTTAGTTACTTGAGAAGCACAGGAAGGGGAACTCCATCCTCCAGGACTTAGAACTGTCAAGGGGTCATTTCCCCATCCTGACACTTGACTGTGAAGCAGGTTGAAAGGTAAATCCTTCCAGAGACTGTGGGAGGGCAGGCCATAACCCCACCTGCTCCACCTCTCCTCTAACTGGGCGAAGTAGTTTGCTGGCCTTTGTAGCAAGGAGGTCCCTGGTCGCTTTGAGAAGCTGAATTTGTTTGCCCTGTGTAGGAGCCAGCATTTTTTTTCAGTAGCAGATGTTTGGGGCGCTTTTCCATGGCTGCCAGCAGTGTGCTAGTGTCCTAGGATTCCCACTGGGACAAGGCTTTGCAATTCTTTCTAGGCTCTTCCGGCTTCAGGTGGAGCTACCCGAGCAACAAACACCTGAAATGAACAAGCAGAACAAAAATAAGTCTTTCTTCAGAATATCTATCACATAAATACCTCCTCTGGAAAAAAAAAAGCATGAATGAGCTTAAAAAATTTTTTTGGGGGGGGCCCTGTTCTTCATCCTGGCCCTGGGCAAAGCCACCTACCTCCCTGCTAGACCTGAAGGAGACTTTTCCAGGAGCCCTAACCTCGATTATTTGCAAGAGAACTTCCTTTAGTCAAACGTACTGTATAATGCTCACTCTGTTGCTCTTACAGATTTAATACCTGCTGTTAGTATGGGATGTTTCTGTTTCTAAGGGGCCTGGGTTCAAGTTCACACACGACATGTTATTAAGAGAATAATCGTAGGCTAATGAGCCCCGCACCATGGGCATTAGTAATTATATCTGCACTTGGTTCAAAGGATGGTATGAGATAATGCAGGTATAAGCACCGCTCACAGGCTTAGACAAGACCCGCCGTGGTGGGGGTCAGCGTCTGGGCTCTGCAGGTGCAGTGACGACTGGAGCTGGATCCGAAGGACTCTCGTGGTGGAAGAAGAGAAGCAACACAAGCTGTCGTCTGACTGCCACACACATGCCTAAACATATGTGCTCCTGAGCATGCGCACACACATACAGTAAATTATATATATATATACATACATACATATATATTCATATTAGAGCTCTAGTGATGGTAAGCTAGTTTTTAAATTTGTGAGCCTTTAATCTACTCAGTTTGACTTTCATGTGAGGGAATACTCCATTTTGACTCAAACATACTAGAGACTCAACACCCACTGCAGGAAAAAAAAAAACCCAACATAGAGCAGTTTAGCAAGTTTCACAACCTGGGGGAACATGCTGTCTTCTCCCTGTTGCAATGAATCCCTGGCTTTGCAGAGCCAGCTGGTGAATGCACACGTCTATGCTCAGTGCGGTGACTGAGCGCCTAGCCCATATGCACAAATCCAGTTAGTGAATGCACACATCGGTACTCACCAGGGTGGACTGAGCCATATGCTCAGGTGCTTCATGCACTCTGTGTGGCTCGCTGTCTCTCTTGGGGGTCCAGGTGAGGAAAAGATCACATGTGTAAGATCAAGAGGCAACGTAAAAACATATCAGAGCACATCTGTAACCTGTAGACTAGTAGGGGCTGTCTGCATACGTATATGTGTTTCTGGGATCCCCAGGTAAAGCTGCCTGGCACCAAACTCAATGAGGATCCATCTGGGGGGGAAGGAAAGAACTGTCTACCACTAGCTGCCCTCTGACCTCTTGTGTTTATCACCCCCACCCCCCAACACACACACACACACACACACACACACACACACACACACACTAAAATAAGCAAATGTAATTTTAAAAAGTTACCAAGAAGGTGTGCTTCTAAGACATTTATTGGGCTAAAGACAGAGTCTTAATAATAGAACAAACCATAGTTTCATGGGGTGATTGCCCCTTACCACAAACATTGCTGCATACATGTTACATACCTAAGTGTGACCTTCTGCGCTCTTTAAGTCAGGCTCCTGTGTGTTAAGTAAGGTGCTGATGCATCAGTGGGGTTTCCTAAGCGCACTGTCCAGCATCATCTAGCAGCCACTCCTGGACACTTGTGTGGGACACAGAAGGAAGGGCCTTCGTATTGTTTTTCTCACCTGTGTCTCTCTCCTTGCTGGGTTTCTTCTGTCCTCCTCAGGCATGTTTCAGTGCTGATGACAACATTATACTCCCAACTACCCACCTTGGCTTCAGGTTTCTTGCTCGTGATTCTATTGCTTAGCCCATCCCTTGGGGTCTGTTTTAGGCGCACTCTGTGTGCGTCTGCTCTGATGTCACATGCTTTCTTTCTTCCTATTATGCTTTGAGGTTCTTAACACAGTTGCCACCTTGTCTTCAAATGATGTTTGACTTTGACCTTGGAAGTTCTCCTGTAAACACTCTTGCCATCATATCAACCTTGCAGGCCAGTCTTGGACCAGCCCAGTTAGCCCTGGCCATGAGTGCCTGAAGCACTGGCCTCTCGCTATTCAGACACAGCCTCGGCCACACAGGATCACGAGTTCCAATTTAACTCCCATCAACTACCTCCAGGGATACTATTTTTACTGGGCACCCATGGATGTAGAGATAATGAGGCAAGCTGGTGCTGTGGTCAAGGTGATGTCCGAGAGAAAGGACTTAATTGTCAAGACTGAAGATATACAAACTAGGTTTTGATCCTGCCTCCTCTGAGCTCTGATGTAGTCACCAACCCTGGATGATGACACGGGTTTGCCCCGGGACCTTACCTGACAGTTTCTGTTGTTCTGTGGTATAATGGCCCTCATCCTGACTTTCAGCAGAACAACTTATGAAACCTACTGTTACAGCTTTGCTTCCTGCTGCTGTGTTAAAACATCCTGGCTACAGTTCCAGTTCACTGTCCTTATCTGTGGGGAAGTTAAGGCAGGAACCTAAATCACCTAGCCACAAACAAAATCAAAAGCTCGGAGAAATGGGCATGCGTGATCACTCCTCAGTCCCATTTCCCACTCTTAGCTAGTCCAGGAGCCCCAACCATGGCATGGTACTGCTCATAGTGGCCTGGGTCTTCCCACGTCAGTTAACATGACTACGATAATCCTCTAGAGACAGGACCACAGGCCAATCTGACCTTGAAAACATCCCATAGACCCTCCTTCAAGATGATTCTGGGCTGTGCTAAGTTGACAGTTAAAACCAATCATCACGCCTTCTTTGGTCCTCTAATGATCACTCCAGTCTAATGAATGTGCTAGGGACACGAACATGGCTTTCTTCCTATTATCACTGGAGAGGTCCAAGAAGTAAATGTGGGCTCCAGGGAGTACTGTGACAAAGAGTAGCTGCCTCAGTCCTCCTGAGTGCCTCTTGCCACATGCTGAAAGCAGGCTACAACATCCCTCAGGAACAAACAGTGACACTTGGTATTGTGATACTATGAATTAACAGGGCCACTTTGATGTCTGCCTGACAAGGTAACCTGGCATTCTGGCCAAACTGGCGCTTGGGGTGGCAACCAGAAGTCACGTGGTGTCACCTACTCCACCTGGACTAGCTGAGGGGGGATGAATGTCCCTCCTGGCTTTATGACTCTGCTCTGGGGTGGGTTGCAAGCGGCAGCCTATGGCTGCAGGGAAGCACAGCTGTGCAGCTCTGACTCTACAGGGAGGATTCAGACTCTCCCTGCCTGTTCTGGTAACTGCTTATGTGACCAGTGGCACAAAGGACAGTGCAGGAGAAGTTGCCATGGCTTCTGGCACCAGTTGGGAAGAAGTTTCCTTTCTGTTTTGAAAAGGGAAGCAGTGTGGTCAAGAGCTCTGTATCCCCCAGCTTACTACAGTCGAATCACAGACTGTGCCTCCAGGGACTGTGTAGTAAAGGTTTGGTCTCTAGCTTGGCACGGGTAGGTGGTGAAACCATTAAGAAGGGAGCACCAGTAGGAGGGCCCCCAGCATGGAGGGCACATCCTGAAAGGAGATTATGAAACTCAGGCTGTTATTTTCCCTTTCTCTCTCCTCCCTAGGCATCTTAAGTGAGCCAGTTGCCCAACCATGTACCTCTACCGCGGTGTGAGGACATTCACAAGCCTGAAGGCATAGGCCCAACAGGCACCTGGGAAACCGTGAGCCAAAGTAAACCTTTTCTCTTTTATGTTGATTTTCCAGGCGAATGTTATAGTCACTGAAAGCTAACAGCCCTTTCATTAGTAAAATGAAATAATGAAATGCTATTTGTTCCCTTGTATCACGCAGATGTGTTTTAAGCATCCCGTGGCACCATTGGAGCCCTTTGATCTAGGAAAAGACGTTTTAGGGTAGGAATTATTATTAAGATGCTACTTTGAAATACAGATAAGCTTTTCTCATGCGTTTCCATGCTTTTATTTCTTCTATACTTATAGCTCTCGTTATTCATTCAATATAGGTTAGGAATCACGTCTCCTTTCTCTAATTATAATTAAACTAATAAAGTCTGTTTTGAGAAGACGGAAAGTGGTGCACACAGTTCTATGCTTGGGGCCATCTTTCTCTTTCTTTCTTTCTTTCTTTTTTTTTTTCTTTGACCAACAAAGCATTGCCCATTTGGAATACTGTGTGTAATTGAATTTACATTTACAATAAGGCTCAGACTCGGGGTTTGGACTAGAGCACTCAGGAGAGGAGGGAGAGTGTTCTCAGTCCTATAACTAACAGAACTCGAAACATGCTGTTATACATAGCTTCAAACAATCATGCCGAATTTTCTTAGACCCTCCTAAATAAAATATGGAACAAAACAAGACAAAATTCCAACCAAACAGAACTAAACAAACAAACAAACAAAAAACCCAAACAATTAAAAAAAAAACCCATCAAATAATGAAACCTGCAAAGATAATCCTGCTTAAAAATAACTTTAACCTTTATACTTCTTTCTATGTAAAACAAACAATGTATGACAATAATATAGTCTTGTGTTGGGGAATTTTCTCCCACTAGCTAAAGTGATAAGATTATCACATTGTGTCTTCATTAGTGACACAAAGAAGGCATATCTGTGTTTCTTATTGGATGGCATTTAAATGTGTGTTATTCTTTTGTACTGCTGATGCTGGGACCAAACCCAGGGTCATGCGGGTGTCGTGTGTGCTGCAGCCTCGGCCCCCTTATCATTCGATGCTCCATTTCACAGGTCCTTCCAGCTTGCAGTTTGAGTGCTCTGCCTACCTCAGAGTTAAACAAAAGCACTTGCTGGGTGACTCAGCCACGGAACACTCTGCCTGGCTACATACACTCTTTCCCAGTGGATGTGGAGAACTGGTGAGAACATTAAAAATCAAGTTCACAAGGTTTCATTGTGAATGGAAACTTTACAGTAGCACTTTGCTTGAGATCAGATGGCGTATTAGTTCTTTCCCTAAGTGTTGTCACAAAAGCAGCTTCAGTGGTGGCTCTCAACCTAAAGCTGCCATGTTCCTCATGCTGTGGTGACCCCCACCCATAAAACTATTGCTACTTCATGACTGTAATTTTGATGCAGTCAGAACCCCATCCTCTAGGATGGTGCCACCCACATTCCAGGTATGGTTTCCCTCTGGAGGTGCCCACAAAGACTCCAAATCCAGTCAGGGTTGGCAGTAGGAAGGGAAGTCGCACTGCTCCCAAGCAAGTAGCACTTCCTTCAGCCTCTGTCCCATCCCTCCAGCAACCAGGAAGCACTTTCTCTGCCTCTCTTGTTTCTGGAATGAGAAGAAATCTCTCTTCTTTTCAGTCTTATTTTGTGAGGGAAGATTGCGTGTTTTATGTGTTGTCCTGGCAACAGCAGGGAAAGGACTTTTATTTTCTAAGGCTCCTCTTCTTCTGGGGTAAGAAAAAAAAAAGCACTGTTAATTTTCTTCCCTTCTTTTTTAGCTCTTGATGGAGATGGAAGAAAAGAGAAAAGCCAGTACTGCTCTCCTCTCTCTTCCTCAAAATTAACTCTCCCAAGACAAAGAAGCAGAAACTGGTAGAGCCTTATGTCATCCCGTGCCTTATATTAGTGAATCAAATTATCTGTGACATAGGCTTGTTTTGTTTGGCTTTGGTGAAACTGGACCTCGAAGTCCCTATGTAGGTAAAGCTAGTTTTGAACCTGGTGTTAATTCTTCTGCCTCAGGAACTTAAGACTTTTTTTTTTTAAACTATGTAAATTTCTCTCTGGAAATACAGAAAATTAGTGATATGGAAAGACGCTATATGAGCTCTTACGGAGTCAGTCTTCCTGTTCACCCCTAGGCACTTCTTCTCTTGGGGATGGGATCCCATTTCTTACTTGCTAGGTAGGGTACTGAGCTATGTTCTCAGTTCAGAACATCTTGGCATGTGGTTTGTGCTTGTTTTGTGATTTCTTCGTTTTTGACCTAGGGATGACCCTATGGCCTCGTGCATGCTAAGCAAATATTTTGACCTGTATCCCCAGCCTTTGACTTTTAACTTCTAATAAAGAATAGCGCACACTGTGTGCACTTGTAATCTCGCATTGGAGAGGAAGAGACAGGAAGAGCCTTACAGCTTCAAGGCTGGTCTGGTCTGCATATTGAGTTCTAGGCCAGTGAAAGAAAAACGGTGAGATCTTATCTTTAAGAAACCAAACCAAACCAACCAACCAAACAAACACAAAGAAAAACAGAGCAAAATTAAACAAAAAGACAGAGGAGTACAATTTCAATGACTAGTGTCAGGATGTATTTTGAAAATCATAAAATGTGAATTGTGTGTGTAAATCTTCAAAGTGCCCAGAAGCTGGAATTTGATCCCCACAGTGAATTTTTCACAAAAGAGAGTCAAAAAGTGTCCTTCCCAGCCATGGTTTGACAATCCACCCCGTTTATTGATAATACTACCACAAAGAATCTCCTTCCAGAAAACAGTACACTGAACTTATAGAAAGATACTATTCTGTTCTGGAATCACCAGGTAGTCTAAAAATGAATAGTACAGAGACACGCAGCACAAAGACACACAGCCCAGGGACACACAGCCCAGGCACATGTCCCAGACACTCAGCCCAGAGACGCACAGCCCAGAGATGCACAGCCCGGAGATGCACAGCCCGGAGACACACAACCCAGACACACAGCCCAGATACACAGTTCCTCACTAGATAGTGAAGAGCTGTATCACACGGGGGGGTCGGGGGTTGGGGGCGGGTTGGAGTGTGGTGGAGATTGTCTAGCACTAGAAAAAAATGCTAAAAGCAGAGTGTATGTCAGGTGATATGGACATTCCACTCGAGGCTAGCATGCAAGGGTCACTGAAATGACTAGTGTATCAAAGGTCAATGTTTAACCTTTCCAAGTTTCACTTGAATAAAATGTATAGGGGCAAGTGAAGGCAAGAGAGCGTGAGAAAGTGGGAGAGCAATAAGGCAAGGGGGGAGGTGTGAGGAGAGAAAGGAAACGTAAAGGAACATTAGAACAGTAAGAGTGCATTATTTTTTCTCTTAGACCGAGAAAAGGAAAACAAATGGGACAGGATAACAGTCACTGAACACAGCCTGCAGCCCCGAATCGAATCAGTCCCTGTCGCCCAAACCAAGCACACACAAAACAAAACAAAATGAGTTTCCATTTTGTGTATCTTTAAAGTTTATTTCTGCTTAGTAATTTATTTAGTATTTAATCTCTGTCTCTCTCTCTCTCTGTCTCTGTCTCTGTCTCTGTCTCTGTCTCTGTCTCTGTCTCTCTCTGTGTAACATAGGTCTGAGAACAACTTGAGGGAGTCTGTTTGCTCTTTCCACTATGTAGATCACAGACATTGACTGTGGCAAAGGCAAGCACCTTTACCCTTGAGATATCTCACCTGTTTAGGCAGCTGTGGGAAATATGCTACGTGATCTTGGGCCATAAAAGAAAGCTAGGGAGGCACGTATCTGAGCGAGCCAGCAAGCGGGTTCTTCCTAATTTCTGGCTTGATGATCTTGGTTCTTAGCCTGAGTTCCATCAGATGCACTGTGCCCTGGAAGTCTGAGCTGAAATAAGCCCTTTGCTCCCCTAAGCTGCTTTTGGTCCAAGTGTTTCATCTCAGCAACGGAATGAAAGCATGACATTGTGCTCGTTAGTGGTACCTTCCACTTCCATCACTGTTGTCTTGTCCATGGGTTGGAACTTTCATCTTCATCTCTAGGTGTCATATCCACTGGTGGCACTCTCACTCCCATTACTATGTTTAGCACTGTAACCTGATTTCTTCTCCTCCTCTTCCTCATCCCCTCCCCCCATCCTCCTCCTCCTCCACAGGGTTTCTCTGTGTAGCCTTGGCTGTCCTAGACTCACCTTATAGAGCAGGCTGGCCTTGAACTCACAGAGATCTGCCTACCCCTGCCTCCCACGTGGCTGGAATTAAAGGCCTGTGCCCCACCGCCCGGCCTCACCTGATTCCTTTAATGGCCTTTTCCATTGCTGAAATGACCCATGCTGTTTCATATGTTGTCCGTTTTCTTCCTACAACCTTAACTATGTCAGTTGTAACTCGTTACATTTACGTTATTAAACTTCTAACATTTGGGTCATATCTGTAGTCACAACTTTGAGAACTTTGTTGATTGGGGAGGGGAACTCCTTGGTCTCCCATAGTGGCTTTCTTCTTCCTGACTCTTGTTTACAGCAGAGGCTGAAGGAGACAGGCTTCCCCAATAGTGTCTATTTGATGAGCCACTGAGGTCAGAGTTGACCTTTTTATAGATTTTTTTTTTTTTTTTTTTACCTTCTCCCACAGTTTTCAAACTCTTTAAGTGTGACTGTCTCACATTTGGGGACTTAACAGAAAGTTTTTTCTGAATGTTTGTTCCACTATCAGCTTCCGGGTTTTCCTTTGTGTCTGTGTTTTAAACAGGGTCGCTCCCACACTCTTGTTCCTCTCCCAATAGTGGAGACCTGTTAGTGTTACTCTATATCCACTGCACGGTGGTGGGCTGTGGGCTTTATCAGCCTGTGTGTGATATGGTGTGCTAGGCCTTCGTACTGAGACCTCTGTGATCACACACGCATCCTCCTCGTGCATCCACGGTAGAGGGAGGGTCTCTGATGGTCAGGATCTAAGGTGGACCTCAGCAGGGACGAGGGGCTCATTCTTCTTTCTTCCCTTCTACCCCCAAGCTTAGCAGCCCCCCACTGCTGTCCTAAGGATGGCAGCATTGTTTGTCCCTCCTGCCTCAGCACAGAGACTGCTGCACAGCTGCATGGAGGATTGAAAAGACAAGCAGCCAGATAGGCCTCTAAGCTCTTTCTCAACTACTGTCTCCTTCTCCCAGGCCTCCTCACACTGAGAAATTTATTTGGCACTCTGTCCCGCCCTGAGGTCAGGAGTTTGTTTTGGGAGTTTTATACTCACAGCGGGATGGGCCCTACCGCGAGCTTTCAGCTCCTCGTTAAACACTTTGATTGAATTCTCCTCCACACAGGCTCTGGCAGCACCTGCCTCAGGTAATCAAGGGCTTGTGTGTCTTCCATTGAGACCCAGAGAGATGTGTGTCTGTGTTCTCAGTGCCATTGCTCACAACAGTGGAAGCATGGAAACAGCCCGTGTGTCCGCCACTGAGAGTCCGGCGTGTAGAACTGTGCTAGATGCACATACCACCCATAAAGGGACTAAAAGTTGGACCTGTGTGAGGACACAAGTGAACCTGAAACACACACTATTGAGTGAAGGAGGCCAGATACAAGAGGACAGATATTGTGATTCTGTCTCTCTAGGTGAAGCACCTAGAACAGACAAGTTCGTAGACACAGCAGTTATCAGGACCTGAGGGAGGGATGATGAAGACATAGCATTTGGTGAGTGTGATGCTTACAGTGAGGATGACCAAAAAGGCTCTGGTGATGGTGGTGCTGTCCTGTATTACATATTATTTATGTATTTAGTGCCATTGAATTGGAGACGGTTAAAATGGCACTCATCTATCATCTATCTAGCTATTATGTATCTATCTATCTATCTACCTACCTACCTATTTTGGGCTTTCTATTGCAGTGATAAAAACCATGACCAAAAACAACTTGAGGAAGATGGCTTTATGTTCCTTACACCTCCACATCACAGTCCATCATCCAGGGAAATCAGAACCAGAATTCAAGGCAGGAGCTGAAGCAATCGTCAAGGGGGTGCTGTGTCCCGTCTTGCTCCTCGTGGCTTGCTTAGTCTGCTTTCTTATAGTACTCAGGACCACCAGGCATGGTACCACCCCCAGTGACCTGGATTTCCACATATCAATCAAGAAAATGCCACATGGGCTTACATACAGACCAAGGTGGGGAAGGCAATTTCTCAATTGAGATTCTGCCTTTCCAAATGACTCTAGTGTGTGTCAAGTTGACATAAAACTAGCCACACACATATGATACCCTTACGTCCTCTTTTTTAAAGAGAATCTCTCTCTATAAGCCTAGAACTGGCATCCTTCTTAGTCTTGGGACTACAGACATGCCTCACCATCTGTAGCTCTGCTACTCACTATTTTAAAAAGTTTATAAAGACAAAAAGTTTCAAGGAATATTTGTGCTGTGGGGACACCACCTTTCTTCTGGAAGACATATAGGCATGAGGTTTCTCTGCCATGGCAAGGAAGGAGTTAACGCACCCTTCCTGATCCTCTTGGCTCCCCCAAGTGATGGACCACAGGCTGGAGTATTCCAAGCCAGATAAGCTCCTTCAAGGAAGTTTTATGTCAACTTCCATAGACTGCTTCTTTTCTTTGTTCTGTTGACATCCCTCCATCTTTTTGCTTGGTGCAGTTGCATGCCACGAACATAGTCAAAAGTGAAGGGAATAAATCTCTCTCTCTCTCTGTCTCTGTCTCTCTATCTCTCAATGCAGTAATGATTAACTTTACAGGCAGAGGAAAAGAATGTTCTCTTTTCTCTTTAGCTCCTGAGGGGTGGGAGAGATGACTCAGCAGTTAAGAGCACTTGCTGCTCTTACAGAGGGTCTGGGTTGGGTTCCCAGCATCCACATAGTGGCTTATGATCAAGCCTAACTCTCTTCAGGTGATTCTTGGTTCATTAGCAGTTAAAACTAACCATCGCAGTAGGGTGCTTTAGAAGGAGTCATGGCAGGCAGGGAGGTGAGGACAGGGACACGCCAGTGCTCCGCCATGTTTCTTTACTCTCAAGAGTCTTATTAGTCAGGGATGGTGGTACCCACATTCAGCATTAATGTCCCCAGTCAGCTGATCCCTTCTAGAGACTGTCACAGACATACCATAGGTGTGTCCTCCAGGAGATTCGAAACACGGTGAAATTGGTGATAAACATTAGCCAGCAGAGCAGACTGGATGCCTGTTGAGTAAAAAAGACCAGAATTCTGGAGCACCGAGGCCATTAGCCTGTTTGAGATGTCCCCACTGTCACTCTCTGGCCCATCAGTTCAGGATTGATTCTGACACAGGGAGAGAAAGTTAGCAAGGGCTATGCCGGGTGTCAGCTTGAGACTTAGACTTCCACTTTAGAGGGAGCTCACTGCTCCCTGGACTCTGAGGATCCTCATCTCTGGGGCATTGTTGGCTGGATGAGGCCATACTTGCCTGGAGACATGAATGCAGAGTAAACTCCAGATTCTAACTGCTGGCTGTGCTAAGAAGGATCTGGCTCTCACCAAGCCTGTAAGAGTGCTGGATGTAATGGCATGCACCTGCGTCTGCTGTCCCATATGGACAGTAAGCTAGGGCAGGAGGATCACATGAGCCCAAGGTTTTGAGGACTTGTTACAGACTGAATTACATAGTGAGAGCCTGTCTTTAAGCGCGTGCTCAGTGGTCGACAACCTGCTTAGCATGTGCTGCGCCCTTGGTTCTATTTTCATCAGTAAGAAAAAAATAACTAAAAAAAAAAAATGGAGGCAGGAGGATGAGAAGTTCACCCTCAAGCTGCACCCCAGGTTTTAGGTCAGCTGAGATATCTGAGACTCTGTCTTAAAAACCAGTGTCTGGGAGCTGGGCGTGGTGGTGCACGCCTTTAATCTCAGCACTCAGGAGGCAGAGGCAGGCAGATCACTGTGAGTTCGAGGCCAGCCTGGTCTACAAAGTGAGTCCAGGACAGCCAAGGCTACACAGAGAGACCCTGTCTCGAAAAACAAAAAAAAATCAGTCTGGAACAAGGAGACAGGGCTTAAAAGCACTGGCTGCTCTTGGATCTCCAACAATCACAGTACAGCCAACAAGTGTCAGAGGATCAATCGCTCACCCTCTTCTGGCCTGCAAGTGCACTGCATGCATGTGGAGTACAGACACACATAAGCAAAACACCCACCCCCACAAAATAACACAAGAAAACACACAAACAGAACAAACAAGAAGAGGCTAGGGATGAGGCTCAGGGGGTCGAGCATTTGTTAGGCATACATAAAATACTAGGCTTAGTCTCCAGGACTTCTGAGAACCAGTGTGATGCTAAAGCCTGGAATTTTAGCATTCAGGAAGTGGAGGCCAGAGGGTCATAAATTTAAGGTCATCTTCAGGGACATAGCAAGTTCTCACTCACCCTAGGTTGCATATGATTCTGTCTCAAAAAAAAAAAAAAAAAAAAAAAAAAAAAAAAAAAAAAAAGAAAGAAAGAAAGAAAAAAAAAAGAAAACACACAAAATGAAGGCATGAGTGGATCCTAACAGATGGCCAAGTGCGTCGTGGCAATGGTTTCAGATGGGCTCGGAAGATGGGCCCCAAGCTCTTACATATTCTAAGATCCTATTTTAGCACTGAGCTACTGTCTAGCTGCCTTGTGTGAGTTTCTTTCATGGCTGCTCAACTCTCAGTCCCTCCGTTCCTCCCTCATGCCAGTCCACCCTCATTTTCTTTTGTTTTGTTTTGTGAGGTGTACACTAGACTGGCCTTGGATTTACTACTCCACAGGCCAGGCTGAACTCAAACTTTTGATTCCTCTGCCTCAGCCTCCTAAGAGTATACCAATGTGAGCTGCCATGCTTTGCTGGCTCAGGAGAACTTTAAAACTAAAGCTGCCCACAAAGAGAGACAGATGATGCGGAAGTGGAAGATGAGGAGCTCGGGGCACAGCGTTGTTGTAGAGCATTTGTTTAGCTCGTGTGAGCTGGGCTCCTTTCTCAGCGCTCACAGAGGCAGGTATTACACATTTTTAATTTCGAACTTCAAGGCCATAAAGCTATGTTCTTCCCTTTTTACAGGCCTAGGGGAAAAAAAACCCATCATCTGCGAACTGAACCCTCACTGCCTGGATCTGCCAGGGTGGAGTGACGTGAGAGGAGGCGAGCAAAGCCAGATGCCTCCCTGTACACTTAATGAAGTGTTCTCCCGCTATTATCTAAATGGTGAGTGAAAAGGAATCCAGGGATACGGGACAAATCCCAGAAGAGGCTGGGGGAAATTAGTGTGCTGTTTCTTATTAATGCATGGTAACACAGTAACAAGTGAGCGTTTATAGAAGGCATTTCATGCCTGGGATTCCACAGGGCTTTGCTACAGGAAGATCAGATTCACACCCACCATAACCATGAATTAGATTTCAACCCACAGGGGAGAGTGAGGCACTTCCCAAAGGACCTTAACTATATCCTATTATAGAACTAGGCACTGCCAGAGAGACTGTAGACCATGCCTTTTCTGATAGACCCAAGGCCACACAGCTACTTAGTGGGATTGTTAGACTAGACTGTAATATGTTTGCTTTGGGCCCCCACTGTCTTCTTCTAGCTGTGTGCCTCAGCTAACCTCTCCAAGGCTCAGTTTCATTGTCTCTAAAATGCAGGAAATAACAGCATCTATTTCAAAGGATGGCTATGCAGAGTAAGTGAGTTCTTACAGAACATTACCTGTATACCATGCTACAGTATACTGCAATACACGCTAGCTAGTATTAGGACAATGACATGGTATGGGTACATGTTTGTGTGTGAGTGTACGTGTGTGAGTCTGTGTGTATGTGTATGTGTGTGAGTGTGTGTGTGTGCGTGTGTGTATGTGTGTCTGTGTGTCTATGTGTCTGTGTGTGTGTTTGGCATAGCCTCACCCCATTTACTATGTTTTTTTTTTTTTTTCTGCTTTTAGAGACAGGGTCCTTTTATGTGTTAGGCTGGCCTTGATCTTATGAAACCTGACAAATGCTAAATCTAGCCCTACCTTTCCTTTTTTTTTTAATATTTACTCATTTTTATTTAATGTATATATGTGTGTTTATGTGAGCATATGTGTATATATGTGCACAAGCCCATGGAGAGCAGAATAAGGTGTCAGATTCCCTGGAACTGGAGTTCCAGGTGGTTGTGAGCCCTGATGTGGGTTCTGGGAATAGAACACTGGTCCTCTGCAAGAGCAGCAAGTGACCTGTGGGCCATGTCTCCAGCCTTCACTGTAGCTTCAGAGCAATTGGTTGGAATGAAATTGGAAGTAGCAGTGATGACCTCTATCCATTTTTGCCCCAAATCCTGTTCCAGTGCAAAGCTAGATTTCTAAGGACCAGGAGCAGTTTTGCTTCAGGGTCCCTATTGGGGTCTTTAGAGAGTGAGGAGACAACAGACTTGGGTCCTGGCCAGCAGCAGAGTCTGGGAAGTAGCTTGGCTCAGCACTGTAGACCTTTGGGGAGTACACATGCATGGTACTGCTGCTGGAAGTTTTGGGGATTCCCTTCACAGTCACATTCTGATACCTGAAGAAGCAGGGTCCTCTTTTAGCTTTCTTAGTCTGATTAACAAACGCATTTAAGGACAGACTCTAACAGACACTTGAGGAATTTTAGATTGCAGGCTGTAAATCCTGGTATCTGCCTGGAGGAGGAGGAGGAGACGGTGGGGGTGGAGTGGGGGAGGGAGCGCAGAGTCAAGCTAGCATGGAGATCAGCCTCAGGGTTGCAGGTAGTCCCATGGCAGGAAGGGAGCTTTAGAGAAAGAGTAAGAAGCTCTAGTCAGCATCAGAAAGAGAGCTAGGAGCTCAGGCAGACAGAGGCAGCTAGGGACTGCGGGATGGGGGTTGGGGGGAGGGGGAGGGGGAGGGGGGCGGGAGTGTGGGAGAGGGGCAAGGTTGGACACGCAAGAATTTAGACAGGAAAGGTATAGTATTTTACTAAAGAAACAATGATTCCACTTTTAGCTATTATTCTGTTCTGCACAGCTTATGGTGAGCCTGGCTTTGCCGGGCTGGACCTGGCTTCCTGAGAAGGCCACTGTCAGTTCATTCCTTTGACCAGAAGGGCTGTGCTCCATGCCAAGGTCAGGGCTGTTCAGCCCAGGACCTGCCTCCTGCTCTTCATATCTCCTACCTGTTGGCTGATGCCTGAACTGCAACTGTTGCTCCTCAAGGGAAGGCATTAGCTATCTTAGTCACAGAAATGATGGCGCAGTAGCTCACATTTTGATCCACAGTCAAACTCAGACAAGTTCCGGTCTTTCTTCAAAAGTGTGCTCCTTGAAGTGGGGGCAGAGTAAGGGGTGCTCCCGGGAGTGGGGGAAGTGAGAGCTGTGCTCCTGGGAGCCAGGACGCAGGAAGAGTGTTCCTGTGGCTATTTGCTATAAGACCAAAGGGAGAAAAAGACTCAGAAGTTAAGGGAAGGTTCACAGCAAGTGTTTGTTCTAGTGGCCACCCTCCTCTCTTTCCCTCCTCCTCTCTCTCTCTCTTCTTCTTCTCTTCCCCTTTCTCTCCATTGTCCCTTCTCCTCTTCCACTCATGGTAACTAGTGAAGTGAAGGGACTTTGTAGGAAAGTAAGTGTTCGTGTTTTGGGTCCTACGCTGTATGAAAAAGGAGAAAGTGAACCGAGCAGCAAGCATTCATTCTGTCTTAGTCCTGGACTGAGCATGCAGCTAACTACTTCCCGTTCCTGCCTCAACATCTCCACGGAGACAGACTGTAACCTGGCATGCTAAGTGAGTGCCCCTTTGCCCCTTAAAGACGCTGCTGTTCAGGCATATCATCCCAGCAACAGGAATGAAACTTGACATATCATGTCAAGTCACACTACCACACTCCCTCAGCCAACACACTTAGGAAGACCCTCCCACTTCCTGCTAATTTATTTTGCTTTCCCTTCCTCCTAAATCACCGAAACTCCTTCTGATAGGAATCTATCTTGGTGAGCCAGAGACTCTGGGTGCATCTGGCACAAAAGAAGTCCAGGCAATCATTTTGACCCTTTCTTCCTTGGGATCCAGTGGCAGCGATGGACTCCGTGATGAAAGGCAAGAAGCCCTGTGCACTTGGTTAAAGGAAAAAGGCATTAACTTGCCAACCTGCCTGGTTACTTGGGACATTAATCACCCCATAAACATGGGATTAAATCAACTCTCAACTCGGCTCCACAGCTCCCCTTGAAAATGGAAGCACTCTTTATGTTTCAGTATCCGGCGGTCACGTTCTCCATGTAATGAGAGCACGGGGTTATTTTCCTGCACATTTTCATGGGGATTTGTGACTGCAAATGGAACCTGCCCCTGAAGACAGAAGGAACAATTACTAAATCTGCGGAATGGCTTTGGAGAAGCCCTTCCAGCTGGGGATATATGGAGGAACGCTCCTAAAAGCTGTGTAAATGAGAGGCCACAGCAACCTCCGCCGTAAACATGGAACCCTTCATGTCTCCCATTACTGCCTCATGTATATGCTATATTACTGTGGGCCTATCAGTGCCAAGCTTTGCTCTGGCCCTGGGTCCCCCAAGGCAAACACATGGGCTTTGAAATCCTTCCTCTTAAAGTCTTACTGGATTGCCAAACTCATGTCAATATGTGTCTGAAGGTTCCCTGACTTTGAATGCATCCTCCCTGGTGCAGAAGGAACTGCTCTTACCCAGTCCTGACAGTCCCATACCAGCCTCTAGGGTCGAGTGCTGAAGCAGGTCACCCTGGGCCAGAGCACCCTACCATTGCTAGCCAAAGAGAAAATTTAAGGCAGAAGTGAGTTTTCCAGGAAGTGACACTTACTCAAATTTGTATAATTTTATTTATAGACAGGGTCTCCTGTATCCTAGGCCGGCCTCAAACTTGCTATGTTGCTGAAAATGATTTTGAACACCTGATTCCTCTGTTTCTCAATCTCCCAAGAGATAGGATTACAGGTGTGTGCAGCCACCCCTGATTTATGCAGTGCTAGGGATTGAACCTGGGCTTCCTGCATGCTGGGCAAGCACTCTGCCAACTGAGCTGCATTCCCAGCCTCCATTATTCATTTAAGTGAATGTTTTAAGAGATATTCCTTTTTGGTTTTGGTGGCAAATATCCCTTATTAGGTGAGCTTTTGTAGTGCTAGGTATCCAATCCAAAGTTCTGCCCAGGCTAAGCTTGCATCCACTGCTGAGCTACACAAAGCCCATTGGTGGATATTTACTTATTTACTGCCGGACATTGAATCTGGGTACAGTGATGGCTAAGCACATGCTACTGTGGAGCTGTACTGTGGAGCTGAGCCCTCAGCTCCACATGTCAACTTGTTGTATGATAGCTTGTTTCTTTGGAAAGTTTTGGAGGGTGTCCTCATGTGGCCCTTGCTAGCTTTGAACTTGCTGTATAGCCCAAGTCACAGCACTTTTGAGATAAAAATCAAATTTCTTCTAGAACTGGATGTGTGTTATAAATCTAGCACCTGGGAGGCAGAGTTAAGTATTATAGGGTAGCCTTGGCTACATAGCAAGGATCTATTGATTTATCTACAAAACAAACAACTAAACTAAAAAAGATAACTGTTTATATATGGACATCTTTTTCTGCCCCTGTCTGTCTGTTTGTCTTTGTGTATGAACGTGTGTGTGTGTGTGTGTGTATGTGTGTGTGTGTGTACAGCAGATATTACTACTCAGAGACAATAACTTTTAAAAGTTTGATAGTTGCCTTCTTTTCATATTTTTTATGTATACACACACACACACACACACACACACACACACACACACACGCCCCCAAAATAAAACAAAAAAATACAAATAATGAGAACAACCAAAACCCAAAGAAAATGTGTGTGTGTGTGTGTGTGTGTGTGTGTGAGATCTTTTCTTCATTTGAGGATACATGGGAGATGCCATCTGAATGAAAAAGAGGACGTGACATGCCAAGGTATGGTTGAGGAGGAAGCCACTGTTTGTTCATTGTCAAGCATAAAAATAAGATGTGATACGTGAACAGGGCACAGAGAGGGTGACAGCAGATGCTCATGGAGAAAAAGATCAAGATGGCATTTTGTGCACCCAGAACAGTTTGTTAGTTTTCTTGACACTAATGTCATTGGACACAGAAAATGGCCATAAATGCTTAAGGAGCTGCAAGGAGAATATGCTAATACCACCAAATATGTCACTGTCTTCTGTCAGACTGTCAACACGGCCACTATAGGGACATGATGCTTAAGGGAGGACTCGAACCTAACTCTCTGACTTTTGACATGTGGACTTGCTGATAATGGCAAATTCAAGTTTATCTTATATAGCCAGGACTACTTGACAAAGTCTGTTATTTTAACGCCATTAAAAGTCAAATAAGCCCAGGAAATGGCTAGTGTTTTAGTGGATGTTTTCACAATTCTTGGTATATCCAAAGTGTTAGAATCCGACGGTGGCAGGGCATCCACAAACCAAGTTGCTAATGAGCTCAGTTTGTTGTGGCCAGACAGTGAGATTGTGGTATGTCTGATGCTGGCCAAGGCCAAGGATCCCTGGGACAAGTCATCTAAGACATGATGGATGCCATCAAGCCAAAAGCCTTTGGATTGCTCAGACAGTAAGGACCAGTTCCCCCAGTTTCCTTGAAGCCTCATCTCTATGAGGCAATGCTTAGTTGTACAGCCAAATTGGGGCTGTATTCTTTAAGCCTGTCTCAGGACACTGTGGCTATTTTGCCGTTTTGCAAACAGGAAAGTTAGAAGTCGCTGAAGAATGGGTAGAAAGCAGCCATGGATAAGGCAGGAGGAAAGGGCTGTGACGGGAGCAGACAGGTCTGATGGGGATAAGGACACTGACCACACTCTTCCTTAGACCACTCAGCCATCCTTCCTTGCAGAACCCGCTCTTCCCTACAGAACCCAGCGGTTTGTCAGAGGCTCCCAGTGTCTGTGAGTAACATCTGCCTTCAGGACAGACATGAGAATTTCTCTGGACATTGTGTTACCATTTGAGAGCTGTTGCTAGAGACACCAGGGGAACGGAATGGAAGCTCTGTTCTTGCAGGGGAGGGAGGGCAGAGGGAAGAGGAGAAAGAGGGTTAGTAAGTCTATAAAAGTAACCAAGTGTGTGTGCTCTTTACTAACAGGGTAGACGTGGCATGGGAGAGAAGGAGTAGTTCTTCTTTATTTGGAAGGAAGCGTGAGGGACCAGGGCTTAATCTCTTACATTTCCCAAAGTATGTTTTTTATAGAGTTGCCGTCCTTCAGAGACGGTCCAAGATCTAAATAATGTCCTTATCTGTAGTTTTCTTTGGAAACTGGTCAGGAGTTGATATAGATGCCCAAACATGTCTCTGGCCGGTGCTAGGGAGCCATATACGGAGAGGCCGTTGCCCTCTGTGTACACATCCCTTTTCATTCTTGAAACAGAAGCCTGCTTCATCTACAAACCTGGCCCTTAAGAGTGGTAAGTTTGGCATTGGGGAGATGGCTCACCAGGTAAAGTATCTGCCTCATCAGCCTGATGACCCATGTAAAAGCTGGGTCCAGTAGCGCTGGTGTGGCTGTGATCTTAGTGCTTCTGTGGGTGAAGATGGGAGACAGGCAGGAAAAATTGCTGGGACCTCACAGACAGCCTGGTATTATAGCACTGATGAGAGAGATAGAGAGAGAAAGAGAGAGAGAGAGAAAGAGAGAGAGAGAGAGAGAGAGAGAGAGAGAAGAAGAAGAAGAAGAAGAAGAAGAAGAAGAAGAAGAAGAAGAAGAAGAAGAAGAGAGAAGAGAGAAGAGAGAGGCCTTGTCTCAAAAGGTGGAAGATGAGGACAGACACCTAAAGTTGTCCTCTGATCTTCGTGTGTCCCAAGCTATGCCTGTGTCTGCCTCGTTCCCCACATCAACATGTACACACATACACAGAAATGCACTCTTTAAAACGGCAAGTTTGAAGAGCCAATTAAAAATTTTAGAGAGAGAGAGAGAGAGAGAGAGAGTGTGTGTGTGTGTGTGTGTGTGTGTGTGAATCTGAGCACAAACACGGGTGTGTTGGGGGTTGAACTTGAAGTTGGGCCCTCATGCATACTAAGCCACATGTATTACGATGGAACCACACCTCCAGCCCCAAATATGCTACATCTTTGAACAAAGCATACTCATAGTCTCTTTGATCACTCTTCATTTTTCCAATGAAGACCCAGGCCTCCGCATGGAGTCCCAGAAAATGAACTCCAAGCCATGGTCTGTTCTTAGCAGCCAAGACAGCAGTTCCTGAGGCCTACTATCTGAGCGGGGTGTGTATATAACTGGAGCATTTAGCCTTCGGTATGGACTTGATCTTAACAGTATCCAAATGGTTGTTCTTTCTCATTTTATTAAAGAATCCGGATCCTTCTCATAAGTTTTCCATTAATGGGATTATAAATTGATATAAATTTAAGTCCAAGAATGCAGAGCCGGTATGTGGTAAACATAAACATGTGTTTGATGGTAGATGTAAATTAGTGGAGCCAAAGTGGGCAAGTGTTGTAAGCTTCAAACATGAAACAGATGGACGGTAATTAGAGGCATGAAAGTGATGACAACAGCAGTGAACTGTGGCCGTAAATGAATTGTTAGTTTAGGCAGGAATCGCTGTGGCCGGGTGGATTTATCACGTTTCTAGCTGCTGTTTGAACTGGATGTTACCTTTCTTTCTTTCTTTCTTTCTTTCTTTCTTTCTTTCTTTCTTTCTTTCTTTCTTTCTCTTTCTTTCGAGAGCACAAGAATTGCCTTTTTATTTTGTAGTAGGAATTATACTCAGAAGCCTGCATGAACTAATTTTCTAATTCAAAGGCAGATTGGAATCTCCCATTGCAGAGTGAACTGAGTAGGCGGTGGGCATCCTGCTGCAGTTATTTTGCACACTTTGGAGTTCACTGGGATGGAAGGTGAAGACCTCCTGCGAAGTGAACTAGTGATTTGGAAGGCCCTGTCTACTCTGTGGCTGTGGCAGTGAGGTTTTTATTGTTGCTCTGAGGGAGGGTCTTACTATATAGACCTGGCCTGGGACTTGCTATGTAGACCAGGCTGGCCTCAAACTTGGAGATCACCTGCTACTGCTTCTCAAGTGCTGGTCTTGAAGGTGTGCCACACCACACCTGGCAGTAGCGATACATTTTAAGAAATACTTTTAGTCTTGGAGCAAATTTGACAACTGCATGAATGGAAGGAAAAGAAACCTTTGTTGCAATTTTCCAATGACTAGAAAGTAAAATTTCAATCCAAAATATCTATCAGAGGAAAAAAGCTACATGACACATCAGCAGAGGAAAAAGCACTTTAAAAAAACATTAGCTGTTTTTATAGTCACTTGAATTCTATGGCAGTCTACTGATTTAGCGAGACCCAAATCAAACCAGCTTTGAAACCTTAACTGTACATGATTGAGGTTTAAGAAATGCATTGTTGCAACTGATACAGAGCAGAATTTGCTTTTACACTGAGTGACTTCAAAGTGTGCCCCGTGTCCACCTGTGAAGTGCTCGAAGGGGCTGAAAGAAGATGCCGTTAAGTGATGATGACAAAGAACCTGTAGCTGTTGAATTGCTATTGAGAAGCCCAGTCCAAGCAAGGTATGGGCGGGGTTTGAACATGGCCAGAGTCCCTGCATTGGAAACTTGGTCCCCCATGCAGGGACATTGAGAGAAGGACATGATGGGTGGCATTTGGGTCATAGGTGTTCTGGCCTCATGGGTGGGTTAGGGCTGTTATCTTAGGAGTTGGTTCACCATACGATTGGACAAATTTCACTCCCTTCTTCTCCCAGGCCCAACCTTGCTCAGCTTCTGAAAGTAGGCACACTCAGGAGGTGTGGCGTAAGAATTGACTCGTTTCCTTTGTCTTGTACCCTCTTGGCCCTTCTGCCTTCTAACATTGAGTAATGCATTGAGAGTGACCTTGTCAGATACTGGAAACTTGACCTTGAACTTCTCAGCCTCCAGAAGAGTGAGTGGGTGTTATAAATTGCATAAGCTCAGTACAGCAACATAAAACAGGTGAAGGCAGGCGTAGGGTTAACCCACTGAAGTTCGGCCCTGCCCCCAGAATGTTGGAAGGCCTGCTGTGGAAGTGGCCTTCCTTTCCTTAGGGCACACAGATGAAGGATGGGCATGCCATATCTACCCAGAGACCTTTGACCTGCATCCATCACAAATTCAGAAGGACCACCACTCATTTTACCATTGCCAGCTTTCAGTCCTATTTTGTTCCTGTTCTGAGACAGGGATTGTGATGTAATGATTCCATCAGGCCTTAAACTCTTTATCCTCCTGCCTCAGCCTCTGAAGTGTGCTGGGATAATTGGTATATGCCACTACTCTTGACTAGTTTCCAACTTTAAAACCATTAAGGAGGTCCTCTCAGATTACAGACAGTAAAATACACTGTAGAAGAGAAACAGAGTTTAACGATCTGTTACCACGGACTTTTAGGAAAGTGAAAAGCTCTGAGCTTCACAAAATACAGACGGTAGCGTTTTTCCTTCTGATCTCCCAAGTTGCTCATTAAACGATAAATCCGAAAGGGCTTTGCTGACACTATTTGTACCTTGTGTTAAAATCGCTGCCTTGAGGAATGTTCTTTTCTCTCTCTCTCTCTCTCTCTGCTAGCTTGTGTCCTAAATAGCTGTCAAACCATATCAAAAATTTACTCTGTGTGTGTGTGTGTGTGTGTGTGTTTTCTCTAAGACAGAATTTCTCTGTGTAGCCTTGACTCTCCTGGATACACTTTATAGACTAGGCTGGCCTCGTATTCTCAGAGATCCACCTGTCTGTCTCCCTTGAGTGCTGGATTACAGGCATGTGCCACTGTGCCCAGCTCAAAATTTTACTTTTTTCTGCTGCCTTCCTCCACAGTGCCACTTTCTCCAGGGCTTTTAGGGTATGCCATTCTACCTGTCACTGTTCCTACCTCCTCACAGGTTTACCTCTCCGATAGGACTCCTGGTTCTTCAAGGCTAGCAACCGTGCCTTCACCATGCTGTGTGTTCCATTCTCATCATCAATACTAGCTGTACTGAATGCTTGAGATGTTTGTCTATTCATTTGTGAATATTAGATGAGCTACCACAATTGCATTATTATTGTATTTTTACTTTTCAATACTATATGTGTACCGTGTATGTTCATTGTATAAAGTGATGGATTTTCGTTCCTTTGGTGTCTTGCACTTTGATTGTACTCATGCCTTCTCCCTGTATATTCCTGTCTTCCCTTCCTCTTCCTTAGCAATCCTTTTCTGCTTTCACGTATTACACATATATTTAAAAAGCTAGTTTCTGGGGTGTGGTGTTGCGAGCCTTTAACGTCAGCACTCGGGAGGCAGAGGCAGGTAGATTGCTGTGAATTGGAGGTCAGCTTGCTCTCTGTGGCAAGTCTCCGGCTAGCCAGGGCTACATGGTAAGACTCTGTCTCAGGAAAAAAAAAATCTAGATTATGCAGATGACAGAAGATGTGTGCTGTTCTGCTTTCTGAATATCCTTTGTTTTCTCTTACATGGTCTCCAGCACCGTCCATTTCCCTACAATGATGTTATTCCTTATGCATATCTATCACATTTTCTTTATTCATCTGCCAAACGACATCTAGGCTGGCTCCATATCTTGGCACTGGTGAATAGTGCAGCAGTAAACGTGGGTGTGCAAGTGTCTCTGCGTTTCAATCACTTCTATTTTTAGTGCAAGTATGACAGAGCCCTTCTGTTACATTCCTGGGAATGCTATATCTGGGTCATATGGTAATTCTGTTTTTACTGCTTCGAGGAACCTCATACTGGTTTCCATAGTGGCTGCACCCGTGTATAAGAGTTTCTTTCCCCAATACCTTCGCCACTATTTGCTGTTTGTTTTCTTTGATATATTCTCTTCACTGCTCCCTCTTTTCTCACAGACGAGGACTTTCTTTGTAGCCTAGGCTGGCCTCCAAATTGCAACCATTTGCCTCTGCCTCTTGAATTCTTGGATTATAGGGATGTGTGAACATAGCCAGTACTAAGAGCATTCTATTATTGTTTTCATCATCATCATCGTCGTCGTCGTCGTCGTCATCATCATCATTATTTTGAGACAAGGTCTCATTAGCCCAGGCAGGCTCTGGGCTCCATAGCCTCCTACTTCCTCTTCTTGACTGCTAGTATTGCAACTGTGTGCCCATGCCTGGTTTCAAGTACATTTTTGAGGAGACTGTCCTAGACCACAGAATTTTATCAATAATGGGTCACTTCTAGTGCTTTCTAAGCCAGAAGATGCCGAGGAAGAGCGCTGAAGAGGCCATGATCATATCTGGGCTGTTGGATGATAAATCTGTTATGGCGCCTTTGGAATTGAAGGGAGGAGACCCCTGCCAGACACTGTCTTCATGTCGCCTGCCCGAGAGATGCAGCTTCCCCCATTGTTTGAGTTGGATGATATGTGGTGGTACATGCCTTTAATCCCAGCACTCAGGAGGCAGAGACAGGTGGATCTCTGTGAGTTCGAGGCCAGCATGGTCTATAAAGTGAGTCCAGGACAGCCAAGACTACACAGAGAGACCCTGTCTTGAAAAACCAAAAATAAAAAATAAATAAAAATAAAAAGCTTTACCAACGCAGAGGACCAGATAGCTGCCCAGGAAGGGACAGTGAGAATGTCTTCTCTTCTACTTGATGTTGAGCTTTTGATGTCTGGAATTTTTCTCCCTTCCTTTCTTCCTCTTTTTCTTGAGGTTGTTTCTTTTTTTATTATTATTATAATTTATTCAGATTACATCCCGATTGTTATCCCATCTCTTGTATCTTCCTGTTCCCACCCTCCCTCTTTCTCTTGTCCTATTCCCCTCCCCTAGACCTCTGACAGAGGGAAACCTCCTTCCTCCTCTCAGGCCTCATCCAGGAGTCTCCACTCAGCGGGGGACCGGGACAGATGCTGGGACTCCCTCCTGACTCCAGGTGAGAGTGGTATGGAAAGACCCAGAAGGTTCAGGAGTCCCACACGAAGACCATCAAGGCCAGTGGATCTGGACCCCGCAGGGCCTGCACAAACTCTTGCACCAAGGACAATGCATGCAGTAAACCTAGACCCTCTATTCAGATCCAGCCGATGGACAGCTAATTCTCCATAGTTGATGGGAGGAGTGGGGACCTCCTCCAACATGAACTCTGGTGCCCCAATTTGATCACTTCCCCTTGGTGGGAAGGCCAAGCGGGCACACAGAAGAAGGGGAAGCAGGCTATCCAGATGTCTGGAATTTTTAAGCTTTTCTGTGTGACCTTCAGTGTAGAAGACATTGGCAAAGGATTCTTACATTATGAGTGAGTTGGGGATTTAGTTCTGGTAGAGTATTTGCCTAACAAGCACAAGTCCCTGGGTTAGGCTCCATCACCATAGAGCACGTGTACATGTGCACGCGCACACACACACACACACACACACACACACACACGAATAGGTAGAACAGTTTTCTATCTTTATAATTATAATTTTCCTTTATTTTTAGCCAACACATCATACCAAGTTCATATTACTTCTACCTCTTACTTTATTTTTTATTTTCTACATGTAAATCAATGGGTTAAGAAAATGTCACAGTTTGTCAATGGGTGCATTTTGGGGAATTCATTTGTGCTTAAAAAGTCACTGTATCATTATCATTTCCTCGCCCTGTATCTGTTTAAAAGTTGTCTTCATTTAATTAAAAAAAATAAAAAAATGAAGAAGTTGGGCTGGGGAGAAGGCCCAGGAGGTACAGTGTTTGCTGTGTAAGTATGTTCAAATTTCCAGGGCCCAAACAAATGCCAGGCGCTCATGGCAGCCTGCCTGTCATACTCTGAGATCGTGGGGTGGAGACAGGACCCTTGGGGTAAGCCAGCTAGATTAGCTGAGTCTCTAAGACTCAAGTGAGACCTTTCTTTAGTACTGAAGGTGAAGAAGAGTCAACCTCTAGTCTCCACGCATGTGCAAAAATGAGCCCACGTACATGAAACCACATATGTGTACACCACAACATCCTACCCTGACTCACATACAAGGAGACATTTATTTAAAGCCTCTCTATTCGTTCTAAGTGCCAACCGTATGAGAAATGACTTTCCATTTCTGAGTAAGTAACTTTTCAGATGGCTTCTCAGGATATACTTAGTGTTGAGTACATGACTCATGCCTGATATATGTAAGGTACATACTAGTGCATGCCTACTGCATGTGAAGTGCAGGTTTTGAGGCTGTGTGCAAAGATGAGGAGAGACTGTGCTATAAGTGAGATTAAGTGTAATTCTGGATATTAATACACACTAGTAAAATATAACTTGCTATATAACACTATGTATGATTTCCAGTTATATAAGCCTATCTGTGTGCAATGTATATAGTTTTCTGTGGTGTTTGGAGAGAGTTCCTTTGAGGGAAAATAGTAACCCACCAGTCAAATCGCAGGTTATTTCATGAGGGTTTCATCTAGTGACTTTAGAGACATATTTATAGGTGGAAGATCAGAAAGAGAGAGAGAGAAACAGAGCAGTGTTTTGTCTAAGTGATGTGCTGCCATGTTGAATTTCCTAGCTTTCAATCTACTTCCGTTGCTAAGTAGCTGCGTAACTGTGGATACGTGTTTGATCTCCCCAAACCTCACTTTTCTTTGCAATGTGAACAAGAACAGAGCTTTCTTGGTCATATTATAGCACATGCAAACTAAGGCAAACACATGGACTCAGAACCCTGGGGCCTGTAACGCATCTACGTGAATTGTAGTAACTTCCCTAGAATCCCAAGTCCTCCTGGAAGTTAGGCAGCAGACTCAGGGACAGAGCAGAGGATCAGCTTGGCATCTGGGAAGGAGCGGCCTGTTGGAGGCTCAGGCTGTTCAGGGCAGCCCTTGCTGGGAGGTACCCATCCCTTGTAATTAACTGTTTGGCTGCAGAGCTGAGGTGGCTTTGAGAGATACCCAGGTGACAGTAGGGTGCCTGTGTTCTGCCTGTGCAATTACAGTCAAGGCTAAACAGCCTCCCACACCTACTCATTTTCTTGTAAATTGCATACGATTAGGAATATAATTACCATGCCTTACCCAGCCCTTCTCCCCCAAACACTATTTTTCTTTGCCCCAATCATACTTTGATAGGGAAGGAACAAACCTAGTCTGTGCTCCATTGTGATGACACTGAGCTAGGACATAAGACAAGAAGTGGCCTGGGTGACAAAAGCCTACCCTTAGTGGCACTTGGGACTTGGAAGTTCAAACGCAACATTCAGATACAAGAGTGGTAATTAGCAAATGTATGCAAAAATCCTTTGATTATTGACATCATACCTGCCCAGAGTCCCAGGGAGGCTCCAAATGATATATGCGCTTACACTGGAATTACGAAGTTTGGCTGTGGATCGTCTTATTTTTGGAATGTCTCTCCCTCTAATTACTTTACCGTCCAAATGATTAGAAAATGGAGCAGACTGCAACAGAGGAGCTCAAATTTCTACATTTAGAGGATCTCTCTCTCTCTGCAATGCCAGCCACTGGTTTGCAACCTATAGGGGCCGAGGCTGCATAGCTAGGCTCCCAGATCCGGGCCCGTGCTGAGCAGGGCTCTGCCAGGAAGGAAGTGCCAAGCTGGCTTGCAATTGATGGTTGCAGCTTCATTTTCAGCTCAAGTGGGAGGCTATTTTAGAAAAAAACAAAAAACAAAAACAAAAACCAAACCTTCCAGGCCAGCCCTCAGTGATGTGGCCAATTCAGCATCTGAACAGACAGCCTCAAAATAGCCCTGTCTCCAGGACCCACTCTGGGCTTTTGTGGGAAGAGGCTCTCCTACACCCACCTGATGCCCTGTGCAGGGTGTGCATCCCATCTCTGGGTTAATCAGAGGAAGCCTGGAACAAGATTAAGTCCTTCTGCAGGCTTGTGCAGCCCAGTCCACAAACAACTTCCCAGCAAGGCCCGCTTTCCAGGCATCTATCTGCCTGGTCCCAGCCACATGCTAGTCTAGAGCTTGTTGTAATGTTTCTTGGCGACCACGGGTGCCTTGGCTATGTGGTTTCTGGAGGGTCGGATGGCCTCTTTTAGATGCACAGAACTGCCCACTTTTCACTCCCATCCACATCTGTCCCCCTACACACACCCAGATCGGCATTCATTTTTGCAGGGTGCCTTTTTCCGGGGCTGCAGGCCAGTCTTCCTATGAGACTTTATTGAGGACATCTCAGCAGTGGCAGATTTCCTCACGTCTCCTAGATGTTCAGAACTTAGACCAAAAGCATCTTGCGTTTGCAAAAATTGATTTCTTAATTAAAATGGATCTTTTCTTTTGTCCCAGATGAAATGACCTTGGAATTTCTAGTCAAAATAGAGGATAAGTTTTCAGATCCTCCGAATCACCTTTTTTTTTTCAGACAGCCTGATAAAAGACTCCCTACTTCGTGAAGACCGACTGGATACATTGTTTTCTTATTTCCAAAGTCACTGATACTTCTAACTTGTTCTGGGGAAGGGATAACGCAGAGTCAACACAATCTAGTCATTATATTGATCTTCCAAGTTGATTAATTTGGCCACATTCCTACAATTAGAAGGTCTCCCTTTGATGCTTGAAAGCTATTTTTTTCTCCATGAAAAGTATGTCCCTATATTATTGTTATTATTTTAATAAAGAAAGCAGGGTGTGTGTGTGTGTGTGTGTGTGTGTGTGTGTGTGTGTGTGTGTGTGTGTGTCTGTCACTGAGCATAGGTCAAGACTGATCCCAGGGTCTTGACCTTATTAGGCCAGCAATCTACCATTGAGGTACGTCCTCAATTTTTGACCTAGTTAACAGAAAGTCTAAATGATTGATATGTCTATGCCGAAGATACAATACACTCTCTTGTGGTACATTTGAATTAGCACATATTCTCATTTTCCTCCCATATGAAGCACTGGTTTAGGTATCTATGTGTCACTGAGCTCTGTGAAGAGCAGCCAGACCTAATGATGAAGGCCCCTTTCCCTCTGAGTTTTCAGGGCTAGGGGCAAAACCAAGGCCATGAGCGTGTGAAGCCTGGGTTCTGCCATTGAGCCACACATTTGGCCCTGCAGCTTTTATTTTTATTTATGTATCTTTTTAGTTCTATTTTGAAAAGTTATGATGTAATTGCATCACTTCCCCTTTTCTTCTCCTCTCTCCAACCTTTCCCATGCACCCCTCTTGCTCTCTCAAATTCATGACCTCTTTTTCTATGAGTGTTGTTACACACACACACACACACACACACACACACACACACACACACGCATGCATGCATGCAAGCATACATATTCCTAAATACACAAATATAACTTACTCAGTCCACTTAACATTACTTGTGGATTTATGATCTCAGGGCTGACAACCTAGTATTGGATAACCAATTGGAGAGCTCTTCCCTGAGCAAGACTATTTCTCCTGTTTGCAGAATTCCCAAGTTGCCCGTTGCTCCTTCTTCGTCTCAGGTCGAGGCCCCATGAGGTTTCCCTCTGCTAGCATGTCCATCAGTGTGCCATCATGTTCAGGTCTTGTTTAGCCAGCCATGCTGGGAAGACTTTCTGAGGCTAGCCTCTCTGACATTTCTAAGAGGCACAGTAGAAAGGCAAACTTCCTGTTTTGGATTTTTTTTTCTCCTCTTGCAATCTTTCTGCTCCCTCTCCCACAGTGATCCCTGAGCCTTAGGTACAGAAAATAGTGCTGTAGATTTATTACTTGAGATTAGGCACCACATTATCTCTTGTTCTCTGAGTTTTGATTGGCTGTGGTTTTCTGTAATGGTCTCCATCTGTTGCAAGGAGAAGCCTCTTTGATGAGGGGTTAGGACTACATTTATCTGTGGGTATAAGGATAAATATTTAGAATGTAGTTAGGAATTATGCTGGTTTAATAAAGTGATGGTTGTACTTTCTCCTCTGAGATCTGTGACTTCACTAGCTCTGGGTGGTTGGCTAGGGTTCTGGGACCGGGCATAGTTTCACTCTTGTGGAGCAGGCCTGTGTCTGTTAGAGAGCTGTTGGTTACCTCCAAGGTATATGCACCACTATTGTACCCTGAGGTTATCCTGCTATGATGATTGTTGCTGTGGTTCATAGGCATCATGTTTGGGTAGGACTATTGGTTGCTGCTGTCCCTTGGAAGCTTTCACGGCACCTTCTGGTACCACAAAATCTAGACTTCATAACAAGGCTTTCAGGTCAGATCCAGCTCAGGCTCTTTGGCTCTTGTGTCTGAAGTATACAGTGCCTTCAGCAGTAGAGACCTACCTTCCACTTCTGGGAGGTAACCAAGGGTAACAAGAATAGCCTATGAGATTTTGGGAGTCTCTTGGACAACCTTGACCAACAACTCTCATGCCTGGTGGGTTTTGCTTTTGTTTTGTTTTGTTTTTGATAGTGTGTGGTAGTTTTAGTTTTTTAAAGATACATTTTTATCTCTCTCTGTGTGTTTTTCTCTCTCTTCCTTTCCCCATTCTCTCCCCCCTTTCTTTGTCTACCACGTATGTATAGTTGCCTGTAGAGGACAGATGAGGGTGTCAGATCCCCTGGAGTGGGAGTTACAGGCAGTTGTAAGCCGCTTGACATGGGTACTGGGACTATAACTCTGGTCCTCTGGAATATTAGCAAATGTTCTTAGCCACTAAGCCAGCCACCTCCCCCGACCCTAGGTTTCAAAGGGACACTGTGATGCCTGCTTCCTTCTTTACTTAGACATTCCTTCAGGATTTTGGATTTTTCTTTTATAAAGACACAGGATTCAAGATAAGCCTACAATAAAAGATCCAAAACAAATGTCTGTTGGCTGCATTTGGGGAGGGTAATGAGCAAAGCAAATGCAGCAAGAGAGATGAGGAAGGAACGGGCCACAGACTCTGTAGGCAATTCACCGAGGACAATTGTCACACATTCTTATTCTGAAAGAAATGATTATTTTTGTGCTGCATATGATAGATGGAGAGCCATCCGTTCACTCTTATCCTAGGGTGGCATGTTTGCAGAAGGGTATTTGGAAAACCTTCATTATAGGGCATGATTTCAGAAATATTGAAACAATAAGCAAGAATCTGGCATTAATAATCTGTTGGTTTTATACTTTATACCATTAGAAGATGTAAGGATTAGTGATTTTATGTACCCTACAAAGTAGAACACGCCTTGGGACACAGAGAGATGACACATATGGACTCCAGCACATGCTGCAGGGCACAAGGACTGACCTGGACTTCGGGGGCTACTCTCCATTGCTTTGATAACTTCTTGCTTCCAGCCCCACAAGGTCAGGGTTCTGGAGGACTTGGGGTGGACAAACCCAGGTCTGCATATTTTCCAGCTTTGAGCAAGAAAATTTAAAGTCACCCAGAGTTGAGGGAAAACGGATGATCAAAGGGAGGAGTCAAAGCTCCATGAATACCAGATCAAAAACATAGAGAGGCTAAAAGCTATAACTTATAACGCGTGTCTGCAGGGTGTTTCCTCTAGGCCTTAAGAGAGGAATGCTACTGCCCTGGGAAAGGCAGGCCAATGGCTCGTCTTCTAAAACAAAAATCTTCTCAGACAACATTTTCTCACCTGTTCAACCTCCACAAAAGTCATTTTTGGAATAAAACCATAGGAAGTAGTCATCATTTTGTATGAGGCTCTGGCTTTTTGTTCAAATAAATAAATAAATAAATAAATAAATAAATAAATAAATAAATGTAAAAGTCACAAGGTGATGAGACAATTTAATGAAGTCAGTCGAGGAAAGCTGCTCTGCTGTCTTGGGGTCAGTAGGTATGTGGGTTTTCTATGGTGGACACATCATTTTCACTGGAGCAAAGGTTCTCAATCTGTGGGTTGCAACCCCTTTGGGGGTCAAATAACCTTTCTGCAGGGGTTGTCTAAGACCATTGGGAAACACAGATACTTACATTACAATTCATAACAGTAGCAAAATTGCAGTTATGAAGCAGCAACAAAAATACTTTTAGGGCTGGGAGTCACCATAGCCTGAGGAACTGCATTAAATGGTTGCAGCATTAGGAAGGTTGAGAACCACTGAGCCAGAGAGCCAGAGGACATCCTTTCCATTGTATCAAGCAAATCTGCAAATTCTTCCCTCTACAAATCAGCCTGGAAGTCCATCTATCTGATGGAAGAGGCAATCTGATGAATGGGCCTGGAGCAGGGAGCCTCTGGTGCTCTGACAAATTTACCCATAGGGCAGCCAGAACACTCTCTGATGGGACAAGGACTTTGGAGGTCAGGAGGGCAGAGGGAAGGATCTTGCGGGCCTTGAATTCAGGCCTTGCAATGTGTTGGAATGTGAGTCTGGAGACTTGGCAGATCAGATATTTTCACCTGGCCTTCTACCTAGAGGCGACCTCTCACCTTATCTGGTCTTGTTCTCAATAACAAGAAGAGTCTGAGTGAAAAGTTCCTTTAAACACTGCACACTCTCATGTGTTCCACCCTGAGGCTAGGCACAGCTTTTGTACTAATGTTCTGCACTTAGAACTAGGATGGGTCGGAGGGTTGTGGTGCAGCCTAGACTTTCACAAAGAGCAGACCTTAGAATGGCGACCAGTCATACCTTATATCCAGAAAGTTGACTGCAGCTTATGACTCATCTTCATGCATAAGCCTGGCAATGGCTGTGCTTCCCATTTGGCAAGATTCCGGGGCGGATATCATTATTATTATTTTTTAATGTTTTTATTTGGGTGCTGGGATTGAGTCCATAGCCATGTGCATATTCAGTATATGCTCTACCACTGAACTGTGACTGGAGTCCCTTGATGGGTATTCTGATTTTTTCACTGTTAATTATTTATTTAGTGTGTGTGCGCATGTGCCACAGCTCTTGTATGAGATCATAAGAAAAGTGTGAGGAGTTGGTACCCTCCTTCTGCTATGCATGTCTTGGTCATTATGCAGAGGCCTTTCCGGCTGACCCATGCCATTGGCCCAACAGACATCTTTCCTTCTGGAGTTCTGGAGAGCAGCATCTCTGTTGTCAAGGCCCAAGATCAGACAGCAGACCAACAGCTGGCCTGGGGGAGAGAGGAGGTAATTTTCCATTGTCCCTCCACTTGTGGTTTTTTGCAGGGCTGCACTGTTCAGCAAGGAGAGCCTGGGGAGTGCCAGGGTGGGGAACTTCTAAGAATGTGGTTTTTGAGTCCAAATAGAAAGGTTGGTTTTTTTGTTTTGTTTTGTTTTGTTTTTCCCTTACATTCTGACTCAGGGAATTAGACAGCATTGGATAGATTAGATGCAAATGCTTCAGTTAAGAATTTAATTCTGCTAGGCAACAGTAAGGCTCTTTTCTTAAGGGTTCTCTTGCCAAAAAGTAGAAAGGAAAAGACAAGGAGCAGTCAGTGTGTGAGAGTCACCGTCTCAGGAGAGCTGCTGGCCTTAGAGCTCTAAATGCTGTTTTCTTCTGGCTTGCTGGCCTTTCTCTTCCGAAGAGCACCGTGTGTGCTTCATAGTGGGGACAAGGACTCAGCCATTAGCGTGGGCTTCCCGGCCAGGGTGTGCCAGCCTGCTTCTAAGGATGGAGCTGGAGGTGAAAGTGGAGGGCCTCTGGCTTCCATCCATCAAAGATGCCAGCGAGCCAGAGGAGGAAAGCAAAGGGTTGCAGGAACTTCTGAAAGCCGGAAAGCTGCAGGTTAAAACCCTTCCAGACTCCCTCTTGTTTTTGTTGTAGTGGGAGAGCCTTCTTAAAGGCAGGGACTATTTAAGTCAGCTTTGCTCTGGCTTTTCTGTTGCTGTGTTTAAAACATCTTCTGTAGGGCAGGAGGCCAGAGAGGAAGCTGACCATCTATGGATGTGAAGGGGTCGGAGGATTATAGGGTAGCCAGGTGATTGGACAGGATGGAAACTGCAGCCTAGTAATGACTGTCCTGTGGTAAGAAATTATCTCCTGTGCCACCAGCAGGACTTTGTTGGCAGGGACCTTCTGATGACAGACTTCCAGACTTTTGAGGGAAGTTCAACTCAAGTTTAAATGCCAAGCAAAAGCAGGGGACCAGTTAGTGGTTAAGCCTCTTGTTATCAACCAAACCCATTGTCCAGTCCTGATGAGGACCTTTACAGAAGAGTAAATGCAAGCTTTCTTTCCAAGCTGTTCCAAGCTGGTTGAGTTTGGGTAACAAGACATAGGTGCTTTCATTCCTGATGCCACAAAGACTGCTTAATGTGCATGTGTGGTGTTTGCATGCTCACCAAGGCCTCAGACAGGGCAGGCAAACTTTCTACCACAGCGCCACATCCCGAGCCCAGATCCCACTTAAGATTAGATTATTAAGACGGGCCAAAGTTAATAGTCAAATGGAAATCAAAAGGGATCTGTGTTTTTGTCCATGTTACCTTAGACTATGAGAAACTGTGACACAATTTATGACAGGAGAAACATGGTGATTTTAATTTACACAATCAGCAAGATGTGTGTATGCTTAATGTAGTCCACAGTGGAATAGGAGATTCCAGGATGGAAGATTTTAGACATATTTGAGTAAAAGAAGCAGCTAATAGTTACTGAGTTTTATTTGCTAGACATTAATAAGGTTAATAAAGTACGTTCCCAGCTTAGGGTAAAATAATATTGTCTTTCCTTGGTAGCCTCATACAATTTGGGAATCCCATGTTCCCTAGATAGTGGGAATCCAGTGAGTATCTCCTCAGCGAGCAGCTCAACAGCTGTTTTCCTGTGGCTTCTGAGCCACAGATGCTGGGACACTAAGCTCTTCTGTACAAGGAGGCTTGGGTGAGTGTACAGGCATGCTCACACATTGGGCCACAATTCTGGTCATCTTTGACGTTCACCAGGAGAGCAAGTACTCAGATACGTCCCCCGAGGTGAGACAGGTTTGTGCTGACTCTGGCCACTAGCATAGTAAGTACCATTCCTTCTGTGACTGCCCTGGGCAGACTGTAGGTCAAAGTAGGTCCATGTCACTCTGATGCTAGGATCAACAGGCTCCTCCTACAAAGGGAGAAGGACATGGGTCCTTCTGAGTCATCCTTGGCTAAGTGGGGGAGGGAATATGGAGAAAGATCAGGGATAGTGTACTTAATGCTCTACACGTCCAGATACCTGTCACAGAGGTGTTCTTACTTTCAACATCAGTCATTCATTTACTTTATTTTACAGATATATGTACATTTGTAAGAGAAATGTATGCCTATGCATACACATACATTTACACACACACACACACACACACACACACACACACACACACACGCATATATATTACCAGCATGGAGATACATACCGGTAATTGAACCCATGGACTGCAAATACATACCACAAAGCTATGATCCCAAGCTGATACTATCTGCATTCCTAAGATGCACCAAAAATGATTCTATCATTAGGAGGAACATGGTGAACAGGACAGACTTTATTTCCATCCCCTCTACCACCATCCAGAAAAAAAATTCTAATAAAAAAGAGATTTAAAAAAAACCTACAACAGCACAGATACAGAGTAGGTGCACATACAGTGACTGATATAAGTCCTAAGGGAAAGAAAGAAAATGTTAGAGAAGAGCTGGGCTGGGCTGGCACCACATTAAATAGGACTCCAAGGAAGCATTGTTCCTGATAGAATGGTGTCTACCTATCAGTCCACCATAACACTCATGGTATCCAAGAAGAAGACAAAACTACCCCCACCCCTTCCTTCCTGCTAAGATGCCCTGAGCTCCACTGTAAAATTCTTTGTCTATTGTGTACCTCTCTGCTTATTTAATCATTGAGTGGCCAGAACTATTTTTCCTATGATTAACTCTTTAACATGTGTATTAATTTCATAACTCTTTTCTTTCACATTTCTTTCAGCCTCTAATCGTTACCATTCCTTCTGTGTGCTCTCTCTCCTAGCTTAATGTTTCATTGATTTCAGTTCTTCTATATATGTAAGGCTATATGTTTGCCTTGGAGACTGCTTCAGACACACTTTCTGCATGCCCCGTGGCTTCGTGAGCTCCTTCTCCCACTCTCAGGGCCTGCTGGGTCCTAAGTTGCCTACTGCCACATGGCTGGGTCAGGAGAGATTTAGCTATTCAGTTAAGGTGTTCGGTCCTCATTCTCCCCCAGCCTCCACAGGGCAGAGACTAACATCCTTAGGGGACATTTCCTCTTGAAGACAGTTTTCATTTCTTGGGAGTGCTTTTATCCAGAGTTTGTGGCATCAGCCTTTGGTTAGTGCTTTCAAGTTAATTTGACATTATCTTATTTTATTTTTGTGGTGCCAAATACAATATGGACAGAAAGCCTCTCTTAGTCTTCCCAGGCACCTTACAATGCATGTGTGCCCTTGATCCTCTTTGGAAACATCATAATGATTTTTGAATATCAAAAGGGAAAGGTGCTCTTCTCCTCAAAGCTCCCTTGTTCCTACATAAGTTCATAGGAGAAATCCGTAGCTGGGTAGGGTTGTTCTGACTGGGTTCCCTCAGTGAACATGATTCTAATCCCAGTGGGTTGGGGTTGCGGCTGTGCCCACTCACCCTTTTGTACTTCCATTGTTTCAGTTAAACTTAAAATATTTTTTTTTAATGTCCATTCCACAGATAGACCCCACTTAGAAAGTGAAAAGCTTTTTACTCTGAGTGGCAGAATTTAGGTCTGTTTGCTACTCTACCGTTCGCCTCCTCCAAAGTTTCCATATTCACACTTTAACTACATATTTGCATCGGGGAGTGATGCATCCTATTGAAAGAACGCTTCACGAGCAGCCAGATTTAGTCCTTCAAGCACTGACGCTTTGAAAATCAGTTCATACATTAATGTTTCAAGAGTGTGTTTTATATTTTTTGACTTTCTTAATTAGAGCGCACTGAGGAGATCGTACATTTTTGCTTGATGACTCACATGGTGTTTTTATGAATCAGTTATGAACCCATGCCATAATATCAGGAGTTCAAGTATACTGCCCAGTGCTAATCACCTGGGAAGTAGAAGCCATTTGAGCACAAAGCTCATGTTCATGGCAACTGTGTGATGAGGCTTCATGAAGGCATGGTGAGTTGGTGGGCTGGAAAATGATCTGTCTCCGTCTCATTGGTTGCTATGATACCATCATCAGAGTCAGGTTCTTGGGTTCAAGAAGTGACAGAAATGACACTGGACCAAGAGGAATTCAGAGATGCTTTTTTAGGTCATCTACTGGGGCCATATAGGAAACACAGCTCTGACCAAACAAACAAACAAACAAAACAAAAAACAACAACAAAACAACTCCACCCCATTGGCTTCTTAAACAAAAGAAGGGGTGGCAAAGGTAGGAATTTTTTCTTCCAGAAGATTTCTTCTGGGTCTCCATGCAAATCAGTGATTCGAGCTTAGGCACAGGCTGCCCAATGGCCAGGCTGCCCTGCTAGAGTGAGGTGGGACTTCAAGAAGTCCAGTGGCTTGTCCCTGTCAACCTGCTAGTGTGAGTTGAGCCTTCAAGGCCTGCCAGTAACTTGTCCTTGTGTTATTTGGGTATGTTTGTAGCCACTGTGTGGAGCATATGTCTCCATTTATGCCTTTGTTTGGCTTTGCTGTAAAAACACAAAATAGTTTCGGTTTCTGTGAGGCTCTTTCCTACCATCTGATTGCTCTAACCCCTCAGAGGTGATCTCAGCCATCTCCATAAGGAGCTGAGGATAAGAACTGAAAGCAACAAGCAGACATTGCAGAGATGGCGACGGAGCTCTACTGTGATGATACTTCCTACTTAGGAAATGCTATAGTATAGTACATCACTGAGGGAAGTCAGTTAGGAATTTGAAGCAGAAAACATTGAGGAATGCTGCTTGCTGGCTCATTTAAAGGATCATGTTAGCCAGCTTTCTTATACAGCCTATGACCACTTGCCCAGGGAATGGTGCCACCCACAGTGGGCTGGGCTTTCCTGTATCAATTGCTAATCAAGACTGTCCCACACAGACATGGCCATGGGGCCAACCTGATCTGGGAAGTCCCTCAATTGAGACTTTTTTCTCAAGTGACTGTAGGTTGTGTCAATCTGACAGTGAACCGCTAACTAACACTACAGACTGAGAAACAGAGAGCAGAATGGGAAAACAGGAGTCAATCAACAAAGCGCTAGCTTTGTTATGAGAGCTCTCTGAATGAGAAACACAGCGGGGGGGTGGGGCAAACCAAGACCACCAGCTGCTCTGCTGGGAGAGGTTTTGAGGAGGGTAGAGAGGGTACAGGGAAATTCTGTTGACTGAGTGGAGGTGTAGGTGCTGCGGAATTTGGGAAAGATGAGGGGGGGCCTTGGAAACTAAGCTCTGTGACAGCACGGTTTTCCCCAGGGGGTCGCAAAGATGGCTTACACGGGGCAGTGCCACTTGTCAGTTGTGTTCTCAAGGTTGCCTGAGAGAACTCTGACACTTGATGAAGTGTTAGAAGATGATTCCTTTTCCTTTCACCCCCCCTCCTCCCCCCAGATAGGCCATCAGTTAGCAGGGGCAGCCAGGACAAGGTCGCGGACAGAAAGAGCTCAGAAGTGCAGTGGCTAGAAGGAAAGCAGAGTGTATGAGCTGCTCAGGCCCTGACAGGCCCTCCAGCTTTGTTCTCCTGGCTGTCAAACACTGACGTCATTTGTAATCCCCTGGAAATATACCAGCAGGTGAATGGAGTTGGGAAGAAAGGAAGGAAATACAGGAATAAGCAGACTCCCAGTCTCCAGTGATGAGCCGGCTTCAACACATTAGAGCAAGAGTTGAGAAGTCATCACTGAAACACACCCCCGTGGCCTAAGGATTATTGTGACCCAATTATGTTGGGTAAATACAGACATGAGAGGAACTCCCAAAACTTGCACTTCTGTAAGAAGTACTTACAGGCAGAAAGGAAATCTCCATGTGTCAGGGTGCCTGGGTGTTGTCTACCTTTCTGTTAAAAGAAGACAAAGGCACATGACTGGAGACTTGGGTGGGCAGAGAGGTCACTGCAGGTGGACTGGATCTCACTCTCATTTTAACCAACTTCCGTACACCCACTTTCCACGCCCTTCCCTTCCCTATCCTTTCTCTCTTCCTCTCCTCTCTTTTTGTCTTTCTTTCCTTCTCCGCCTTGCTCCTTTCCTTTATTCCACCCTCCTTATTCCTTCTTACTTTCCTCTGCTGGAGAGTGACCCCAGGCCTGGCATATGTCTGGCAAGCCTTCTACCACTGAGCTCTATACCCCCTGGTTTTGGAAGCTTTGAGTCAGGTCTTACTAAGTTACCCAGGCTAGCCCTTATCTTATCTATATTCAAGACCCTAGGAATCTCGTCTCAGACGCCCAAGGAGCTGGGATTGCATACCTGCGCCACCAGGTCGGCCTCCCACCCCTTTCTTTCTATGTTGTTTACTTTTTACTTCTTTTCTTTCTTTCTTTTTTTTTTTTTTTAAGTGCTTGGGTTATGAATATGAGGCGCATGGAAAGTCAGTGCTTCACCACTGAGACTCACTCCGGCTCTGTGTGCCACGGGCGAAGTGATCAGACGAAATCAAAGTGTGCCCAGGCAAGAACTGAGGGCTGAATACACACACACAACTTGAAAATAAGCAATAAAAGCTCTTATGCAGAGGAAGGCATAGCGGGAGAAGGCCAAGGAAAGAGGAGAAAGATGGAAAGCCTGCATGTTACTCCCAGGAGACATGCCAGGAAAGCCAAAATGAAAGGGAGGGGATGGCAGGGGGCCTGTTCTTTGTTATGTAGGCAAATGATGTGATAAAGCTGGTATTTGAGAAGATGACTCGATTTTATATTTCCATCACTTAAATATGTAAAGTTTGCAAAAATCCGTGTGGTGTTTGCTCATTATACTGAAAATGTTAGAATTTACTCAGTGCATGTGGCTTTGCCTATTGAAGATAAAAACTTGAATGTGTTGCACATCCGACCCCGGCCACAAATGGACAAGAGGAATTAAATAGAGTGAGTATATCATATACAGAGGATATGCACAGTGATGGATATGCACAGTGATGGATATGCGCAGAGATGGATATGCACAGAGCCGGATATGCGCAGAGCCGGATATGCACAGAGACGGATATGCGCAGAGATGGATATGCACAGAGATGGATATGCACAGAGGTGGATATGCACAGAGATGGATATGCGCAGAGCCGGATATGCACAGAGGTGGATATGCACAGAGATGGATATGCACAGAGGTGGATATGCACAGAGACGGATATGCACAGAGATGGATATGCGCAGAGATGGATATGCACAGAGATAGATATGCACAGAGATGGATATATACAGTGATGGATATACACGGAGATGGATATGCATAGTGATGGATATAACCAATGATGGAGATGCACACAGAAGATGGAGTCAGGAAAGCATGTTATGCAGCTGGGGATCATCAGGAAGAAGCCTTAGGGGAGGGGTAGGAATAGGTACATAATGTTTTTCTTCTTCTCACTCCCACTTCACCCCATCCCTTTTCTCTTCCCCTCCCTTCCCCACCCCTGCACCCTCCCCTCTTTCCTATTTTCCACACCTGTCCCTTCTTTCTCATTTTTCTTTGTATCAGTGTTTTACTCTTTCTCTGTTTTCCTCTTTCCCTCCCATCCGCAAAGCCAGGGCTATTCTTTCTTTCCTGTGCTCTTGGGGATGCTATTTTTGTTGTGCAGGAATGACGACTTGACATGGTCTACATAGCCCTGGCCTCCAACAGGCTCAGAATATGCCAAAATGAAAACTCAGAGATAGGAAGATGACTTGAAGAGTCTCATCCTTGTTTGAATTTTCACAAAAGCAGACCTGGTGGTGGAGTCAAGGCTTGAGAGTGTGTGTGTTCCTGTGGAGGATGGCACAGGGCAGGAGTGGAGGGCAGAGTTAAGCAAGAGGGACAGTATAGAGGTCACTAACAAGATGCACTATTGAACTGAGCACAGCTTCTGGGGCTGCCCTTTGGGACTCCACCTGTGATTGGGCTATCAGCTCAAGGCACAAAGAGAAGAGTCATTACTATGGCTCAAAGGGCTGCTTACATGGCATCACCCACTTCGCTGGTGCGGGAGGACACCAACTGGATCCCAGTGTGTCAAGCACGAAGCCGAGACTGACAGTGAAGACGCCAGGCTTCGTATAGTAAAGTTGTGCCAGCTGCGCAGAGAACCAGTTCCAACAGCAGTGGCTACAGAAAGAAGCCAGTGAGGGGCAGACAGAGATGTGGGGTGCAGTCCAAGGAGCCCGTTGACTAACACAGGCTGCTGGCACAAGCCTCTTTGCTTGGACATGGTTATGTGCTACTGATGCAAATTAGGTGTTGTCCAAGTCTATAGGTAATGCCTGTAGTTTAAAGCAATAGCTATGACAGGCACATCATTTCCGTTCATCCAACATAATGAAGGACCTCACATTTGCCTTCAGAGGGATGGAGGGTGACTAAGGTGTAGACGTCTCTAAGGAGAGGCAGTTAGCCATCTGATCTTGATAAGGAAGCAGAAGAAATATTGGAGTGTGAACTGGTAGGCGTGGGAGCAGTAGCACATTCCTTCACCATCCTTTCAGATGCGTACGGGGAAGCAAGCAAGACATATGAAATCTCTAGGGAGCCACTTGAGTAGCTAAAAAACCCATTCTTTTTCTTCACAGATAAAAATGCGTTATATAAGCCTGGCGTAGTGGCGCATGCCTTTAATCCCAGCGCTTGGGATGCAGAGGCAAGTGGATCTCTGTGAGTTCGAGGCCACAGAGGGATATCGAGGGATATTTTTACCCATGTGGTTAGAATAAAAATTTAAGGACAGGAAGAAAGCTGTCATATAAGAGCAGAGATTAACTATCATTGGAGAGCTCAAGTTTAGAACTTTTGATGCTGTTGCAGCTGCCTGTGTTTTGACCTGCGTCTGAGTACTCCCAAGGCCTGCTCCTCAGGATCCATTTTGTCCTGGTTAGCCCTTTGTCAGCTTTACACAAGCTACATTCAGGTGGGCAGAGGGAAATCAATTGAGAAAATTTCTCCATCCAATTTCCTGATGGTAAGTCTGTGTGGGCATTGTCTATGTTGCTAAACAGGAGAGGAAGGCCTTGCCCGCCGTGGATGGTGCCACCTGTGGGCAGGATACTGAGAGTAGGTCGATACAAGCTATGAGGATGAAGCCATTAAGCACTTTTCCCTCATTGCTTCTGCTTTAGTTCCTGCCTCCAGGTTTCTGCCTTGAGTTATGACCCGGATATGTAAACCAAACAACCCTTTTCTTTCCCAAGTTGCTTTTGGACTTGATGTTTATCCCAGCAATAGAAACCTAGCTGAGACGCTGTTTTTATGACGACTGTCAAGCTTTGTGTCCAAACCCTGGAGCTCAACATTTTCTAAGTACATATGGTTTTGTTCAAATGGATATACAGTTGACAAATGCTTGGCTAGAAGTTATAATGATAGATTTGATAGCTTTGCTAAAGCTTAAAGTGTCATCTTGATGTGAATTCAGCTTAAAAAGCCAACTATAAAGACCCATAGCTTCCTTCCAAAATCCGCCAGGCTTGTTGATAGGTATAGATGCTTGCCTGGGAGGTCCATGTGCTGGAAAACACTGAGGAGCTGCATTTTTTTTAACAGTTGTTCATTGCCATGTCTGACATAGGACAAATGTTCCTTCATTTTCTGTAGCTAAAAACCTGCAAGGATCCAGGATAACTATAAAAAGCCCTTATTTCATCTGCAAACAAAACTCACATGTCTGGAATAGTGTCATGAAATGACGTGACTAGTGGAAAGTAAAAAGATTACTCTTCTGAAAAAAAAAGTGCTTCAGAGGGCCAGAGAGATGGCTCAGTGGTGATGTTCCTAGCAGCTCTGTAACTCCAGCTCTTCCAGAGGGCCTGAATTATGTTCCTAGCAGCCATGTATCTCTAGCTCCAGGGAACCCAACACCTTCTTCTGGCTTTGAACAGTCATAAATAGGCAGACATGTATATACATATATAAAAATGCAAATGAATCTTAGTGGAAAATCGTCAGTAGATGTGTACTCAAGAAAGTCAAAGGCTCTATAATGCTGTGAAATGGGATGAGCCTCCTTGAGACGTTTGCTTATTGCTTTTAAAGGCAATTATTTATTTATTTACTTTGGGTGAAGTCTTTTGTAAAGTACTTATGGGGGGATATATATGTATATATGTGTGTATGTATGTATGTATGTATGTATGTATGTATGTATGTATGTATGTAGACACGAGCATGCCACGCTGCGAAGGATAATTCTCAGGGTTTTGTTTTCTCCTTTACCAAGTGGGTCCTGGAGAATAGACTCAGGTGGAAAGTGCCATGTCCCCCTGAGCCATCTCTTGTCAGTTATTATCTTTCAGATGTATGGCATTTATGCATGTGAGATTTATTTAAGTAGGATATCTTGTTTCCTGACCTTTGTAAATAAAAGGGAATTGGCAACAATTTAGGTTAACTCAAATGTATTATGCAATTGTGTCTTTTCAACTATCGGCTGAGATATCAAACATTTTTTTTTTAATTAGACAGAGTATCTCTGTGTAGCCTTGGCTGTCATTGATCAAGACAGTAGATCAGGCTGGTCTCAAACTCGCAGAGAACTGCCTGCCTCTGCCTCCTGAGTGCGGGATTAAAGGCGTGCGCCACCACGCCCGGCGATCTCTAGCATTTCTAACCTGATTTGTTCTTGAAAGTCTGTCAGTTTTCACCAGTGCTTGCTATGTTCATCTAACTATGCTATGGCTCCTTGGAACAGATAGTACGCGTCCAACAGAAGGACCACTGATATGCTTCTGGGTTGTAGGACCCATGTCTAACTTTTCACACTGGTGCCGTTGGCTCTTCTTCCTTCCTTCCTTCCTTCTTTCTTTCTTTCTTTCTTTCTTTCTTTCTTTCTTTCTTTCTTTCTTTCTTTCTTTCTTTCTTTAAGCTTCTTCTACTTTCCCCAGATCTCTGCCCTGCTTTTCCTAAGTTATCTTTTGGAATAAAACAGATTTAATTAAAAATTTTTGTTACATGCATTTATTTACTTAGTTGATATATATATATATATTTGTGTGTGTGTGTGTGTGTGTGTGTGTGTGTGTGTGTGTGTTCAATACTAGGAATCAAACCCAGAGCTTCATCTGTGCTAGACACACACTCGACTTGAGTGATTCCCCCAGTCGGCTCCTGTTTGTGTCTTTTGTCTTTTCCCTGAGTTACTTGGAGTGGACAATTGCATCCCAACCTGGATTCCCACCCCTCCCTTTTTCTTTTTCAAGTCATAGCCTGAAATGGTTTCCTAGCATCAGCTCCTGTTGAAAGACACACACTATTTGTAGTCAGGTGGAACAAAGAACAAAAGGTAAGATGAGAATCAGACAAACACAAATTTGTGGCAAAGGATGCTAGGGACACAGTTTCCTGCGTTGAGGTCAGGGTGGCTGGCAATGAGGACTTTGATCAACTATTACTTTAGCTGAGGGACTGAAGTAAAATGTGTGTGTGTGTGTGTGTGTGTGTGTGTGTGTGTGTGTGTGTGTGTGTATGCATTGTTGCATACTCAACACAAGCCTGTGAGGACACTGTGCCTGTCCTTCGGGTGAATTTATAGAATCACACAAGCGAGAAAGGATATTTAAGGTGAGTTGTAAGCAGCCAGGCTGAGTACTGAAGGGAAGCTCTAGCCCCACGGTAAGCTGGGAAGTATAGCTGTCTTTCCGGTTCCATGCACTTAAGAAAATTTGCTGCAGCTGGGATGTGGTGCCCACACCCTTAATCCCAGCACTCGGGAGGCAGAGGCAGGCGGATCTCTGAGGTGAGGCCAGCCTGGTCTACAAAGTGAGTCCAGGACAGGCAGGGCTACACAGAGAAACCCTGTCTCAAAAATCAAAACAAAGAAAATGTGTTGTGATTGTCTGACTTCTGAAACAGAAGAACAAAGATTCTAATAACAATATACAATAAAGGCTAAAATATTCACAAATGTAGTTTGAGATAGCCATTAAACAAGTGGGTGACTGTTGACACTGACAATCCGAAGCAGCAAATCCTAGCTGGGAATGATGTTGTGGGCCTGCATCTGTCATCCCAGCACTCAAAAAGCCGAGGAAGGAAGATTATCATGAGTTCAAGGCCAGCTTGGGCTACAGAGTGAAACCCTGTCTCAAAAGAAAACGAGATTTGCCAAAGACACCACCTCATAAAATTCATGTCCATATCTAAATCTATGTTTTAGTATATAGATTTACAAGTGTCCATTAAAGCAGCGAGAGCAGAGCAAGTGCCCATAAATAGGGATGAGCACCATTTTATCAGTGGAGACCCACAGTCCAGAAGACGACAGGAAGATGATAAAGGTGCTGAAGGCAAAAGAGTGCTGACCAACAGCATCTCAACACACCCCGTCACCCTTCAAAACTGAAAGAAATTCCAGCATTCCCAGATAAAAGCAGACAGCTCTTGTTGACAGCAGATCAACTGGAAGAGAAAGACTGCAGGGCGTCCTCGGGCTGGACGAAACGACCAAGTCACCAAGAAATGACTCTGGAATGAGAACAAAGTAGACAGATAAAAAAGAAAGTGTCGCACTATTGTTGGGAGTTCCTCTTTGGGTACTCTGTGATTTAAAACACTTGTGAAATGGATTCATGTCAATAAACTGAAAATGCGAAAGTGTGTGTGTGAAAACAACATGGGACAATGTTTTCAAACGCTATTGAAGCTGAGTTGGTGTCAGTCCCAAACAGGAAGTTGTAAGTTTAAGATTTAAGGTGTAGTCATCACTAAGAAAATAAATCTGAAAAATAACTTCTAAGGAGGAAACTGAGAGGATTTGAAAAGGTACACCACAATAAAGTACCAAACACTAAATAAGGCAGAAGAATGAATGATATACAAATTATGGGATGGAGAAAACACAGCAAAACGGCAGACATCTGTTCTGTGACTCAGGAGGATAAGGAGAAAGCACATGTTGATGGACATTGAGCTCTCTTTGGCTTTCTTCTGTTTCAGTCCTTTGCAGGGACTTGTCCCACATTGCGAGGAGAGCTGCCTATCGTGGACATTTGATTTTTTGTTAGTAACTTATTTATTTTTATTTTATGTGCATTGGTGTTTTACCCACATGTATGTCTGTGTGAGGATGTTGGGTCCCCTGGAACTGGGATTACAGACAGTTGTGAGCCGCATGTGGATGCTGGGAATTGAACTCAGGACCTCTGGAAGAGCAGCCGGTGATCTTAACCAGTGAGCCAGCTCTCCAGCTCCACACACGGACATTCGTAAGCGGGGATGGGAGGGGGAATGCTGCCACTGAGTGACTAGGGGACATCTCTGACCCAAGACCTAAGCCTAGGCCCAAGTCACTTACAGCACCTCCAGGTAAACAAATCTTGGCAACCACTGAACATGTGGAAAACGAGAAGATAAAAGGCGAGGAGAGCAGGGGTGAGGACGGGAGGAGAAGCAGGTCTGAGTGACACCCAGTAGTCTGTGCTGCAGGCTGTCCGCTTGAAGGACTGCCAAGCTAAGCATGCTGTGGTACTGCACACTTGTCACCAGGGGAGGTTTCAGATAGGTCTGTTCCAGGCCGTGGACACAGCGCAAGAGCAAGAGCGAAATGATTCTGACTGCCAGGAGCAGAGGCTTCAGATTCTTGGCTGGAGTTTCCAAGATCTGAATGTTTCCATTTGGTGGCGAGCGTTTGAATTACGGTTGGACTGTTAGGTACGTTTACTAGTGTTGTACTGTAAGGAAACACAAACTTTGCTACATTGCTGTATCAATGCCCAGAGATTGGAGACCTCCAATGTACCTGAGTGCACACACACACACACACACACACACACACACACACACACACACTGCTGAATTAATTGGCTTTATTGCCTCACTACCCTGACAGAAAAGCAAGCCATAGAGTAGTCTCCAAGGGAGGGTGTCAGAAAGGGCTTGGAAGATTTGGACTATGTGAGGGACTTGGGGAAAGGATGGAAAGAAGTAAGACTTTGGTTTGAACTGTATGCTGTCACTAATTAATTCCACAATGGTGTATCTAGTAGATTGCCAGGAAGACAGAGGAAGGGTCACCTCAGTGCTTTGCTTTCTAGAGGTCACACTGCAGCTAGGGAGGAAGGGTGGCTGCTTTGTAGTTTGGATAATGTTCATGTTTAGAAACGCTATTGAATGATGTTATTGTTTTATTATACTATATTGTACTTTACTTTTTAGTTTTACTACTTGATGATTTTGTATTTACTTTACTTTATTATTTTGTCTTGAGACAAGGTGTTGTTACATAGCCCTGGCTGGTGGGAAACTCACTGTGAAGTCCAGGCTGGCCTTGAATTCTCAATCCTTCCCAAGTTCTAAGATTATTGGAGGGTGCCACCATGCTTGACTTGCCTTAATACACACTAATATACAATAAATATTATATTATTTATCATATATAATATCATGCAACAAATATAATAATAAACAGTACCATAAGTATTATTTATTGTTTTATATATTTATATATTGTATTATTATTAAATTTTATTTATTAGTCTATGAGTGTTTGCCTACATGTACGTATGTGCTCCATACAAGCCTGGTGCCTACGGAAGTCAGAAGAGTATATGGATAAGCCTGGAACTGGAGTTAGTGACAGTTGGCTGTAAGCCATAATGTGGGTACTGGGAACCAAACCGGGATCCTCTCAAGAGCAGCCATTGCTCTTAACCACTGAGCTATTATCTCTCTAGGCCTTTCCTCTTGGTTCTGCTCCTTCATAGTCACATGCTAATGTTCTATAAAAACCATTTACTCTCAACAGGCAGATATGGAAACCCAACTCTGCGCGGCAGGGCAGTGTGAGCTACAGCAACACCAGCTGTCCGTCAGGTGATGGCTAGACCAGGACTGTCTGTCTCTTTTTCAGCTAACCAAGCCAGCTACAAATAGAGAAACACCATCTAGGTAACACTTTAGGATTTACTTCTGTCTAATAAAATAAATGCCCAATATAACAGTGGGTTGAACAATAAAGACCGTTTATACCTCTTTTATATGTAAAATAAATTTGTGCTTTGTCTTTCATAGCTGGAAAGACAGCAGCTCCATAGTCACCCAGGTTCCTTTCTCAAGGCTTAGCCTCCCATTGCTTTTGTCCCTTGGACTTAGGGTCTACTGTCACTGCTGGAGTTCAGTCATCACAGCAATACCCTCCTCAGCGGAGGAGGGAAACAAGAAAGTGCTTCCTTGCCTTCTAGGAGATTTCTGGAAAGCACCATTCGACACACCTGCTCATATTTCACCTGAACCAGAGCAGATTGCAGGCATCTGCGAGGCGCCGTGAACTGTAATCCGTCCGGTGGCAGTGCTTTTCTTGAACAGTTGCAGCTCTTCTACTAAAAAGAGGGATGGGAGGAGTGGGTTGTTGGGCGTTGTAAGTGTACAGAACACCACAACTGCCTGAAGCTGAAGTCTACAGAAGGCTGTTTTAGTGGCCCTTGCTATACGCAGACAGCCCTCTCTTTGGGGAACCAGCAAGCAGCTGTTTTTGTTAAGAAGCTTCCTCTTGGGGCCATCTTTTGTAACAGTCTCGAGAGTTCAAGTTTCCAAGGTGAAGTCCCCTTTCACTCTTATGGAGCCTTTTAGCTCTGTTGAAAAGAGCCCCATGATTGAGCAGCCTGGTTGCTAGGCTGCCTGACAATTTACCTCCAGCAGACGGAGGAAGCCGGTTCCACTGCTGGGAATGCTCAACCCAAATGGATAAAAATCATCTTGCAAATTTTAGTTTTAAAATTAATAGAATACCTTTGCTTAGACGGGCTATAAAATCAGCATCCACTCTTTCTCTTTCTCTCCTCCAATGCCCTACCTTTTTTCTTAAGAAAAAGTAATATACAAGGTGACTAAAATTGTCAGCACAAAGCCCAAAGGGGCACTGTAACATTGTGTAGACCCCGGGGCTGGAAATGTGAGAAAAATGCTGAAGAATGTGGAAAGGTTCAAAGGCTTGGCTTATTAAAGTTTTAATAATCTTCTTTCTGCAGGGCTAACCCCCTGCTAGTTTTTCAGTGTAGGAGAAAAAACAAAATATAGACAGAACTGCAGCTAATTAGTCTTAAGTCTCCCTGGAAAGCTCCTGTTTGAATGGAGGCTGAGAACAGGAGCCACAGGGCTGAAGGGATTCAATTTCATCTTATTTAAGGCATTTGGAAGATTTCATTAGATTTTAATCAAATATATCTCTGCTTCCCTTTTAAAAATCTGTCAGTTAACTCTCATAGTTGGTTGAAAAATTGTTTTAGGGAATAGCCTATGAAAATAATCTCATTTAATATTTAATAACTTCCTGTTGATCAGTAAAGGCAAAACAATTATTACCAAGGATCAAGGGACAAGACTTTAGTCTGCTACCACATATATGTTTGTGTGTGTATATGCACATATATACATATATGTATACACCACACATATATATGGCTCTTGAGATACAGTGAAAGCTGATTTCTAAATGAAAATGAAATTTATTACAGACTCAAACATGCAATGTTGCCATTGCCACTTTACTGATTGAAATGAACTAAAAAAAATAAAAGCATCGTAAAAGTGCATTGCATGCTATACATAAATGCAGCATGTATTTAACTGTCCATCACATAAAGCTTACATTTGCTATATAAACTCTCAGTGATAGATGCACATGTACATATGAAAAAAAAACGCACCCGTGCAGCCATTTCCACGTATCTTCGTGCTGGCTCGTGCTAAGGATGGTGCAGGCATGTTCCTCAGGCCACAGCGGGAACCCTCAAGTACGACTCGCAATAGATGATGTCTGAAGCTGCCTTAAATAAGCTAAGCAGCTCCAAATGTGGGTTTCGTATCGCAGGACTCTGTACTCTTTGTGGGACTAATTGACTTTGCTGTAGAGTTTTGGCCAAGCTCTTATTATTTTTACTACATTTTCCTTTTTAATAATGTAAAATTGAACCAACTTCTAAAATTCAAGTCCTGGTTTATGACTTTGTTAGCCCTTCCTTCACCAAATTAATGACCCACTAGGCTGGACAGCCAAGAATGCTGAGCGCTCTGGGCATTGGTTAATTGGTTGTTCGTTGGACTATATATGAGGGAAAATTATTGCTACTATAAACTGAAGAGTGTAAAGGAAAAGTAGCTATATAAATATGGAAGTGGAGCAGGCAGGGGAGCGAGTGATATTAGCACCGTGTTTCTGCTCGAAGGCTTCCTTCCCCAAGGCGACTGTAAATCCACACAGCACAACAGATCACACCGTAATCTGGAATGCATCTTGGAAACTCCGGGATTCGCTGTTTCGGTTTGTTCCTACGGGCCTCATGATGAGCCGCCTTTTGTTTCTGGATGAAGGTATGGATTCACCCAGCACATGATAAGTTGTGAGAACCATTTTCACTTTGAAATTTGCAGCAAAAGTCGGTTGACCTCTGAAGGGGACATAATTAGGAAGAAATAAGAATTCCAAGACTGGAATTCCTGGCCCTTCAAGAATGTGAGGTGGACACGAATTCCGCTTCTTTGGGTTTGGCATTCCTTGGAAGTTTCCCTTGGAATGTTTTGTGGGGAAAGCTGACAGGCTCCTTCCTGGTCTGCCGCGGCGGCTCTCATCCAGGGCTTCCTCTGGGTTCTTCCGTCAGGCCTCTGCTGCTTCAGGGGTTTAGGAGGGCATCCAGGGTCTGGTTCATGTCGCCGAATTTCCAGCAGTATCGAGTGATCCGCTGTTAGCTGGCTCCATCCAGAAAGCTAAGAGAGAACTGAAACGCTTCAGGACCAATTACCCATTCCCTGGGCCATCCGGCTCCTCCGGCAAGAAGGACTTCCGATGAATTTGTGTTGCAAATTGAAAACATTCTGACAACAGCAATGCGTCCCAAAGATGTTTACGTTCGTGTTGCCAAGGCAGGCTTTGACATGCGCGTGCTTCCAGTTCCGGGAGAGCATTCAGGGTTCCCTTCTGTCGCTGGAGTTGGCATGGCGGCCTCAGGAAGATGTTACAGTCTCAAAACCAAGAGTCGTGTGAAGTGAGATCTGGATGTTTCTGGGATTCTTGCCCGTGTGAAGAACGTCTTCAGTGAAGCCTCAGATATAACTTTGGACTAGATATAGTTGGCACATACAATTTTATTTTATTATTACATATATTATATTATTACACTTGACAGTATGTTATTATTTGATATGTTTTATTTGATACTTGTAAGGGTATAGACACCTGGGAAATGATCCCATCGTTGATGCCCTTTGGTACACGTGCAAACTGTGATAGGGAGGTACCTCAGTGTGTAAAGAACTTGTTCCTGGGTGAAGATCTGAATTGTGTGCCCAGAACCCACATACAAGTAGACACAGGAGCACTCAGGAGGCAGAGAGACAGGAAGTCTCCAGAGCTAGTAAGCTGTCTCAAGGGAGAGACTCTGCCTCAGTCAATGAAGTAGAAAGTGATGGAGGAAGACAGCAGATGCCACATGTGCATGCACAAACCCCTACATATGAGCACATATATATCACACATGTATTCCCCACACCTATGAACACACACATATAATGCATGCATACACATATACAGGGTAGGTTCAGATACCACATGTGAAGACTCATACATACATGTGTGTACACACACATGCATATACACCCATATATATGTGAACACAAACATGGATGCACACCACACATATATGCATGCATATTCCACATGTGAATACACATGTACATACATATATACACATGCACATGTAAATATACATGTGTATGAACACTCACACATGTTTGTCCGAACACATCACGTCCTTACATGTTAAGACGCATATAGACCTATGTTCACAAACATGTGCGTGCATACCACCTCATATGAGCCCATCTGCACTCACAGTTGAACAATGTGTACATGTAACCACACATGAATATATGTCCATACATACCCACACATATGTATAGTACACATATGCATGCACACCCACACCTGAGCGTGTGCACACATGCTTGCACACTACACATATGCACACACATCTTACATATAAACAAATAATATATCCACAACGAAATGCATTCAGCCCTCCACACGTGAGCAGAAAATGCTTGCACAGATGTGTGCAGCCACATTCCTAGATGCAAAATCACAGATCCACAAGCTTGAACACCCCATATGTATGAATGCACACCACACATGTGGCTACACATGCACATAGGCATGTGCCTATACATGCAGACCACACATGTGAACACACATTTGTATATGCATTCCTGCATGTGAATACACACCTATGCATGTGACACACACACACACACACACACACACACACACACACACACACACACACACACACGAGAGTTTCTCAGGTACAGGCTCAGGTCCAACAGTTGCTAATGACTTAGATAAGTTGAGCTGTATGTCGCTGCTGATACTGTGGACACTGAAACAGAACTTCAGAAGGAAACATCTTTTGACATTGCTACTTGGTGACATCCACTGACTTTCCCAAAGTTTCACTGCATGTGCTCTTCCTCTTGGCCAGAACAGCAGGGTGTGCTTGAATTGGGGGTTAAAGCAATGTCCTGTGCTGACACTCTGCTCTGGGTGGGAGCAGGGCCTGCAGAAGTGTGGGTAGCAGACTAATCGAGGAACACTTGGACCCGTTCTCATAAGGTTTGCCATCTCATAAATGGATTGCGCTCATCTCAGTGTCTCTTTTACTCATAAATCATGTGCGCTTACACTGTTTGCAGTCAAACACTCAGTCCCACTCACAGGTCAGACAAGCATCCTAAGCTGGTCTGGAAAAGAAACGTAACTGCTGTAAAGCGGGGGTTAAAGATCACCAAGCTTTCTGAGCCACCAAAGACAAGAGAGCCTGGCTCTGGCCAGGGCAGACAGTCAGATTCCAGCTGAGACAGCTCACTACACGGGAAGCTTTCCAGAGTCCGTAAGTCAAGGGATCTCTGCTGAGTGGGTCTCTTGGCCTGGTGCGTATGTGAGGAAATGCGACACTCCGAGAGTCCTAATGACATCTGCAAGAAATAAGCAGCCAGTGGGGTGATAGCTCCCAGGATGCAGGAGTCCAGAAACTCTCTCTTACAGTAGACAGGCTCCCAGAGGTAATTTAATAAAACTAGGCATAGGAGAGAGGGAGGCAGAGGCTGTAAAACATGAGGCAACAAAATGTCACCAGTGAGACTCAGTAGATCACCTGCTTGCTCTAGGCCTGAGGCCTTGTGTGAGATCCCTGAGGCCCACCTGGTGGAAGAACAGACTTCCGTAAGTTGTCCTCTGACACCCCCCCTTCTCTCTCTCTCTCTCTCTCTCTCTCTCTCTCTCTCTCTCTCTCTCTCTCTCTCACCCACACCCACCCACCCACACAGTGGGTGGCACATGTATGCCCCCTCACTCAAAACAAACAAACAAACAGATTAAAAATAAATAAATAAAGAAGTTAGGACATCCCCAAATGACGAATTTCTTTCTGTAGATAGGAAAACCTAAAACACTTTTACAGAGCCGAGAGAACTGCCCGAGATACCGACTTCCTGACTCGTAGGTGATGTTTACTCTCCACTAAGTTGGCACACTATAAGATTTGACGTGGGCCACTTTGATGAAGTGACTCTTGAGAAAGAAGAATTTGCTGGTTCTGCCCTGGGGAGGGAGGACAGCTGTTATCTAGAGCAAATACTCGAGGAAGGGGTCTCACCTGGAGGACTCTGGCCCCTCTTCTAGCTCGCTCAGTGAGCTACAGTTCATCACTTGCAGCCTAGGCACTTCTTTAAAAAAAGTTCTCTTGGACACCAATGGCTTTGAAAATTAGGATGCAGGCATTGCCAAAGTTGATCTTGGGGCCTCTAGGACCCAAAGGATTCTGGGAGTCCAGTCTGGCTTCAGTGTCCCCCCTTTCACCTCCAGATGTCACTCATATCGGTTCTCAGACGTGACTGAGCACAAGTCCTCAAGGTGACCTTTTCTATGTCATGGCACTTGGTGTGGTTTGGCCCTGTTTTCTGTGCTGGCGATTGAACCCAGGGCCTGGCCATGCTAAGCAAGTGCCTCCTCTTCCATTGCTTAATAAAGTCCCTGGGGCTCGCTGACTCTGTGACCCACTGGAGTGTTAGCTTCTGCAAGCTGGTTGTATGGAGTCGACAACACAGAGCTTAAACATCTATCTTGAAAGTGCTGGGCGAGTCAGTACCAAAAGATGTTGATGTGACTGGGCGCCTGGGTCTTAGAAGGTCATTCAGAAGAGTGACAGCCAATAGGAAGGGCACAGAGTCATGGCAAGGATGCCCTGAGCAAAGGAGGGAAGCGAGAGTCCAGGAAAGCAAGACAATCATGTGGGACGGTTCCTGGGAACCCCCACTTTGTGCTGGCTTTCCCTGTTGGATCACTTGGCATAAATCAAGCATCTGGCAGGCTGAAGCTACCCTCAGGACCCACACTCAGCAGTTCAGTTTCTACCAACCCAATTGCAAGGGCAAATTTTTATTCAGTTTAGGAAATGAGATATAAGAAACTCTTTGGAGTCTGCAGCTGTGTTATGTCAGTTTCTCAGCATGCTTGAACTGGTCATTCCCATTTCCAGCAGCCCTTGGTAGCTCTTTATCAAAGCCTGGGGGGAGACCTTGCTCTGAGGCAAAGCTTTCAGACATTTCTTTAAAAATGTTTAGGTGTGTATGTGTGTGTGTGTGTGTGTGTGTGTGTGTGTGTGTGTGTGTACACACATGGTATTGCATGTATGTGGAGGTCCAGGGACAGCTGGGAGTAGTTGGTTCCCTCCTCCTACCTTAATGTGATCTCAGGGCTCACGTTCATGTTGTCAGTGTTGGAGGCAAACGCCTTACCAGCTAAGCCTCCTCTCACAGGCCTAGGAGACATACATTCTTAGTAACTGTTTGTTCGCTTCAGTGGGTCACAGAGTCAGTGAGGCCCAGGGACTTAATTAAGCCATGGAATAGGCACTTGCCTAGCATGGCCAGGCTGTGAGTTCAATCGCCAGCATAGAAAACAGAACCAAACTCCTCCAAATAACAAACATAGAAAAGGTCACCTTGAGGACTGTGCAAGTTTTCTGAGAACAGATATGAGTGACATCTGGAGGTGAAATGGGGGGACACTGAAGTCAGACTGGACTCCAGACTCTTTCCTGTCATAGCTATGTCACCAATATGCTTTGTTTTTTCGGCGGCGGGGGGTGGGAGGGTGGGGGGGTGGGGTCAGCAGTTCTAACCCTTCTTCTGTTCATACCAAACTCCAAGGGGATAATTCCATTCTGTCTGCTGAAATCCCTTTGGGTGTTGGCATGAGGGAGACAGCTACTGTGTTTTCCCCACTCAGCTGGGTGTTCCCAGTAGGGGGGCAGTGTGAGTACCTCAAGGTTTGAGTTGGGCCCAGTACACTGGATGGGTCCTAAACCCCAGCTCACTGGAGCACAGTGGGTTTCTGTTTGTTTCTTCCTTTCTTTGTTTTGTTTTTTGTTAATAAAATCTTCTCTTACACTTATTTGTGGTGTGTGTATGTGTGCACACTTGCGCCATGGTACTTGTGTGGAAGTCGGAGAACAATTCGCAGGAGTTGACTTTTTTTTTTTCCTTCCACCTTGTAATTTCTGGGATCAAACTCAGATGGTCAAGGCTTGTCTACAAGCGCCTTTATCCAATGAGCCAATTGGTCCGCCGTCACTATGGTGTTCTTGATTGTCCTGCTGCAACCAATTGTTTTTTAAAAAACAGAAGCTCACGCCTATCTTATTAGCTATTCGTTATTCTGTGTTAGGTTACAAAACCCAAGACAAACACACACGCTCACAAACACTATCTCAACCTCAGTAAAATCGCTAGGACTAACCGAAACCCTGTATTCCGATCCCCAAGGGAGTCAGTTTTGTTCCCTGGGATATAGGTATTCTTTTTAAAGCAGCACTGATCAAAGTACAAGCCAATTCTTACATGTTTGTTTATACTCCCAGAACCCATCTTACTATGCCAGGAAACCAATCAGCTTTAGAATGAAACCTAGTGAAAATGTGAGATGCTTCTCTGAATTTTTAAAAAAGTAAGATATTAAAACGATCTTTCCAATTCCTTAAGTGATTAGCCAAGCCTGGGGAAGACATTGCTTTAATACTGGCCTGCAAGCTGCTCTCCACCTTAACTGCACAGGGAGTGAAACTGTAGCCATGGGGTGGTGTGCTTCAACACAACCAGGAGGCTCCAAGACATGAGCGGAACCTAGAGAGGGGACGCAGCAACCGCAGGAGCCACTGAAGTGGTTTAATAATTATGTTATTTCAAGGGGGACAAAAGGATCTGCCTTAAGGAGATGGGGGAGGGGAAGGGCTGAGAAATAGACTTTTCTATTCTCCACCAACTGCTAGTGGGACCACTAGTGGGAACGGCCTATTAACTAATTGATCTGCTAGGCTCAATAGAAAACTTCGAAGGGAGATCAAAGGGTGTTCCCAGCTACAAAGGCCAGCAGTGACCTTGGACCAGATGTTTTCCTTCCAACTCTGTCACGCTGGATAACTACAGAGGATGGCAGAATCTGGCCAGAAGCCTTATCCATCCCAACACTCGTTCTAAAGACAAGGGCTGTGTGCGTGTGCCGAGTGCTGGCAGGTATACACGCTCATGCTTGACAAAGAGGCCAGATCACCCTCAGTGCAGAGAGAGCCAGAGCAAGATTAGTCAGGGAGCCAGAATGCTATGTTTCTCTTTATTTATTTGCAAAGTGAAGAGGCTTAAGGAATGTACTGACTGCCAACTTTTCAAAGCATTCCTGTGCCTTAATTGTTTTACAATCATCTATCTGTTACAGTAACATGAAGGCCACTGCAATGACATTAGGGGTTCAACTTTTACCTTATCTTTTTTTAAAATGTTTGGAATGATAGTAAGAGGGAATAAACCAAACTAAGTTAAAAAAAAAAAACTTTAGATTTAAAAATATTTACTTATTTACCACGTGTGTAGTCAATTCTCTAGTTATACCGTATAAGTACTTGGGATGGGACTCAGCTCATCAGGCCTGGGGGGAAGGGCCTTTACTGCTGAGAGACATCTCTCTGGCCCACAAACAAAATATTGTTTTTAGTCATATTTACCCTGGAATTGTTTTTGTTTTTACTATGTGTGCTGCTTATCTGTTTTATTTCCATTTCTGTGTTCATGTGTGTGTCTGTGGGTGTGGGTATATCTGAGTGTGTGTATATATCTATGGGTGTGTCTGAGTCTCTGTCTCTGTCTCTGTCTCTGTCTTGTCTCTGTCTCTCTCTGTCTCTCTGTCTCTCTCTCTCTCTGGGTGTGTGTGTGTGTGTGTGTGTACCTGTGAATTTCCAGAAGAAGGGGTCAGGTTCTCTGGAACTGGAGTTGCAGATGTTTGTAAGTTGCCTGGAAACCAAACTGGGTCCTCTGGAATAGCACTGAGTGCTCTTAACTGCTGAGCCACCATCTCTCTAGTTCTGTTTTTAAACATCTGGATAAGTCATTATTTATGATGAAGTAAAATATTTTATTTTGACATTTCTTTGAAATATGTTAACTTATTAATACTTCTTTTTTATTAACTTTCAAAGATTCTTAGAATCTGAAACATTTTTTAAAGTGACATGTTTAAAATTGCCTTGATGTGGCTACTTTGGTCTGGTCTATAATCTTGTTAAAAATACTGAATTTCATTCTCTAGTGATTATAAACGTCACCTACTCTGTTGAAAAGATCTGACTGGTAGAAGTATGGAGCCTCAAGGATGCTCAGACCGACTTAGTATTAGATAATTCAACTCCTATAGAAGGAAGGTACACAAAATATGTGGCTAATTGCATTAACATTTCAAATTCTCCATTAATAGATACCTAGTGATTTAAAAAATATATTTGTTTTTTTATATACCATGCCATGAAGTACCTGTGAAGTCAGAGGGCAACTTCAGGAGCCAGCCCTGTCTTTCCACTACACAGACCAATGAATCCAATAGGCATGGTGGCAAACGACTCTACCCCATGAGCCTGCCATCTCACAGGCTTTGACACGGGTTTTTTTTTTCTTTTGTTTGCTTTTCCCTCATTTAAATTTAAAATGTGGCTCCTCATTATCTTTGTGTCTATGTATGTATTTAAATGGAGAAACTGATAGATAATGTATTGATCATGTATTAGTAATTATGTAATGAATGGATAATGTATGAACACATGTGTGTGCATGTGTTCAGATGATTTCCCCTGAAAATGTAATTTGATAAAACAGAAAGAGGAGAAGGTGAAGACAGGTACCAAGGATGGATTCTAGAGACTGTAAACTCTGCCCAGTGTCTTTTTGTTCAGGATATATACAGGGCCTGTCAATTAACTGTTAACCTCCTTCAGGTCTCCCTGAAAGGACTGAAGTCACTAACTATTCACTGTCTGTTTATCCATAAATGTAGCTCATAAAATCACAGCAAGACTGTGTAGTGATGTGGAAATCTCAGTGTACGAATAAACGTGATACATAGAAAGCATTGGACTTACATAAGAGTAAATAGATTCTTGACATAAGACTGGAGATGTTCCAAGGGAGTCATTGAGACAAAAAAGGCAGGCATGGGCTGAGCACTCACCAGTGTCTACTTGAAGTTCAGCGCTGGGGGACACTTTCCCCTAACAAGCAGTTGCCTTTCTTTTCCTTCTGTACTATATGATTTCACTGCTAACTTGGGTTAGCAGTGGAGCATTGTGATAAGTGGAGCGAAGCCAGATGATTTTTGCAGACACCCAGCATTGAAAGGTAAGGCCATGTGGACAGGGCACGATAGGGCAGGCTTGGAGTCCTAACCGTTGCAAGGAAGCAGGGGATGTCAGAAAGTCCAGGCCCAGCCTGGGCTCCATAGATAGTGAATTTAAGGCCAAGGTGGGTTAGCATAGCTAGACCATGTTTCAAACAAAAACATTTAAAAAAGAAAGAGAGAAAGGAAGGAAGGAAGGAAGGAAGGAAGGAAGAATAGAAAGAAGGAAAGAAAAAGGGGGAAAGGAGCATAGATGCTGGTCTTAAAGGCAAAAAGTAGTCACGATCCAGGGCCAGCCCAGTAGATGCTGGGAGAAGGCAGCTTGCCCAGATATGGCTGTGCCAGTGTTTTTCTTGCCTGAGGAAATCCAGGGATGTCTGGATTGCCAGGCCCGTAGAGTAGGGAACCCTGCCTGTCAACATGCCCACACACCTGGGGTTTGCTCTGCGCCTCCTCATGTGAGAAAGGATGTGCTATGTCACCTGCACAGATCAAATTTGTCTTTTCATCATAGATACAGCCCTAGATATAAGAGGATGCCAATTTCTTGAAAGAGCAGGATTAATGTAAGTGAGCAGACCAGCTGGTTCTGAAGAAAGCAAAGGCAGTGTGATTTGGGAAACAGACAAACAAACAAGCAAAGCATTAAAACATGTTCTTAGCCAGATTTCACATGTCTGCCATGCCAACAGGGCAGAGGCAGAAGAATCGCAAGTTTGATATAATCTTGGGATAAAAAGTGAGATTCTACCTCAAAACAAAGGAGCAAGCAAACCAACCAAACACACTGGCGGTGGGGAGTTGGGGAGGGGGAGGGCAGAAAAAACTTTTTAGAATTTTCAGAACAGATTGAATGGTAGTGATCTTTGCAGTAGGGTTGTTAAGACTGAAAATTGATCAGAATAAGAAAGGTTCCTGATAATTAAGATATTATTGGTTTAGAAAAAGAAATTCAACAGTTGCATTGAAAATATTATTTTATGTGCCCAAAGACAAATTCTGAAAGGGAAATAAAGGAAAAATTACTTCTACTCTATAGGCTAAGAAATCAAAACAGGTAAATAAAAGTGAACAAGCAGGTAGATACACTCAAAGCCCTTCTATTGGGGGAAGAAATAGGATTTAGAGGAATTGAAATGACTAAAATCTAATCCAGAGCAGAGAAACTTACCTTGGAAGACAGAAAAGTCCTGCCAACACGAAATAGTTCCTGCTAGAATTTTCTATATGGTCTGTTTAGGTAGATATCTGAATAAAAAACATTTACTGATAATAAGTCCTAAAGAAACTTCTAAAACAATCCTTTGGTATACCTATAGTTTTGCCATTTGTTAAAGAGACAAATCTACACATTGGTGAGATGGATGTCCTTGCTACTTTTCCATAATTAGTATCTTCACTGAATATTTGCAACATTGGATAGAATATTGGGGGACACAGAATGTCAAATCTTTCTGAAGTTCATCAATATTTTGATTTTATGATATCAATGCTAAGAACATTTCACATAAAATGGTACAAAATATTGGGAATGCAGTTAGGGACACTTCAGCAACGGCTAGAAATTCCATCTTAATCCCAGGCCAAAGTGCACCAAGTGATGTTGAAAGAAACTCAAGTCAGAACTCAAACAGCAATGTATGAAATCAAGTATTCTGATACAAACAATGCAAAGACAGACTAATTTGATAATCATCCATTGAGGAACGACGGCAGGAAAGTACCACAAGCTGTTGTTTCCCAGACTTAAACCAATATTTGGTCTGTAGCATTCTGGCAAAGTAAAGGCAGTCTCGGAAAGCTGGACACCTGTCTACCCTATATGAAAAAGCAACACCACAGAACATAGTGAGCAGAGCAAAGAAGGACGAGGGGGGTCAGAAAAAGTGCACTGAGCGTGACGGAGAGGTCTGGAACATTCTCTTTAAAGAACAGTGGTTTGTGAAGAGAGCTGTTAGCTTCCTCTTTCTCTGTTCATTCTATTATGTCATTTAATTCTGCACAGAGTGGTGTTTATGTAACTACAGTGTTGTAAGTATTGCGATGCCAAGTGACTGTAGTTCTAGAATCAGTTACCCAGATGCCTTTGCCATAGTTGCTAAATAATGTCAACACAGAAACTTTGACGACAGACAAAAAAATAAATACTATAATGAAATTTGATGATTAAGGCAGGAATGATGGCAATAAACAGGTAAATAAAAATTACTCTTTGTTTTTTTTTCATACAAGGTTTCCCTAAAAGTCATGTGTACTTTAGTCTTTGTCCTCTGGTGGTTCTGCTGGGAGGAGGCGGGACTTTTAGAAGATAGAGCCTTGCAGTATTAGGCTATTAGGCTGTCAGGGTGTGTTCTTCTCATCTGCTCATGCCATTTTGCTTCCCAGCATGTTGTTGTTGTTGTTATTGTGCCATAAGTTCCGTCATAATGTCCCATGTCACCGCAGGCTGAAAACAATGGTCCCAACTGACCATGGACAGGAGCCTTGGGAAAATGTGAGCCGGGATGATTCTCTCCTCCTCAGGTTTTTACCATAGTGTTAGAAAGTAGACAGATCCAGATCAGAATGCTGTCTTTCCTGACTATGGACTGCACACGAGGGCAAGTTGCTTCATGCGCCTATGCCCTCAGCTTCCTCATCCGTGGCGGGAGGGGGGTTATTGTAGCTCCCATCCTTTCAGATCCTTAGCAGCTTGTCTAGCATTTACTAAGGAGCCACTTCCGAGCTTCCAGTAAGTATGAGAAAGTGCTACCTCACCACAGGCTGATCAGTCAGAGAAGCACAGAAAGAGAGAGAGAGAGAGAGAGAGAGAGAGAGAGAGAGAGAGAGAGAGAGAGAGAGAGAGAGAGAGAGAGAGAGAGAGAGAGAGAGAGAGAGAGAGAGAGAGAGCATGGCTCCTTGTAAAGCAGAATAGGAGTCTGGTTCCCTACATCTTCCACATCTGCATATGCGTTCCCCTGAATGTCAGAGCCACAGAACAGGGAAAGTGGCTTCATCCTTGTCCTTAAAAATGAAGCATGCATCACAAAAGGATCGCAAAGGGAGGGTTGTCGAAGTCACTTTGTGTTTAGTGCTCTCTCTTGTGTACTTTCATATTTAAGGAGAAACACGACATTCCACGTGGGCCATTGGGGTTGTCTGTGTGCTGTTATTCTAGGGCGTGTGGCGATCACAGGAAACAGGTATGGGAGCAGGGACAAAGGATGGAGATGGAAAGCGAATGTTTTTGTCCTAGGGGAATGTATAATCTCATTTGGGGAAGACAGACCCTCAAGAAAGAATGGCATAGAATACCAGGTGAGGGGTGGCTATGAGACAGAAGCAACATGTACTGTCAGAGTAGTCACAAGTAGCCTCGCAGATTAGGGGATCACTTGGAGATCACCTGGGATTCCTGAGGAGCAAGTGGCTTACCCAGCCTACAGCCAACATTCACCACATACTAGGGAAGTAGCTTTTAGGAGGCATGAAGATGGAGCAGATGTGGAGGTTGAGACAGTGGCTCTCAGATAAGCTAGCTGCTCTGTTTGTAGGTGTGAATGTTGTGACATTTTAAATGTTTTCCCAGGTAGTATGAGATGCGAAACTAGTCTAAAGTTTGATAAGTAGGCAGACAGCCTGATCAGCTAAAACCGGACCATAATGACAAAGCCTACTGTGGTGGTTTGAGTGAGAATGTCTCCCCATAGGCTCAGATGTTTTAGCACTGCATCCCCAGCAGGTGGAGCTGTTTAGGAAGCTTTAGGAGGTGTGGCCTTGCTAGAGGAAGTATGTCACTGAGGAGGGTGGGCTTTGAGATTTCAAAACCTGTGACATTCTCAGAGCAAGTGATCTTCCTCTCTGCTTCCTGCTTGAGATTCAAGGCCTGAACACTCAGCTGCTACTGCAGCCACCCTTGTCTGCTACTGTGCTTCCCTGACAGGATGGTGATGGACTGTTATCTCTCCGGAAACATCAGTCCAAATGGACCCTTCCTTCTATAAGTTGACTTGGTCATGGTGTTTTATCACAACAATAGAAAAATAACTAATATGGGCTGGAGATATGGCTCAGTGGACTAGAGCACTGTCTGTTCTTCCAGAGGTCATGAGTTGGAGTCCCAGCAACCACATGGTGGCTCACAACTATCTATAAGGAGATCTGATACCCTCTTCTGGCCTGCAGGTGTACATGAATATAGAGCACTCACATACATAAAATAAATAAGTAAGTATTTAAAAAAAAGAAAAGAAAAATAACTAATATGCCGCCACCTAGTCCTGCTAACTTTGAACACTCAACCAGAAGATTCTAAGCAGGTTGTGGACGGGAAGGAATATCTTTCACCTTGGAATCCTGAGAAGGGATGAGCTATCACAGAACGAGAACTTTCCTCATCTTTTTATCTCAAAGCACAAAGGCTAAAACAACAGCATTTCTTGATGGGTGGTGAGACGCTCAGGGACACTTGGCTCAAAGTTCTGGCTTGTGAGGAGGGCAGTTAGTCATGATGCATGCTGAAGTGGGAGGGGACTGTTTGCCAGGGCCAACAGAACACTAAGTGAGAAGAATGTTCCAGAACGGCCATCTACCTACCTTCCTGTGGATGGTGAAGAAACCTTCTCAGGACTAAGCAGACAGGGCAGGAGAGCGGGAGGTTTCCACCAAGCTGAACACCAAGCTGAGTTTGTCATGGTTTCCAAGCCATGGCCATCCCCCAAAACTTAAGGGATGTCCCGAGACCCTGTCACACCCACTCTCCACTTGAAACCGGAACCATGGTGATGGCAGGTGATGATTGCTGGGTAAGCAATGGCTTGGGATCTCAGTAAAAGAGAGGAGAGATGACCCTTGCTGATGACTGTTCTAACATCATGGAGAAAGCAGGCATGGTTAGGCCTGTCAATATTTATCTCTTTCTTGTTTATAAGTTGCCAGAAGTGATTTATGAGAAGTGTTTGAGATTTTCCCTTGGGAGATATTCTGGTTTAGCGTATAGCCAAGATTACTCCAAACCTTGTTTCTTAGAATTGTCTTTCATTTTCTTGTTTACCATGTGAGTCTGTGTCTGTGTGTGGTATGTGTGTCTGTGTTTGCACGTTTGTGTGTGTGTGTGTCTGTGTCCGTGTGTGGCATATATGTCTGTGTCTGTATGTTTGTGTGTGTGTAGGTATGTCTATGTGTTTGTGTGTTTCTGAGTGTGTGTGCATGTGTGTATGTGTGTGTGTGCATGTGCATGCGTATAGCTTAAAAGACAACCTTGGGTATGAGTTTTCCCCCTCTCCACCTTGTGTGAGGCAGAATTCTCTTTCTTGTTCGTTCCGGGCTACCAGGCTACCTGGCTTATGAGCTGTTTCTGTGGATCTCTACCTCCTGTCTCTCCACAGCAGCGCTGAGAGTACACATGCACACAGTCCACAACCTTGCTTTTACACGGATTCCGGGCATTTGAAGTCAGGCCCTCAGGCTTACATGGCAAGTGTTTTGCCTATTGGTTCAGAGCCGACTTCCTTTACAAAGGAAGTATTGCATGGTTTCTCTTTGTTTTCTTCTCCTCATTAAGTTGACTTTATTCTAGACAGTTTTTTGAGGTGGATGGGGACAGGTAGAACGGAACCGCAAATCTCTCCAGTGTTGATTCCTTAATCACAGTGACTCTCGAGCCCAGTGACTCCTGCCAGTGTCCCAGTTCCTAGCAAGGTTTGTGCCCCACTTTTCTCTCCTGGGAATGGCTGTCTTCTGCTTCTGAAGCCAGCCCCGTGGCTCCCCTTCATAACTCCTGTTTCTCAGTCATCTCCTCCAATAGAGTGGGTAGTCCAGATACCTGTGTATTGGAGGGTTGGTCACCTTCCTGTGAGATCTCATTTAAGTTGTTACCTGCCCCCTACTCCCCTCCGAGGACGCTGACTTCCTCCTACCTTAGTTCTATGGTTTGGACAAGTGTACCCCAAAAGATCATCAACTAGAGGCCTGGTGACAAGTTTGTGCTGTGGGAGGTGGGGTTTTGTGGCAGGAAGTCTGGTCATTGGATGCACACCTTCATGGGGGACCTTGATGCCTACACTTTCCTTGCTCCTTTTGTTTCTTTGTCATCATTTGGAGAGTCACTTCCTTTTCTACACATTTTTGCAGTGATAGATGACCTAGCCACAGGCCTGAAACCAACCACAGGCTGAAATCTCTAGAACATGAGACAAAATAAACCTTTCTTTTCATTTTCCTTCTTAGGAGGAAAGGGTTTCCCCGTGTAGCCCAGCTGGTTTCTGATTTTCCATCTTCTGGCTAAAACCTCCTTAGGTAGATGATGGGTGGTGGGTGGTGGGAGGTTGGGAGATTGAGGAGATGGGGAGGAGGGGGTGGGGAGTAAGGGGTGCGGATGGGAGGCTGGGATTACCCAGCTTCCTCTTTTTACATTGATTTATCTCCGGTATTTGTTTCAGTAGCACAAAGCTTACCACCACACTTAATAAAAATGTAGCAGTGGACAGACTAGAGAGACTCGTATAAGCCTTTCAGAGGTTTGGGAATTATACGTATGCGCACATTGGTATATATGCTGTGTGTATTTGACTTGCCCATGTATGGCAATGCCCTTTCATCATTAAATGAGTGCGCAGCCTTCCGGAAGTCACTAAATCTCGCCGGAGCCTTAGTTTCCTAATCATTGGGACGTGAGTCAGGCTTTCAACTCACTGCAGCAAAACCACAGCTTCCAACTGACATTTGCGCCGCCATCCACACGGCAACCTAAGCCAAAAGAGTCAAGTCTGCTCTATTTTGTTTCTTTCCCTCATAAGTGAAACCCTTGATGACTCTGTACCCAAAGATGAAGCTCTCTGCATGAAAGGCACAAGCGTCTCTGTCAGGGGGACCTCACTGAAGGCTTTCCATGACCCCCTAGATTTCACCCTGGCAAGGGATACTCCAAGAAGAGTGTTTTCTGAGCAAAGGAAAAGGCCCTGATTGCAGGTCCTGCTGTTCCTCTGTCACCCGCTCTTGCCACATCTTTATTTTTAAACTTTAGTCATTAGTTTGTTTCTTGGTACTAGGGATGGACGCTTCTTTAGTTTGAGACAGGAGCTTCACGTAGAGGTCTGGACAGGATGAAACGCGGAGGTGACTTTCCTGGGAGGTGCTCAACAAAGAGGCATCAAGGATATGATTGCTGATGGACATGAAAAATCAGGCCATGGCTCTCCTGAGTGCAACTAGGGTCAGGGAAGTCACCAATAGAGGAAAGCGACAGAAGTTGAAAGGTCACGCAAGTTGTTAAGGTGGACAGCTACCTAAGGCTTACACCTCATCACTCATCTGACTTGAGCGGGTAACAACATGAACATAGAAGAGTCTCTGCCGACCACTTGTAATATCCTGTGGGGGTACAGTGACAGATGACCTCATACTTAGTGTGTGGAAAGGACACAGCCCCGTGATCTCATAGTTCTGAAGGCTGGGAGGCTGGAATCAGTCCCACCCACTCACTAATGCTTTGTCCTGTGGGTTCACTGGAGTTTCACTTCTTTGGCATCCTTCAGTCACGGTTCTGGCAGGTCCGGCTCCTTCTGAGGCTTTGGGGAAGAGAGTGCGTCACTTGGCCATTTTCAGCTGTTCAATGTAACCTACCCAGAGCCTTGGCTTTCACCTAGACTACTTAAAAATCAGCTTCCATGATAACTCTGGCCACTAAGCAGCTGCCCCAGCAGAACAAATGCAAAGCTTCCTCCTCCACACGTCCCCGACTGCTTACTCTTTGCATCTATAGCTTCTGATTTGTTCGAAAAGGCTCTAGAGCCTGGTGTGACAGTGTGTGTCTGAAACACCAGCAGAGTGAAGGTTGAGAGGCCAGACTGGGCTATGTAGTCAACTCTGTGTCAGCAAAGAAGAAAGAGGAGGTGGAGGAAAGGGGGAAGTAACATGGAGAAAAGAGAAGAAAGGGAAAGAAGAAAGAAAAAGGAGGAATTTCTTATAGACGCAGGCAAGACATTTTCTTGTGTGTGTTTCATTTTATCATTCATGGAATAATGTAGTTTCAGAGCCACAGACTTAAAAGTTAGTAAGCTCACGTTTCTCTTGAAAGATGGGAAGGACAGGGGCTAGAAAGATGGTGCGGTTAGGAGCACTGGCTGCTCTTCTAGAGGATGCAGGTTTGATTGCTAGCTCCCACATTGTGGCTCCTAAGCATCTGTAATTGGACTCCAGTTCCAGGTAACCTGATGCTTTCTTCTTGCCTCCAAAGGCACCAGGTACACGAGTGGTGCATAGATATACATGCAGACTAAACCTACACATACAAAATGAAAATACATTTAAAAAAGATAAGAACAACTGAGACACGGGGTGTAGTTAAGAGCAGAAGATGTGCTTAGCATGGATTTGGATTTGATCCTGAGATTCAGGAGGGCACATGTATTGGTACACACACACACACACACACACACACACACACACACACACACACACACTGGTGCTGGGGAGATAGAGAGCTAAAATTAAATAAAAAGATGAATACAGAGGCTGGAGAGATGACTCAGTGGTAGCGAGCACTTGCTGCTCTGCAGAGGACCCAGGTTTGCTTCCCTGCACCCTCTTTGGGTGGCTCACAACCACCTATAACTCTAGTGGATCTGATGTTCTGTTCTGGCCTCTCAGGACACTTGCATACCTGTGATGCACACCCAGACACACACACACACACACACACACACACACACACACACACATACACACACACACACATACACACACACAAATAAAAATAGATTTAAGAATAGTAATACATATGAAATTAATCCCTCCTTGGTAATGAATAAATGTAATAACATTTATTCTTTATTGTGGTTTAACAACACTTCATTAATTTTTGAGATTGAGAGTATGCCAGGCCTAGTGCCTGACTAGAGATGGTGAGACATGGTGGCCTACTTCCTCAGGAGCTTTTGCCTGAGCTGGCGCTTAGAACCACAGCCATTTGTTGCTATTGAGATGTTTTGGTTCAAAGCTAAATCCTCAGCTTTGGTGAGTGTTGGTGGGCGGAGAACAGGTGAAGGCAGGGGTGGCTCTATAGTAGAGATTTAAAAAAAATTATTTATTTATTCACTTTACATTTCTGTTGCAGTCCCCTCTTTCCTCTCCTCTAGCTCGCCTCTCCCTCTCCCCTTCCCCCACCCATTTCCCCTTCTCCTCAGAAAACTGGAGGCCTCTCTCCCAGCACCATATCAACCTGACCCAGCACAGCAAGGCACATCAGTACTAAGATGCACCCTCCTCTTCCTAGGCCCAAGAGCTTTGGCTTAGAACACAAGGCCTCAGGGGTCAATTTCAGGCCCTGGAGGGGAATGTGGATGGAAAAGGGGGCCAAGTAAGAGGTTGAGAGCTTCATTAATTGGTCTGCTGTGCTTACAGCCTGTGGGTGGAGCTTGATGCTAAGTTAGCCTTGGTGAGAGCTTAGGGGAGGGAGTTGAGAGACAGGCAGGGCAGGAGCAGGAACAGTCTTTTTTACATTATATCTTGTTTAGGTTTTTGGTTCTTTACCCATGTCACTGGGCCTAATGAACTTTCTAAACGGCGCCAGGTGGGAAACTTCCAAGGTTTGCAAGGGAGCTGTCACTTTCACGCCTTCCTTAAGAAAATACTCAAAACCCTCACACACGTCAAAATCAATCTTAGCTTGTAGGTAGGATTTGGCCGTTGTTTGTTGGCCACTGAAGTTTGTGGGAGGCTCTGAGGGGCTTTTAAGCAGGAAATGTCACCGTATCTTCCCCAGGGAACTGAGGACACTGCACACTGAGGCACGTAGCACTTGGGGAGCTGAGGACACTGCACACGGAGGCACGTAGCACTTGGTATGACTCTAGCCTTGGACCCTCATGTCAGGTCTGGGGGGTTGGAAAGATGACTCTGGTGGCAGGAGAGTTAGGTGAGAGGGAAAAGCTATATTGATAGTCCAGGGAATCATATGAAGGTGCCAGGCTTGTGTGGAGGCCATGACACAGAACCAGGGCTGAACGCCTTTGTGTAAGAATGAGAAACCAGTGGGCAAGACTTTGTCCATGTAATGGTATTGCCTCTTTCTCCTCCTTCCCACCAACTCCAGGGGACATCTTTGCATCTGTTTGGGATAGGGCAACCAAGTGGGACAGGGCCACCAAGTGGGACAGGGCCACCAAGTGGGACAGGGCCACCAAGTGGGACAGGGCTACCAAGTGGGACAAGGCCACTAAGTGGGACAGTGTGACCAAGTGGGACAGGGCCACCTAGTGGGACAGGGCCACTAAGTAGGACAGGGTGACCTAATGGGACAGGGTGACCTAGTGGGACAAGGCCACCAAGTGGGACAGGGCCACCAAGTGGGATAGAGCCACCCCGTGAGAGAAGGATGCTACTCTCCAGGGTCTTTGTCCACGGTTTAACTGCACACTAGCAAAAAACCCAAGTACCTACCTCATTTGACCCACAGCTCAGCCTGCTACTTTCTGCCTCTAGCTATGGCTGCCCTGTAGTCAAGCCCAAACTTGCTCCTTACTAGTCCACTAACACTAGCTGTCTCTCCTTGTCTTTGAGACCAGTCTAATTTTCTCTTCAGTGGGAGCATTTCCACAGAACACATCCATGACTGCAATAGCAAACTTCAGGTGTGAGGACTCATAGCTTCAGTTTAGGGTCTAGGCTGCTGATCAGTGGAGTAGGGTTTTCACTCCATTTCTTTGGTTGACAGCAAGCAGAGTGTCCTAGGCTGCAGTGGGGAAGCTCAGTGGCAAAGTCTTTGCCTCCTGTGATATATATAGTAGACACAAGGTACCAGGCAGCAGATATTATGTTGTAGAGGAGTTTATTAAGTGAGCATGGGGTGGGGGGGGGGGGGAAGGGGGAAGGGGGTACCCCAGAGAGAGTCAGGAAGAGGAAGAGAGAGAGAGAAAGTAGAGAGGAGGGTAGAGGAGGGAGAAGGAGGGAGGGAGGGAGGGAGAGAGGGGGGAGGGAGAGAAGGAAAGAGAAGGAGAAGGAGAGGGAGAGGGAGAGAGAGCACAAACCATGTGGAGGGTCTGTCCTTTTATATGGCCCTGAGCAGGGTCACGAGCCCATGGCAGGTAAATGATGACATCACAGGCAGGCGGGCTCAAGCAGAATGCTAACATACTGCACATGAAGCCTTGGGCTCCATCTCTAGTGCTATGAAAAGAAAGAAAGAAAGAAAGAAAGAAAGAAAGAAAGAAAGAAGAAAGAAAGAGAAGAAAGAGAGAGAAAGAAGAAGAAGAAAGAAAGAAAAGAAAAGAAGAAAAGAAAGAAAGAAAGAAAGAAAGAAAGAAAGAAAGAGAGAGAGAGAAAGAAAGAAAAGGGAAAGAGAAAAGAGCAGTTTCCTTTTCCTTTTCAGGTGTAGAAGATGGGGGCATGAGTGGGCCAGGAACTACTGTGGGCAGGTGTTAATTCCCTTCCCAGCTCCAGCCTGGGGCTGATCACAACATTCCTTCTTGTGGGAAAAAGCGCTGCTTCCCAGCAGACAGTGAATGTGCTTTCTCTCGGGATGCTTTTGTCACTTGGTTTCTTCTTCTGTTTACTGACCCGGCTGCTCTTATCCCAGGGCCCATCTCCAGCCCCTTATCTGAGTTCTGGTCCTCTGGAATTGCCTCTTTCAACTCTTCAGGATTGTCTTTCTCTCCCGGGATGGGAACACTTTTTTCTCAAGATTTGCTTGCAGTTCCCAAGCTAGACTTCATGCCTCCCTCCCCACCCCTTAACTTTTTGAAGCTTTCATTCCCACCAAATACTTAATATAACGAATTAATTGGTTTATTTTTATTTCACTTTATTTTTCTACTTAGTTTGGGCGACAGATGTCCTTAAAGCTTTTTCATGCAGATTCAGTTTTGTTGACCTTCCCCCACCCCTGCCTCTTCCCCATCTCCCCACCCCCACCCGCTTTCATCTCTGATAATCCCTCCCCATTTTCGTATTCACATGCATTCTATTACCTTCCCCATCTCTCTCCCTTAAACCCCACCCCCAAACTGACCCTTTTAGAATTTTCTGTCTAGACACATACTCGCTTCTATATGACTACACATACATAACATTTAGAAACTAGGATCTGCGTAAGACAGAGAACATGTGGTACTTGTCTTTCTGAATGAATCTGGCTTACCTCAATATAATACTTATAGTTCTATCTAGTTCCCTGCAAATTTCACTGGTCTTTATGGCTAGATAGAATTCCATGGTGTGTACATACGCTGTTTTCATTATCTGCACATCTGGTGACGGACGCGAAGGCAGATGTGATTTCTTTGCCATTGTGAGCAAGGCAGCCATAAGCATGGGTGTTCAAAGAGCTCTTTAAGATACAGAGCTCCTGCACAGGAATGGTAGAGCCAGCCATAGTGTCATTCTACCTTCAGTTTTCTGAGAAACCTTCACATTGGTTGCCACCATGGCTACACCAGTTTACAGCCCATCAACAGTGAATAAGTGTTGTTCTTTCTCGACATCCTTGCCAGAATCTTCACACCCATGTGCACGTAAACATCATGAATCAGACTCATGAAGAAATAATAATTAAAAAAAGGAGAGTGCAAAGCTGGGAGAGCTGCTCTCCACACGTGCGGAGCGGCTTCTGGGGACGTCTGACATTCAGGGCATGTGGTAGACCATGCAAAGAGAAGGAAGGGAAGCATGGCTTTATTAGCGTGATGAACTGATGGGCTTGAAGCTTTTGCCCGCCATCTTTCCGAAGCTCCTGGGGATAATAGTTTAACATTAAGTAGATGGAGTCTAATGTCAGAAGGCTTAGATTTGATCTCATCACTGAACAGTAGCCGCGGGATCCGGGGAAGTGTGTGGACATCTCTGGGTTTCAGTTTTCCCACTTAGGCAGTGGAGGCATACATTCAAATTGTCCTGTTATTATGAATACGAAATGAATGAAACCAAGCTCAGCTTCTAGAGTGGAACGTAGTATGTGGCGAGAGCTATGTTATTGCTGGCTAAGGAAATGGTTTGTTTTCATAGGTTAAGCATAGCCGTGTTTCCCCGATACTTATCTGTGGATTTTTCTTTCTTTCTACAGCTGGCTGCTTAGCCATTGTATTTAAACATCAGCCTGTGCCTGCTGTACCACTGTACCCTCTCACAGACTGCTCCCTTGGAGAACTAGTCTGTAGCTAAGGATCTGGTGCCATGAGCCACACTGTCACACAGCAAGCAGGGAGATCTTTAACTCCTTTAAGAGCACCAGGACCCAGTGAAAACTCACTCTGGGCCCACATTCGTGCTGCAGCTATTTGACATCCCTCTGTGGCTCAGGTTCAGGAGTGAGTGGCCCACGGGTTGATCATTGGTCAGGCCGATCCTCTGGGGGTGGGGATGGAGGTAGCAGGAGTTGAAGGAAAAGTACTATCAGTGTCCTGGAGTTTTGACTTCCAAAGTGGATGCTACACACATGGCTTTTTTTCCAGCCCACGTCAGCGTCCCCTCAAGATGGAAAACTGGGAAAACTTATAAAGCCAGAGGATCCTGAGAGCTTGTGGCATCAGTGTAGTGCAGCTTGATCAAAGGAGGCACAGAAACGTCCCTGTGTTCACCAGCTCTGGATGCTCCATCAGCTGAAGATATTTCCTGCAGAGCCAGAGGCCCGTGTGGACCGATAGCAGGCCAGCCTATCTGTGAGATACAGTTGAAAGTTTCATAGTTCTTTAAGATGTTTGAGGGAGACCACTGAGGTTCCGTTTAGTACTTCGGGAGTCCCTTTCCCCTCCCCTCAACTTCTCTCCTTCTTAGTTTCACTCCTCCTCTCTCTTCCCCTTCCCACTTCCTTTTACTCTCTGCCCTTCCCTTCTTGGAGAGAGAGTGTGCTGGATAGTTTTATGTCAACTTGACACAAGCTGATGTTATCTGAAAGGAGAGAATCTCAGTTGAGAAAATGCCCCATAAGATCTGGCTGACAGGCCTTTTCTTAATTAGTGATTGACAGTGGAAGGACCAGCCCATGACGGGTGGTGCAATTCCTGGACTGGTGGTCCTGGGTTATATAAGATAGCAGGCTAAGCAAGCTGTGGGGAGCAAGCAACTAAGCAACACCCTTCCATGATTTTTGGATTGGCTCCTGCCCTCTTTGAGTTTCTGTCCTGATTTCCTTTGATGGTGAACACTGATATGGAAGTGTAAGCCAAATAAACCCCTTCCTCTTCAACCTGTGTTTTGGTTATGATGTTTCATTGCATCAATAGAAACTGTAACTAAAGACAAAGAGATGGTTCAGGTTGGCCTCAAACTTGCCATGCAACGAAGGATGACCTTGAACTCCCGAGTCTCTTGCTCTCACTTGACAAGTCATGGATTTTTGTTTCTGTTATTTGGGCGAGTCTCATTGTGTGGCCTAGAATGGCTTAAACTCTTGACCTAAGCCATCCTCTTATGAGTAGTTGGGGCTAAATGGGTGTCCCATTTCAGTAGCTAAAGTAACTTTTTAAAAGTCAAAACTGTAGCCTTCCAGAAGAGAGATGTTAGAGACCATCAGATCTCTGTCGATTCTGTAGCTGGAAACACAGAGCCCAGAAGGATCAATCAATGGATCTGAGATCACTCGTTTTACAGTTCCCACTGCAAGACTAGGTCCCTAGATGGCCTACCTCCTGACTGCCAACTTTCCCCTCAGAGATGCTACCACACAGATGCCTAGCCTTCTCTTCCTTCCTTGAATGAGGTGTTTGCCTTCAGCCTCCCTTCAGTTCTCACCAGGAGGCAGCCCACCAGGCCTGTTGCTATGGCTAACTTCAGGCAGATTGCTCTTCTTTGGCTGCTGTGACTTTCCTTAGCCGCACAGAGCAGCCTTTTTTAGCATATTAGGCAGCTAAAGTACTGGAACCATTGTCACTCCTAAATAGAGCTTTTGAAGATGAGAAGAAATGCTGAATAAAACTTCTATGTTTCAGACCCTGCCCCTTAGAGATAGATGGGACACTCGCAGATGTGTCTTAGATGTTCTTCCTGGAGGTTCTTTGCCAATCTGTGGGGATAAGGTATTGTGATGGGTTGGATGTGGGCTGTCCCCACAAACTTGTGTTTTGAACCCTTGGTCATCAGTGACTTTGAGAAGTAGTGTGCGTTTAGGAGATGAGGCCCAGTCGGAAGTAGAGCTCTGGGGCGGGCCTTGAGGGTTGTATCTTGGCCCTACTTGTGGTGGGAGCTTGCTCTCTGGTTTCCGTTGTTGAGAATGAGGTGCATGTACTCCTGATGGCACAGCAGGTGAAGACCGATCGACAGCTGGGGCCGGAGACGTGAGTCAGCTGACAGAGTGATGGCCCAGCATGCACGAAAACTCTGGGTTCCATCTTCAGCACCCTATTAACTGGGTATGATGATGCATGTCTGTAATTCCCGTACCCAGTAGGTGGAGGCAAGAGGATTATAATTACAAGGTTGAGTTAGAGGCCAGCCTGTCCTACATGAGACTGTATCAAAAAATAAAATAAAATTGCAACAACAAGAGATTGGCAATTATGTAGATTTACCCCCACGGCCTCTTTTTTTGTCAGGCCTCTGTACCCTAAAATATTTGTGTATGTGTTTAATTTTTTCTTTTAAAAGATTTATTTTATTCTAAATGACATGTGTGTGTGTGTGTGTGTGTGTGTGTGTGTGTGTGTGTGTGTGTGTGTGTACAAATGCTGACGCAGCAGAGGCATGGAATCTCCTGGAGATGCAGTTACAGGCAGCTGCGGGCAGCCAGACAGAATGTACCAGGAACCGACTGAACTCCAACCTCTATGAGTGCAGCGCACTCTTATCTGTGCAATCACCTCTCCCATTCCTATATCACAGCATTTGGTTGGGAAACCAACCCGGAGACATGTGCTTGTAGGGTGGCTCCTAGGATGCCGAGGTTTGTGAGAACCAAGTTGAAAGACCCATGAATTCAGACTATTTACAGGAACACACATGCAACATGCCACTTGTTTGCTGAAGAAAAAATGAGTAAACACAACATGTAGGAATGAACAAAGCGCTCAGTAGCACATGTCTCCGTTGGCAAAGAGTCGGGATGTATGTGCGCCTGGAGCCTTTGAGGAACTCGGGGAACAAGGGATGCTTTGTCCGTGATGAGGAACACTCGGATGCTCCCGCACCACACCACTGCAGCTCCGCAGCTCTGTCCCGAATGCTTTATTTCCAGGACTTAAAAAAAATTCTCACATTAACTCGATTTTTATATTAGATTTCAGATTCATGGCCAAAGCATACATCCTGGAGGAACAGTTACCATCTCTTTACTTAAAATAGCGACAACAGCATACCAGCAGAATCTTGTATTTATAAAGTGACATTTCCACATCTGCCCTGTGCATCTCCTTTTTAGTCAAGTGTTCATTAAAAAAAAAAAAAAAAAGAAAAAGAAAAAAGAAAAAAGAAAAAAGAGGAAGATAAAAAAGAATGAAAAGAAATGGGTGTAATTTAAGTAAAGAATAACTTCCTTCTTATTAGGTTGAACTTGAAACCAGGTATCATATTTATATAAATACTGTGGAAAATATTTAACCTATTCATACAGGTTAAGTAACTAAGCGATAAGCTTTGTAGGCAAAGTGTGTTTAAATTCTCCCATTAAAGTCAAATGGCACTGGGCAGTTTTTCCACTTTGCAAATACATACCATTAGGAGTCTGAAAGGGAAGGCTGGGGGAACAGAAAGAATTTCTGGCAAACAAACAGGGCTGTTCATTGAAGAGGTTGTGGCTACTTTATGTTACAGGGGGCAAGGAGAGCCAAAAAGTCAAAATAACAAAGCTCAGATGAGAGCCTTAATGATGCAATTTAGTTTTCTCTAAAGCCAAGATGCTTTTGCTCAGCAGCTGGCTGACCAAATCAGAGGAGCAGGATGTATTAGCTAGGGCTTGTATTAAAAAAAAAATATGCGGGGCTGGAGAGAGGGCTTGGAGCAGTGGTTCTCAACCTTCCTAATGCTGGGGCCCTTTAAGACAGTTCTTCATGTTGTGGTGACTGACCGCCCCCCCCCAGCCATAAAAGTTTTTACATTGCTACTTTATAACAGTAATTTAGCCCCTATTATGAATCATGATGTAAATATCTGTGTTTTCCAATAGTCTTAGGCGAGCCCTGTGAAGGGTAGTTTTATTCCTAAAGGGGTCATGACCCACAGATTGAGAATTGCTGGCTTAGATGTTAAGAGCCCTTGTTTTGCAGTGGACCTGGATTTGATTCCCAGTACCCACAAAGCATCTAAGGACTATTTATAACTCCAGTTCCAGAGGATCTGACCTCCTTGGGCTCCAGGCACACACAGAGTGCACATAAATATGCGTGAGCAAAGCACTCCCATGCATAAAACAGAAATAAATAAATCTAAGAAAAAAGTATATGCAAATCGATCAGAGGAGATGGTTAGGCATTCCAGGCATGTGCAGGTTTGAGGACTGAAAACCTGTTTACAAGGAGAGAGCCAAGGAAATGATACATTTGTAGGTTTCCTCTTGAAATAGAATTAAATCCAATTTAGTTTTCGAACCAAGCCCAATTACTCCCCTAAACAAACAAACAAACTAACTAACTAACAAACTAAATAGTGTTGACTGAGTAATGATCTTCCTTTGCTGGTGTGGTTGAGCATCCAGCTCTTTGAAGGTCCAGAGAGAATAGAGGCAGAGGAAGAGGTAATCCCATGTAATGCTGGATGCAGTAGCATACATCTTTAATCCCTGCACTCCCACAGCTAGATAGGAGTCTAGACAAGAGATCCCCAAGGCCACTAAACCAGCAAAGCACAAAGAAGACCCTATGTCAAACGAAGGCAAGGACTGACATGGGAGTGTGCACATGCCTGCACCCGCATGCGCTCACACACACACACACACACACACACTTTAAAAGGCAGAAGAAGGAAGAATCTCTTTTCTCTCCTGCAGCTGGCACACATCTCCCCTTGCCGCTAGAACATCAGAGCCCCAAGCCCTTTGGTGCCCTTCACTCTGGGACCCCACCAACGATTCCAGCATCCAGCCCTTCCTCAGGCCTTTGGCTTTAAGCTGGAGGTTACACCATTGGCTTCTGGGACCGCAGACCTTTTCATGTGAGTCCACCACTGGTAGACCAGGCTCTGTGGCTTGCAGATGACCTATCATGAGGCTTGTCAGCCTGCACAGTCATGTGAGCTCTTTCCATAACACATCCTTTCTTTTCTACCTCTGTGGATTGCTTCTGAGTTTCCTGAACCTAATACATTTACCCAGTTTCACAGACTGCGGATTCTTGTTTCATCTCATCAGGGTTAAGACTGCAGATGAAAATTGTTTTCCCAATCTGAGAGGTAAGAAAAGAACATATGGCTTTAATATCCATTTCTGTGATTAGTAAAGTCAAACATGTTTTAAATGTTTACTGGCCATTGGTATCTCTTATACCAGTTGCTTGTCTCTGCCTTGTAGATATCTGATCTTTATACACCTCAAAAGCAAGGGTGTGGAGGTGACTCAGGGGTTAAGAGTGCTTGCTGTGCAAACATGAGGGACCCGAGTTCAAATCTCCTAGCTTCATGTAAAAATTGGGGCATGGCCTGGACCACCTGTAATCCTGACCCGGTGCAGAGCGGACAGTAGGACCGCTAGTACTTACTAGCCACCAGCCCATCTCCACAGCCAGGTTTGGTGAGAACCTTTCTCAAGAACGATGGAGAGTGGGAAGCTGGCATCTTCCTTTGGCATAGGCATCCTCCGATCTCTGTGATGTAGGAGCATAAAACACACACACACACACACACACACACACACACACACACACACACACACACACACACGCTCATGTACACGCTGTCACTCACGCACATCCCTATCCATGCAGCTGTCCAGGATGAAAACCTTAAAGATGTCTTTCACTTGTCTGAGCTTCCGCGTCCACTCTGCACAGCCATTTCCTCAGCTGTGGATGGAGGGCCGGCTTCCCTTCAGGAGGCTCTTCACTGCTTGCAGAAGGCTGATAGGTCTCCATCCGAGTTTCCCCACGCCCCTTCCCAGACTGCTACTCTCAGCTCCTGATGTAGAATTGAACACACACTATAGGTTGACTAACAAAGGGCAAAGCTGATTTTCTAGTGTCACATCTGTCTCTTCCCCACTGAGTCTTATATTCTCACTGTAATCGCCACACCAAGACACCATGAAAGCTATTCTGCTCTTACTTGCTGCTGGAGCTGTTGTTAACGTGCGAGGGTTTGCCATCTCTGCACATGTTGACCTTTGGCTGAAAGACAACTCTTTTGTGCAGTGAGCTATTCTGCACGATGTTGGATGTTGAGTGACGTTCTTTGCCCTCCTCACCGATGATACCAGAACCCTTCTCCTCCCCTTCTGAACACCTTGATGATGACTACAGAATATGTAAATCTACATACCCTGCCCTCCCACCCCCAACACCATATATCCCAGAGGACAGAATTACCCCAGGTAGAGGATCCCAGGCCTAGAGGAAACATGTAAAAACCAAGTCATGTAGTCTTCCATGACCTTGCCCAGGGCCACCTTTCCAGCTCTATTTGTTGTGCTGGAAAAGAAACAAGGGGTCCTTATTCTGGAAAGGCATGCCATGTTGGAATGAAAACCGAGGAGAACAAAGCCCCATACCTGTCATTTAGATTTCCCCGGAACCAAAGAAACAGCAGGAACAAGAAAAATGTCCACCCTGGGGAAGCTGCAGCCACTTTTGCCTATGCTGGGGTTTTGTGCTTTGGAAATGAACATCCCTGCTCCCTTGTTGCCAGGATCAACAGGGGCCCAGCTAGGACAGACCTTTGATGGCTCATGTGCTTTACTAACTAGAATGGGCGAGAATGGAAGCATTTCTGCAGGAGCAGCAAACATCCAGAGGACATGAGCGCCCATCACAGGTTGTAACCAGGCCAGGCTCGCCTTTGTGAGGCTGAGCAGAGCCGGGCTCAGAAACAGGAACACAACAGGAGTATTTCTGGTCATTTTCCTCAAATCTGCCAGAGGGTTCCCAGGGAATTTTCTGACAAATGCTTCCTATGTACAGCATCCATGAGACAAGAGAGCATTCATGCTACATTTTTTTCCCTGCCCACTAGTTACCCTGACAATCCCAACCCTCACTTTCTCCTCTGCTCCGATTGACATCTGAGAAGGAGACCGCAAAGCGCATACCATTTTATAGGCTAGCCTGATTGAAACCAGCTCTCCCTATAGGTCCCATCGTGCAGGAGACACACACGGGTTTTGTAAGAGACTGGCTACTAGCAGAAAGGGTTTGATGCTATTGCTAGTGAGAAGTTAGTAACTAGATCCTTGGTCTGTGTTCCGCCAACTTTATAATTACACTGTTTCAGTGGTAAGCCAGACCTTTGAGCCAAGGGTAATTTAGAAACTTTAGATTCGAACTGGCCCCCTCCTCCTTCTTTTAATGTTCATCTCTGCTGCCTCTCCATCACCATGCAAACATATAATTTTCCTCTACTCCCTCCTCAGCCCGGTTCCTTGTTTCTGTGATCCTCTCTCACAGGACGAATGTTTCACTCACCCCGAGACATGGTGGGCAACAATCGAGATTCTCAGCCATGCTGTCACTCTGCAAAAGTGTCACCACTGTGGGCTCATGGCCTAGCCTCAGGGCTGGGAGAAGAACACATGGCCCTTATGCAGTGCCCAGGCCTCTTGTGTATGGAAGAACTAGTCTTTCTGCTGAGAATAGGAGCGTACGGAAATTACTTTCTCAAGTACTGGACTTCTTCCACAGTTCTGGAGCCTTTTCAGAGTCTTTTGTATATAAATACTTATTAAATATTAAAAAACAACAATGACAACACACAACACAGGGGCTACTTAACAGGAATGTTCGTGTTTCTTAGTTGGCACAGGCCAGCAAGCAAACTACTTGGGAGGCTGAGGCAGGATTGCTGTAGGCTCCAGGCCAGCCTGGGCTACATAGCAAGAACAGTTCACCCAGAAGAAAATTTCAAAAGCAAGGGTAACGAGAAAAGAAAGAGGGGACAGAGGGAAGAATGGAGGGAGGGGAAAAGGGGTTGTGGGAAAGAATATTCTGTCAGTCTTGCTTTATATCTATATGCATTCTTCTTCCGGTTTTGTCTTCTTTCACCTGGCTTCTTTTTTTTCTGATAAGTTGTTTTTCTTCCCTTTAAGCTATATTTGTAGGAGGGGGAACTGTATGTATTCACATAAAACTAAGTACACCTTAGCATCCTAAAGTTCCTGAAAGTCTTCCATACCATCTGCCTTTCAGTAGGATACTCTCCCAGCCAGCCTTGCTCCCCACCCCCCTCAGTGTCATCTTTATATTTGACCAAGTATCCTCAGAAAATAATTCCTCCAAGCTCTCTGTAGGAATCTCTGTCACCAAATTCCAGAAAGCCTTTCCCTCAGTGTGTGTCATGGAGTTTTTCATTTTCCTAAGCAGACCGTGCATCTCCCCCAGAATTTCTTTTACGTTCTTGCTTCTTGTGTTGTTACCGTTATTATTATTATTATTTTGAGACAGGATCTCACTACGCAGCCCAGGCTGGTCTTGAACTCATGATCCTCCCATGTCAGCTGGGATTACAGTTGTATGCTACCATGCCTGACATGTCTCTTCTTTTTAACCCTTCCTCTCTCTACCTCCACTGTTCTCCCAGGAGTCACTCAGTTTGGCCCATGTGTCATGTGTCTTTGTCTGTGCCTCACTGCCTTATGAACACTAGGTCCTCTGCAGGGAACTCAGACCAGAAAGCGGCTGCCACATGGCCGCCCACTGCGGTGCAGCCAAAGTTCCCTTTGGAGACAGCTGGTTTCCATTTCAGGAGTCTCAACATTGTGGCTGGACTGATTGTCTTTTCACCTCTAGGTTGGTCTTACTCGTAGCTAAAACCTAACCAACCATTTTCCCTAAGCCCTTCTGGGCCACTGCTTCTGCACTGTGCGTCCTGGCTGTGTTTATCTTGTTATGAAGATGCTAGGGGAGGCGCCAGAAGCCACACCCTTCCCCTCCAAACCAAGGGAGAAATGAAAGCAGTTTCCTTAAGGGCCACTGGTTAACAAAACTAGATTACTAAAATGGCTTTTCAAATTGTCTTATTACTCTGTGAGAAGCAAGCTTGTTCAGCAGCTTGTCAGAGCACAGTCCCTTGTCCCGAGATAAAGGCAAACCCACAGGCATCCTGTGAATGGTGAGTTTGGAGGCTATACCTTGGATACAAACCACAGGCTGTGGCTCGGCAGGGCTGCCTTGGTGCAGAAAGCAACCCACCCTTGCCTTTTTTAAGTGAAAACATCCCTGGATGGAAAGGGGATTGTGAGAGTGGAATGCTTTGTAGTCATTGGGCTGTGGAGGAGGGTGAGGCATGTTAGTAAGTGAGTGTGCCACTCTTTCCTACTCCTTGGTTCCCTGTCCCTGGGGAGCTCAAAGGTATAAAGAACATTCGGGTTCTCCCTGAAGTAACCCAGTAAAGGAGGCGCCCCACTAAATGTAATAGGCCTGCCAGAATAGATACATACATGAAGACAATATTGAGGCTACTGTCAAACTTCTTTGGGACATACACACAAACTTACACTATATGAACATGTATATAGCACATATCAAACATGTATTGTATGCATATAAGAAATGCCTTTGTGGGGCTGGTGATGGCTTAGCAGGTCGGGAAGGCCACTTGACTCCAAGCATAATGACCTGAGAATTCTTGGTCCCTACTCAGTGGAAGGAGAAAACCAATTCCCAAAATTGTTTTCTGACCTCCATACAGGTGTGGAGCCATGTGCATGCCCACATGCATACAAATAAATATTCAACTGAAAAAAAAAAAAGCAACTCTTTTGTGTCTTTCTATGTGCTTCTATGTAACCTGGCTCTCCAGTGTCAATAATAACGTGCCGCCCCCTGTCCCCATGCCTCTGTCTGTCCATCAGTGACTAGAGGAGCCAGACCAGTCCTGTGGTTGCTTAGAAGATGCCTCTGCCTTGCGCAGGACTGCTAGTTTCCATCCTTGCATTTCCAGTGTTCCCTCTGGGAAACAGTGTGCCTGTGTGTGACTAGACTTCTACGGTTCCTAAGCTTCTGTCCAATGCCAGCGTTTGCACGCAGCTGGCTTAGAAAGAGGCTGTGACAGGAGCAAAATGATCAATTAGTGGATTCACATGTTCATTTTGAGGCGTGTGGCCTCACACAAAGCAACCCTGGCTTCATACACAAGACCTACTCAGAGCAATGCGATCTCTGTTGGAGGCCTTGCCTGGCCCGCTAGGCTACATGCAAGGCCCAGGTATAATCTAACTTGGCTTTAGAAAGACATTTGTCTCAGTTTTGGTCAACATACTTCTCCAGAAGCCTTACCCCTTTTGTATCTTGTTGAAGTCTCTTAGGTCTCACACACAGCGTCAGGCCACTCTTTTTAAAAACCAGGAGTGGCTGGCTATAACCCTGCTGATAGTTCCCAAGGCCCCGAGCTTGCTGTCATATTTTCAATGGGTGCTTGCCACCTTTCACTTTCAACTATGTCTAGGAGTCTCCCACTGGTCCACCCTTACGGAGAGGATAATTTTTCTACTGACTTTTCTCATCCAGGGGTTCCCTCGCCCATCCCTACATCTATTCTTGTCTCAACACTGCTGTATGGTGTGCCTGTGATGCCTTGTAACACACCTCACAGTCACCAACCCAGCCCACTCCGACTTTAGATTAAGGCTGGCCTCTGACTTCCAGGAGTCCTGGTGAGGCAGCTCTAGAGAGATGCCTCTTTCCTCTGGTGTCCAAGATACTTCTGTTCTTACCTTTCAAGACACTTCATGGAGCACACAGGGAGAAGCTGGGGGTGTGTGAGGAGGTTAAGACTGATTCAGCCAGGAAAGTTCCGGAACCATCCAGAGACTGCGTTGGAAAGAGAACGAGTGGATGGTAGTTCCACAGAACTTTGAGCATGTAAGTGGGGACAGGATTTGCAGGCTCCCAGAGGATGGGGCAAGAGACATGGCTTGCTGGGAGAAGGACTGTAAAAGTCCTCTTCTGGGGCACCGCTTTTATGGCTCTTTAGACCTCACTTGGTGAACACTTAGGACAGAAGCTGATCAAAACGAGATACTTGAAAACATGGAGTTGGGAAGATTGCTTAGTAGTTAAGAACAATTACTGCTCTTTCAGAGAACCCAGATTTTGCTGCCATGGCAGCTTGTGATGTCCTGAAATTCTACTTCTGGAGTACCCAATACCCTCTTCTGGCTTCCCTGGGTACCAGACACATGCACACTGTGGTGCACATAAATGTATGCAGGCAAAACACACAAACATGTAAAATAAAAATAATTGCTTCAAAACAGAAAGAAAACAGGTACCTCCTACATGATCCATAACCCAGGGGTGTATAATAATGTTCAGAGGTTTGACTTTAAAAAATGAAGATTAAATGGGAGGATGCATGAGATGGGATAGCAAATGAGATGTAATATGAATTATTTTATTTTTCAATAAAAATGTGTTAAAAATGAAGATTAAAATTTGAAAAGATGACAAATATGCTGATAGGTGTAAATTGTTTACAGGTGTTCAGGGTACCGCTGTGCTAGTTTAGCATACCCAGGGTCTTGACTTCATCTTAAGCCAAGCACGCGCGCGCACACACACACACACACACACACACACACACACACACACACACACAAATACATACACATGGCCACACACAGACATGCATACATAAAAATGCACGTATACAAACACACAAAGAAACACACAGATACACAAACACACACATATATATACACACATACACAGTTATGCACACACATATGCATATATACATACACATAGACACAGGGACACATACATATACACACACATGCACACATGGACACATACACACACGTGCACACATGCACACACACATGCACACACGCACACACACACAGACTCACACACCAAAGTCAGAAAGAAAAAAACAGAACAAAACAAGCATTGCCCACAATATTCCAACTTGCCTAGCTCTTATAGGATCATTTACGGAATCTGTTATAAAAACAGATAATGTATGTAAAAATGCCTTAGGACATTGAGGATTCATTCTTTTTGTTGCTGCTAAGGATGATCTTTATACTACTAGAGACACGGTGATGCATGCCAGCAGCCACAGCTATGCAGAAGACTGAAGCAGAAGGCTCTCATGAGCCAGGAAATTAAAAACCATGCTGGGCAACAAAGTTAGAACTTTTAGTGTACACATACAGGCACATACACACACACACTATACACATATGCATATAAAAACATACATATATACTATACGTGCATATACTCAAACACGTATATACAATCGCAAACATATTACACACACACACACATATACACTCAAACATATACACACACACACTCATACACACATGCAGATGTATACATATACGTACATAGACACAGACATGCACACACATACACAGTGTGCATTTGGGTTCCAGCAGAGGCCAGAAGAGGTTGCTGGATTCCTTGGAGTAGAAGGTATCAATGGTTGTGAGCCACCTGTTGTGGGTGTCAGGGTGATGTGAACTCTCATCTTCACAACTGAGCAGCAAGCACTCTCTTTTTTTAATATTAAAAAAATTGAGATTATAATATAATTACAATGTTTTCCCCTTCCCTTCCTCCCATCAAACCTTCCTTCCTAAATACATAAACACAATTGGCTCAGTGTGTGCAATGTGTATACGGTCAGGGTTGACTAGTTGTTATTGGATAAGCAAGTCATGTGCTCCTCCCAGGAAGCCTATTCCTCCTGCTCTCAGCCTCCCTCAGGTGCCTGTGGTCCTGTCTAGGGTTGGGGCTTCTTGAGCTTTTCCCGAGCCGTGCTAACATGTCTATTGGTGTAGTCCTTTCTCAGGTCATGTTCAGGCAGCCATATTGGTGAGGTGTACTTTCTGACATTTCAGGGAGATTCAGAGTCACAGAGAAGTCCCTGTTTCTCTGGTTCTTTCTGACCCTTCTTCCACAATGGTCCCTGAGCCATAGGTCCCAATGTTGTGCTGCTACAGATATATTAGATGGGACTGGGCCCTACAACTCTGCAGTCTCCAAAGAGTCTGTTGTGAAAAGAAGTTGCCTTGATGAGGAGTGAGAATTATACTTACTTATGGCTATAAGGATAGATAGTTAGAATGTAGTTATGGATTATTCTGGTAGTAAAGTGGAAGCTGTAGGTTTCCCTCCAAGACCCAGGTCTCCACTAGACATGGGTAACTGGTTAGGTTTCAAGCACCAGGCATGGCTTCCCTTTCTTGAGCAGGTCTTAAGTCCAATGGAGAGATGTAGGCTATCACAGAGGTATGTGTGCAACTGTTGCACCCTTAGGGTTATTGTGGCATTCTAGTCGCTGTGTTCATAGATGTCATAGCTGCATAGGGCTGGTGGTTTCTTTGCCACTTTGAAAGCTTGCATGGCACCTCCCAGTACCATGGAAGCTGGAGGTCACATTCAGTTTGTGAGCGTCTGGGCTTCTTTCTGAAATGCATGGTGTCTGCAGCAGTAGGGGTATGCCTTCTATTTCTGGGTGCTAAAAGGGGAAATAGCTATAGCCTATAATGTTTTGGGAGTCTCTTGGACAACTTTGACCCACAACTCAAAAGAGGGCTTCTCATGTCTGGTGTTGGTTTGTTTGGTGTTTTGTTGTTTTTGTTTTGGGGGATGTTTTTTTTTTTTTTTACTCTTTTGTTTTTTGTTACATGGTTTTGGATCTTTGGAGGAGCATTGTCAGCCTAGACAGGAAAATTTTATTTGACTATATCTATATTTATACACTGACTTAAATGCATTACAGGCGATTTAAGATAGACAGGTAGTAGTTCCTTATGAGTTTCTCAGACACCCTTCCTGTTACTTTATACTCTTTCCTCTCTCTTTTGTAGCTGTCTTCCGTGTCCCCTCTAATTAGACCCCTCCATTTTCCCTAGGTCCCCTTTCAGAGCACTTGCACCCTTCTCTTCCTTCTATTGCCACAGTGTGCCCCCCACAGCCTCACGATGGTCTCTCTTTACTTCCCTGGTTTCTGCAATCACTCAACTAAAGACTTGGAGTTAGGGGCCTCAGATAAGAGAGCAGAGGCAGTGTTCTGTCTGCCTTTCTGGGTCTGGGCTACCTCCTCCAATATGATATTTTCTAGTTCCTTATATTTACTGATAAAGTTCATGACTTCATTTTTCTTTACAGCTGAATAGGAGTATTTCAAGGTGAATATGTACGTAGCACATTTCCTTATGGAGATTCATCCTCTGTCAGATGTAAAGTAAGCAGCAAACGCTCCTAATTGCTGAACCTTCTCCCCAGCCCACTAAGACCCCTTTTAATTTTATTTTTTAAAGGCACTTTTTTTTGGGCCTGGGTTTTTATGACATCTAGTCTTCCTAACCACAGGGCAAGTTTGGCCCAAAGTTCTTAACCTTTGCCCTCCCTTTGTTTGTCTTGAGTCAAGAATTATCAGAGTAAATCTCCCATCTCTGCCAGGGGGCCTCTTAACTCATCTTTTACTGGATTCTGGGTAAGGCTTGGCTATATCTCAGTTACTTTGCTTCTTTTTTTTTTTTTTATAGGAAGCTTTACTCAGAGATCAAAGGCAACCTGCAGCAATTTATGAGAAAGGAAGGAAGTGGGAGAAGCTTCCCTGGCTTTCAGGAGGTGTGTTCTAGAATTGCGCATCTATCAGGAAGAGCTGACATCTGTTGTGTTCATGAGAGCTGGGGCAAGGTACTGCTTCCAAGTGTGTGAAGCGGGACATGTGAGTTCCTTGACTGGAACACTGAGCTTCAGCCACGTCTGAGTCAGCAGCTACTAATGCTGAGTGAACCTCAGGGTGACCTGGCTACCTTTGATTACATAGTTCTATATGTGACATTGGCCGCACAGGGGATGGGATCCAGGGTCCTGCATTAAGCAAGTGCCATCTCACTGAGCTGTGTCCCTCTGTCTCCGGGCTGCCCTTTGAACAATGCAGATGCTGCAGTCCTGCTTCTGGTTTAACGGGTCCCCAGTACATTTTAAACGTTCATCTCTCAAGGGCCTAATAGGTGTCCCAAGGCTCAAACGGTAACCAAAGAATCTATGTCTTCATCTTAGCATCTCCTTGATTTGGCCCTTCCCCTCTCTGGAAAAGTAACTTTATTTTTCAAAGGGCCTCAAATTAAAAAAAAAAAAATGGTTGCTCTCAACTCTATGCTAGACAAAGGGAAAATTTACAAAAATAAGAATGCTTCAGAAGTAAGAATACTTAAGTTAAAACTATTTGGGAGGCAGCGTTTGCTTCTTGTATAATTTTTAGAGTCTTTTGACAACAGCACACACAACACAGATTCAAGGGGGCAAGTAAACAGGAAAGGGAAGGCTCCATTTTATTGCTTGACGGTTGAAGGGAACATTTTTAAAGAAATATTTTGAGACTTTCTCTTTCCCTTTTAAAACCATGTGAGGTTATTTTTAGGAGGGTGGGTGGCAGGTCTAGGGGAGTCTGAGGAGCATGGATGGCATCACCATGCTATTTGGAGAACACTGAGAGGGTGATGCCAGGGTGGGTAGGTTTGAGTTTGATTCTGTGTACTTCGGAGCTGAATCGAGTCTTTTTTTTTTTTTTTTTTTGCAGCTCTTCACAGGAGACGGGAAGGATAATATTTATCCAAAGCTAATTTGTAAACTTCATCTTCATTTGAAGGTCTGCAGCCTAAACTGCTATTCTGTACTCGAAGGTGGCAATGCAACAGACCAGTTTCTCCAGGGCAGATTCCAAGTGTTGGCCTCTGCAGGCACCTTCCCAGAGGCCTGCAGGCATCCCCCAGGCTCTCCCCCCCCCAACCCCCCATCCACCTTCCCCCTCCCCCCACCCCCATCCCCCACCCCATGTTGGGTCAGCCTGCCAGACACTTCCAAAGCAGATCTTGAACCTGCACATTTTTTCCCTGCCGATAAAAGCACTTTGGACAGGGAGGTGCATGGCTCCTGTCATTAAACTGCAGAGTGGACACTGTCTGAAAACTTTTCCTCAAGTCTCCTACTTCCGTCCCTTCCCTTTAGATCAATGGTTTCAATACTCGGAATGCTGTGACACTTAAATACAGTTCCTCATGTAGTGACGCCCCCACCCCAGCCCCCACCACCATAAAATTATTTCTGTTGCTACTTTATAACTGTGATCTTGCTACAGTTGTGAGTTGTAATGGAAATATTTGTGTTTTCCTATGGTTTTAGGCAACCCCCCAAAGGGGTTGAGACCCACAGGTTGAGAAACACTACCCTCAAGGTTTTTTACAATGGTTTCTTCTGGATCTCAATATGTTTGTAGCACATCTCAAAAGCGGCACTTCCCTTCTAGGGAACAATGTGTCTTTTAAATGCAACCCCCTCCACACACACACCCCAGAGAAAAATGGATACTTTTCTGTGTGTATTATAAAAGACGTTGGTGATGTCTGCCACTCTGCTTTCTAAGCTTCTTCTGTGGAAAGTAGCCTTTTACTCTCCGTTCACAACCTATTTATGGGTCCGTTCACAACCTATTTATGGGTCTCTGATAGATGGCTAGTTTTTGGCAGGCTTGAGATAAGCCTGGGTCAAGAAAACAGCTTGCTCTTGTCTCCTCAAGTCTAGCTCCCCCTGCCTGTCTATTTCCTCTGCTCCTGTTATCTTCAAACACTCCCACTAAGCAGAGCTTGCCAAGAGGAGGAAGGTTGGCAGGCATCTGGCCGGTGTTCTAAAAACAGGCGCTTCCCTGCCCCACACCCGCAGCCCCAACCTTTCTTCTTTATTACTACACTCAGCCCCTCTGCAAGCGGGTGGGGGTGGGGGATACCAAGGACTCTGATCCCCTTTAAAGAAGGGTCTCAGAGACCTTTCTAATCTGCTCACTCTCAGCTTGGCTTGCTTCCTCTGATCAACTTAAACAGGTCAGCGGCAGCGTGAAGTTCAGGACTGTCAAGCCCTGTGTTGAGACTGAAAGCGGAGGACAGTAGGGAAGCTGTTCAGAGCTTCCACAGGCTTATCCCGCGGCAGAACCAGCTCTTAGTCATTGAGTAGAGCAGCGCTTCCACTACCGGTGGGGGGGGGGGGAGCTTTTCTGCACGCTGTTTTCCTCCCCTCTTCCCTTCAAGTCCCCCCTCTCCACTAAAATGTACACACAACTTGATTAGCCCTTCTGTGTGTTATTCCAACATCTCAGTCCAACTGAACCTTTGAAGTATTCATGGATAGTTATCCAACTGTATTATTTTTTTTAAAAAAAGCAAGATAAGTTATCTCTGGCCAGTGCAGACTGCAGGGACAGGACGTCTCTGCATGTTGGCTCTGGGGGTCCTTTTGTAACTGTTGTTTTCCTGTTTTGTCTTCAAAAGGGAAAGCTTTTCTTAACCATTAGCCACGGACAAGAGTGTGTCCATTTCGGCAAAATTAATAAGAGATAGCGTTTTTTCTTCCTTCTAAATGGCCCCATCAGTAATTAACATCGCTTCTCATTTATTCAACTTGAAAGGCTTTCCAGGCTCCCGTGACCTTGCCTGGCTTGGTTAAACTGTGGCCTCCAGCCTGGGAGAGAGACCTAAAGGCAGGGGAAAGCACGCCAGACGCCAGCTCCCAGATGCTTCAGAAACTAGCCGACAAATATTTATTGAGTGCCTACAGTGGGGGTGGGGGGCTGCCTCATGGAAACAGACACTAGGTCCTGATGGGAGGGACTTTGGAATAGAAGATAAAAAGGGGTTTGTTTAAAAAGAGCCCTCAAGATAACAGAGAGCTATGGTGACCACAGGATAAGAGCCATCCACCGAGAAAAGAGCTGAGAGTGAGACAAGGCGGAAGTGAGGAGATATTATAGGAGGGAATTTTGGGAAAAGCACTAAGATGTTGAGGATGCAGATATGCAGCTAAGTTCTTACTCCAAGAAAGGGGCATGTTCAAGGACGGTTGAGAGTAAAGGCTCAGGAGGAGGTGGGCATTTCTTTCCTTTTTGTTTTTGCTTTTCTTCGAGACAGCATCTCTCTGTGTAGCCCTGAAGGTCCCGGGACTTGCTCTCTAGACCAGGATGTCCTAGAACTCACTTAATGAGTTGCTTAGCTGCACACCTGGCCCAGTGAGGACTTAACTATGGACAATTTTGTAAGTGGACTCGATTCTAGGTTAGCTGACTTCTCCCAAAAATAGAGGGAATATTTTCCTCCCCATTCCACACCCTACTCCAAATCAGGTGAGTGCCCAGGAGGCTCTCAGGTCACCGAAGTAGAAATGTCCCTTGGGGGCTGGACAAGTTTGACTCCATATTTTACATGTCCTTAGCACCAAACTTCATGGTTAAAATAGCTTCCAGCAAATTCCCACATGCCCAGGAGAGAGTGAGCATGGCATGGCTTATGAAGATTTCTAATGGTTTATACATAAACAAGGGCCTCTTCTTCACAAGTTCTCCATTCAATTCCTGTCCCCCTTTACTTCTTCTTTCCCTCCCTCCTTCCCTTCTCTGTCCTCCTCCTCTTTCTCCCTGATGCTCAGAAATAAACCCCTAAGTGCAAAAAAAGCAAGGGTTCTACCTCCAAGCTACATTCCTGTCCCCACTTTCTGCCTATGTGTGTGAATATGACATGATGCACATAAGGAGGCCAGAGGACAACGTATGGCTGTTAGCATACTTGCCCCCAGGCTCCTTAGTGGCCCTAGATAAAAAGGACAAACAGCCATACTCTCTTACTCTCACTTTGTCTCTCTCTCTCTCTCTCTCTCTCTCTCTCTCTCTCTCTCTCTCTCTCTCTCTCTCTGTGCCCCTGGGATGTCCTCCTTCCTTCTGTTCCCATGCTTCTACAATAAATCTTATACCATGTGTGCTGTGTGGTACATATTTAACGACAGTGGGACTTAGCTGTTCTCCTGCCATGTGGATTCTGGGGCTCTGACTCGGGACCTCAGGCTTGGAGACAAGTGCCTTACCCACTGAGCCATCACACTGGCATTCAATTTTTTTCCTCTCTGACTCTCTGTCTCTGTGTCTTTGTCTCTCCCCCCTTCTCTCTGAAAACCCTTTGCTATTTTCCATGACCTCATGATGCGAACATCTTCACAAAAGAACAGTCAATTTCTTGATTTTTTAGCCATTGAGTTTTTTCTTTACTAGAATATTTTGCTTATTTTACAACTGCTGAGCAAAATGCCTCAAATTGTGATGCAGTGGTCTGCAGGTGGGAACCGAGAAAGTGGCTCCTGACTTCACTCCAATCCCGCCCCAGAGCATTTATAACAGTCAAGCAGAGTTGGGTGGCTGGATGGAGAGGGAGACACAAATTAAGAGAAAAATATGAAATTTGGAGCCTGGCTATTTGGGTTAAAGTAGGCTCCCAAATTTTTTAGGCTTTCCGTGTGATGCACCCCTCAGTGTGAGAGCACTGGCTACCACAGAGACCACCCCTCCCCCGACATGGAAGCCATTATTTTCGAATGTCTGAGTCACTTAAAATTGTGGGGCAGAAACATAAACAGAATGAGGAAGCCACCAGCACGCAAGTTTTAAGCTCCTTTGGGCCCTGAGAGAGGTCTCTCACACTCTCCCCTCCCCCCTTTTTGGTCATACATACATTTAGGAGAATTTAAAAAGGAAATTCAAGAAAATATTTCTGTTTTCATCATGGAAAAGTGCCTATGCATGGACAAGAACCTGCTGACTAGCAAAGGTGACCTGGGGAAAAAGCGAGGCCTGGGACCAGGGATTCAGTCAGAACTACACTGAGACAAGGCAGAGTGGGGCAGGGCGGGAGGGGGCAGGCCTGCTGGATCCCATCTGTGGGAGTGTTAGGGATTTGAATGAACAAATATGTTCTCTCTCTTTCTTGTGCTGCACACATTCGTTTGTTGAGACAGGATCTCACTATGTAACCCCAAGTTGGCTTCAAACCCAAGACAATCCTTCTGCTTCACGAAGCCTCCTGAGCCCTGGGACTTTAGGCATGAACCATCAAGACTGGCAAGAAGTACAGATGTGAAAATCAAGTAAAGTAAAAACTGAAGCAGAATGCGGAGAAGACGGTGGTGTGAGGTGGGGGGAGTTTAAGGTCCACAGAAGTTTCTCTTTTTCTCTCTCTCTTTCTCCCCCCCCCCCTTCTTATGTACTCTTCTCTGACACTGACCCACCACTCCTCCTGTCTCCTTCCTAAGTGTTAGGATCACAGGAGTCTGCCACTATGCCTGGTTTCCAGTTCTGTCTACTGTAAGGAAAAAAAATCACACGATCACCAAGAAAGAGAAGGTGTTCTTCCTTGACACTTGATAGAGATGGGCTCCTCTGTGTGGCTTCCGAGGACACTAGACACATGCCTAACCAAGTACCCATTGGTTAGGATAGAGCTCCTAACCAGATCAAACTAGGGTCACTCACGCACAGAAACCCTGCTGCCAGCAAGAACTGGTGTCTATCTCACTTTCCAGGAAATGCGAGAGGGAAAGGGAGCACGGGGTCCTCCAGTCTAGAGCAACAAAGAAGTCCTGTTTTCCCTGACTTTCTGGCACAATCTATTGAAAAAGAGCAGTTTATATTTGTCTCGCGTCCTTAGAGGCTTCCATCTGTGGTTGGTTGACTCATTGCCTTTGGGCCTGTGCTGGGTAGTAAAGAGAGAAGAGGGCTGGATCTGTCCAGGTCCTCCATTACTTCCTGCCTCTAGTCTCCACCTTCCTAATGTTCCACCATCTCCTTGTACTGCCACCTTGAGGATTAAGCTTCCAACACACGGCCTTTGGGGACCATCCAGATCTAGACCATTAGCCCTCTGAGCCCTGGGGCTCCCTGTTTTCTGTGTCTTTGCTTATGTCCCTTGTAGAGGAATTTTAATTCAGAACATGGCTGCTAGGGCAAGAGTTCACATCAAAAGACCTTCTAAGTCTGTGGGATCTGGCTGGAATAAAGACTCGCCTTTAATCACGGGAGACAGAGGAAAGCAGATCCCTGAGTTCAAGGCTGGCCTGGTATAGAGCAAGTTTCAGGTAAAGAAAACTTAGGTCCTGGTGCGGTGATACATACCCTTAATCCGAACACTCAGGAGAAGGAGACTTGCAGATCTTTGAGTTCTAGTCAGTTCTGTTCAGTCAATTTGGTTAAGAGAGTAAGTTGAAAGGCAGTGCAGGGATATTGAGTTTGTGGTGGTTTAGTTCATGGAATTCAGAGGCAGTTTTACTGGGAGAGATATACAGAGACAGGGTACAGAGAAAGAGGTAGCTAGACACAGGTGAAGACAGAGCAAGCCAGAGAATGCAAAGGAGCCAGAAGATTAGGACAGATTGCTAGAGATAGTTTGAGGCCAAGCAGAGCAATTTAGTCAGAAGTTAAGAGAGAAGCCAGTTTGAACCAGTTAACTTGGAGAGGAGTTTGGGCCAGAACAGCTGAGTTGAACCAGCCAGCCAGAGTTCAGAAATAGCTTAAAAGGGTGAGTTTATGTAGCAGTAAGTCGCAGAGGCTGAAAGCATTCTAGGCCTAGATAAGATTGTATGGAGGCTAGAAGCTTCTAGGATTAGGCCTAGGTTAGTAGAGGGAGGCAGCAAACCTCCATCCAAGATGATAATTACATCAGGCAAATAAAAGTAACTTTTACAGCCCTTTGGTCCTTTCTATGCATTGATGCCAACCTCGTCTCCCCTGCTCATTGGCCCACATTCTGATTTGTTTTCAGTAGTGAAGGGTGAACCTGATGCCTCTTGTATACTGAGCACACAATGGAATGAACTGTCACTTGAGTTTAGCATCGTAAACAAAAGGTAATTAAATTACACTTATTGTCATTTTATCTTTTGATTGGTGCCCCACAGCTCCCTCCTGAGATCCCAGTAAGATGGCAGAAGCAGCTGGGCGTGGTGCACACACTTTTAATCCCAGCACTCGAGAGGCAGAGGCAGGCAGATTGCTGAGTTTGAGGCCAGCCAGGTCTACAAAGAGAGTCCAGGACAGCCAAGGCTACACCGAGAAACCCTGTGTTGGGGGGGGTGTGTGGAAATGGCAAAAACAGCCTGCTTTTTCACACCGATGAGTACTCTGAGCACCGATTCATGCTCTGAGAGGGCTCCTGGCTTTCTGAGCTGACTGGTCATTGGTAGCAGCAGTGTTTTGTTAAGGTAGCAGTACTGGGGATGGGACAGAGGGCCTCAGGCATGGTAGGCAAGCATTGTAAGGCAGAGTCAAACATCAGCCCCATCAGTAACTCAAAGGATTAATAGAGCCTCCACCTTGAACGAGGCCCCTGTGAGACAGGGAGCCAGCCAGGGATTGGGACACTTAACATGAGGCTGTCTACCAGTCTCAAGTGTGCACAAATGAAGACATGAGAAAGCACATCAGAGACTCATTTCATCCCAGACAGATCCGAAATGTGACGTGAACATGGGATTGCTCATTTCTGAAGATCCAAGTCTCTACCTCCCAAGTTTTTCACGTGTCGGGCCCCACAAACAATACTTAGAAAAGATGTGAGCTCATATTAAAAGGAACATAGAACTGCAATAGGCCCTGTGTAGAACCTCCCCAGGTGAGTGACACTGCTATTTACAAAGTGAGCTTAGTGAGTCAAAGGCCAGCCTGGGCTACAGAGAGAGACCCTGGGAACACATGGGAAAAATAAAAGCAAAAAAGTAAAAAAAACAAAAAACAAAAAAAACCAGTAGATTTAAGCCGAGTGGGGGTATCACTCAGACCAGACCCAGAGCTCAGGAGTTCAGGGCCACCCTGGGCTAAATGAAACTCCATCTCAAGGGAAACAGAAGTGCATTTTTAAAAGGAGGCATAAGAATCAGGCCTGTCTGGGCAGGAACATGCACCAGGGCACAGGAGCTGCTACAAGGATTTCAAACCTTTTATATCCTCCTTGCTTGTCTGTTTTGAGGTAGGGTCTCTGCTGCAGCATAAGGCAACTTAGAAATTGTGCTCCTCTTGTCAGAGCCTCCCAGTGCCGCGATTACACTGCATATACCATATGCTGCTTGGTAGGGGGTTGAAGGCTGCATATGAAATAGCCTGGCTAGAGTTTGTGGAGGGCTGGGGTGGGGGGAGACCTGCCCTGAATGATGGCTACCACGAAACTCACAGCTGGTCAACGTGTAGAGCACGTATGTGTCTGTAGAACGCTCAGCTCCAAATGGACCATCTATATCATATCCCTTTCCCCAGGAGCAGAAAGACTCTGAGGAGGACTGGAGAAAAAGGATATTACCACCGTAGACAATATTCTAGAATACTGGTGCGATGGTCATAAGTGGCGGAAGGAGCAGGGAATTAGAGGCCTGCCCCACACAGCAGCCATTTACAACTGGCCTTTCAGCTGCAGGTTCCCACCCTCCTGTCACCCTGCTCCTCTGAGGTTACTGCATTGACAGGTCAGGCCGGAAAAGGGTTTTCGCAACTCACACGGGCACAGTCGGCTCCTATATGATTGAAAGCCAGGCCTGTTGGATTTCATTCTGCCCCAAAGGTAATGAGCAATGTCTTCAAAGACAGACAGAAAGGTGCGTTCAGTGGTCTATCTGTAAATCAACATCTGACAAGCCTCTCTCCCCAGCATGTGGAATGCTCACAAAATGAGACACATTTGTAGGCCTCTTGGGGATCTTTGTTTGAATGACCTTTTTTTCTCTGCTGACCTGGACTCTCCACACTGTATATCAAAACGCGAAGGCCTTTCTTCCTCTCTCCCTACCTTTTAGCAGACTCGTTTACTCATTTACACTTCAGTGATGCTACGAGACTCTGGCTCCGGGGTTCTAAGTGGAAGAAAGAGGTTAGTGTCTTAAAAAACCGGTTCCTGGAAACCAGAGTGTGCCTGAGTAAGCTACCATCTCTTCTGTCTCTTGCACAATTTGTACAGGGCCATTTTATTGTCAAAGATCAGCTGATCTGATATCCAATAAAGTCATCTTTGGTTTACTTTCCTGTGAAAATGTTCAATACCCCTTCAACTCTGTCTGTGTGTGTGTGTATATATATATATATATATGTATATATATATATATATATATATATATATATTTTTTTTTTTTTTTTTTTTTTTTTTTTTTTTTTTGGATAGAGTTCCTCTGTGTAGCCTTGGCTGCCTTGGACTCACTTTGTAGACTAGGCTGGCCTCAAACTCACAGAGATCCACCTGCTTCTGCCTTCCATAGTGCTGGGATTAAAGGCATGCGCCACCACGCCCAGCTTCAATTGAATTTTTAAATCAGCATTTCTGTTATGGTTGGAGTGTTTATGCATGCGGAAGCACACGTGTATAATAGGGAAGTTTTCCTTAAACATATTTAAATGTCTGTTAGAATTTTAGGTATTTGTGTGTTTTGAAGCCCATTTCATACCACAGAGAAAGTTGTTGTCCTTGCATTAAACAGAGCCCACCCAGCAGAGGCTTCTTTATTGCTTTGTTTATCTGGCATCATTGCTGTTAGAATTCTGCTTCAGTCTGTGATGTCATTGCTTACCTGCCATGGGGGCGTAGCCCTGCCCAGGGCTATATAAAAGGACAAACCCTCCTCCTAGCCTCTCTCTACTTTCCCTTGTCCTCTGTCTCTGTCTGTCTCTGTCTCCATGCTGTCTCTCTCTCTCTCTGTCTCTCTGTCTCTCTGTCTCTGACTCTCTGTGTCTCTCTCTCTCTGTCTCTGTCTGTCTCTGTCTGTCTCTCTCTCTATCTCTCTGTCTCTCTGTCTCTCTCTCTCTCTGGTACCTCTCCCCTTTTCCATCTCTCCCCATGCTCACTTAATAAACCTCATATAAAATAATATCTGGTACCTTGTATCTATCATCTTATTCTCATACATAAAAACCGTGCTTTGTGTGGTTCTGATGGGTTAGCCAACTAAGAGCTTGCAATCAATCGCACTCCTTTCAAGTGTGAGTGTTGAGACCCAGTGAGGCCAGACAAACTCCTTGTCAGAGACTGATGTGTTGAGAAAAGGTGGTCTCCCCCAAAGAGATAAAAATCCCAGAGACAGGGGTCTTTTTTTCTTATAATGTGGCAGAAACTACAAGAGAATAATATCAAAACAAAGGATCAAATATGATGGTAGACTGGATGCGTAGATGGATGGACAGATGGATGTATGCATGGATAGATGGGTGAATGGAGGAATAGATGGAAGGATGGATGAACTGGTAGATAACTCAGTGAATGCATGCATGGATAGATGAAAGGGTGGATAGGTGGATGATGAAAGTGTCAGAATATATATATATATAATATATATATCTATATATATATATATATATATGTATATATATATACATATACATATGTGTGTGTGATTGGATATTGGATGACTTCTTGAGAGATGGGCAGATGGATGGATAAATCAATAGACAAATAACTGATATAAAGAACTTTCACCATTTGGACTTGAAGACCCACTTCTCTAACTTCCTGATTTAAAGACACATGCATTTCCTTTTCTGCCTAAGTTAGTTTGCCACAGGTTTCTGATGATATCAACTTAAGGATCACAGAAGAATACTATTTTGGATATTTGCTGTGTATTCTATGACTGCAGCATGTGCTGACTAGGTGTTTGTTTCTTTGTTGTCAACTTGTTACAAACTATGGTCATCTGCAAAGAGGGAAACTCAAATGAGAAAGTGCCCTCATCGGGTTGGCCATAGGCAAGGCTGTGAGTCATTTTATTGATTCGTGATTGATGCGTGATTGGTGTGGGAGCACCCAGTCAACTGTGGGTGGCTCCATGCCTGGACAGGTGGCCCTGAGTTACTCAAAATGCAAGCTGAGAAAGCTGTGCCGAGTTAAGTAGATACACAGTTTCTCTGTGGCTTCTGTATCAGTTCCTGCTTCCAGGTTCCTACCTTGAGTTCCTGACCTGTCTTCCCTTCAGTAAAAGTTGAAGTAAACCCTTTCCTTCCCAAGCGGCTTTGGGAAGACAGAAATGCAGTCTATTTCAAAGCCAGTTCTCACAGGACAGGAAGATCCTACAACTGAGAGATGCCATCATCTTGCCCTTTTGTCTCTGTTCCAGCAGACGGATGAATTCCAAGAAAGAGAAATCTACAGAAAGAAAGCTTAGCAGAAGGGCTTTATTGGTAAATTGTACAAAGATGACTCAGAACCCCAATTTAAGAAATTATGGCTGGACCCTCTGTGACCTGCAGCTGATAGATACTGGAGAGTCGGGGTCCAGAGTGCCCCTCTAAGGTCCTGGAGGTTTCATCTCAATTACAAGAAACCTCCTTCGTTCACTGGCTGCAACCACCAAAATCTTCTTGTTGGGTTTTTAACTGTACTACAGAACACTTTCTCGTTTAATAAAAAATTTTTAAAAAAAGAAAATAGTTTCCCTGCTAGAGATGTGGCTCAGCAGTTAAGAACACAGGCTATTCTTGTAGAGGATCATAGTTAGGCTCCCAGCACCCACACAGTGCCTCACACTCTAGCTTAGGGGACCAGTTACCGTCTTCTGTCCTCCTTGAGCATTAGGCATGTACATGGTACACATGCATACAGGCAGGTGAAACACTCATACGTGTAAAAATAAAAGTGTAAAAGTCTCTCTCTCTCTCTCTCTCTCTCTCTCTCTCTCTCTCTCTCTCTCTCTCTCTCTCTCTCTCTCTCTCCCTGGAATTTGATTTGTAGACCAGGCTGGTGTTAAACTCATAGAGATCTTTTGGTTTGCCTCTTGAGTGCTGGCATTAAAGGTGTGTATCACCAGGCACAGCTTAATTGAGGAGGAGGAGGAGGAGAAAGGATATAGATTCCATTTCTCAGAGAAGATGACTTGGAGAGCTGTGGTTAGCTTTTCCCTCTCTCGCAGAAACAGAGGGAGTATCTGATTCGGAGCTTAGCCCTAGGACCTAGTCATCTGGTAAAAGGCCTGTCCAATAGGAGGACTTCCTATAAGATGGAACAAACTCCCCCTTTTGCTCTTTTGGACCAGGGAAATCAGAAGGGGTGTGTATCTAGGTTTAGGTTGTGATCTGAAGATCCCAAGACCAGTGCTGCTTCAGCTCTTCCTTAGACCTGACCCACAGAGTGGGCCTGCAAGATCCACGCTTGGGTTCTCACACTGCCACCTCCCTTCTGGGCTGCCTCAGCTTCCTGGACCTTCTTTACCCCAAGCCCCCAAATGATACAGATGATCTGCAAGTCTCATGTATGCATCATCTAAAAGGTGGTTGTGTTCTATTACACTCAGTGGAATTTGCAGACATTGCAAGATATGGATCAGCGTGCAGCTTAGTGGGAGAGCACTTCCTAGTGTGTACGTGGCCCCAGGTTCAAGATCTACTATTCCCACACCAGCATCAACAATGAAAAAGCCATGAGAGGTGAATAGAGGAAACAGAGGCATAGTCATGTGAGTGTAGATGGCTCGTGATACCTAATAAGTGAGCAGGGGTTTTGGTTTTGTTTTTGTTTTTGTTTTTGTTTTTGTTTTGCTGTCTGGAAGAGGGACAGTCCTCTGAGTTTTTGAGTGAGAGGGTGTGGTCAAGTTGAAAGAGTCCTGGAACGGGATCCCAGAGGATCCAAGCTTTTGAGCTAATGAGTTAAGTGACCTCTTGACTGGCCCAGTTTCAAATCAATTCTAAATTTATGGAGTCTTTCTTCTGTGAACAAGACCCTGTATCTTAGGCTGCAGAGGACACAGCAGAAATGGTTCGGGCCCAGCAAGCTGGAGAGGTTGACGTTTGCAGACAAGCTCACAGCTTCTCTGCTCTCCACAGAGCCTGACTGTGTTGCATGCATGCTTAGGTAGAAATTAAATGCTATTGAATACCTGTCAGTGTAGTTGGATGTTGAGAGTGTCCACGCTGAAAGCAATCTGTGGGGCTTGGCTGTGCTCAGCTTGGAGCAGGCCTTCTTTCCATAGGCTGTGGAGGTAGGAGGCTGATTGGGTGGAGGGTTCATGAATTATAGGGTCTGGAGCCGGGTCTCCTCCATGAGACCCGGATGTCTTCTTGCACACTGGCAAACAGAGTTGGTGGAGACTTCTGCTGGAGAGGACGCAGTATGGCACTGATGTCCCTGTCAACCCTGGGGAAACCCCAGCAGCAATAAGGGAGCCCTCCCTCTGCTTAATGTATTAAACTGTCTCCTCCTCTTTTCATCTCCCAGCCACCTCCTTATCTGTTCTCTGCAGAACTTTAAAAGTGAGACAAACAAACCTCAGAGCTGCGGGATTGCATTCTTGTCCTTGTCAGGCCAGCAGGGCCACATGTGGTCTTTCTCTCTCTACTTCTGTCCCCAGCTCTCTCTTTCTGCCCCCACCCCCGTCCTCCCTCCTCCTCTGTGTCTTTAACTATTTCATTCCTCAGTCTTTGTCCCTATTTTTATCTCTGTACCCCTCCCCATCCTGCAAATTTTGTTACATTAAGACTCAGGATGTAAAACCCCAAAACTTTATTTTTAAAATTTGCAGATAGGGCACTTACTTGACACAAGAGCAGTGAGATGTCTTTATGCCTTTTTCTTACCCATCCTGTATCTTCTCAACAATGTGCTTTTTTTCCCAGCCAGGAAAATGTTTCACTCTAAGTGCTTTTCACTTTCAACTGCAGTTGGCAAAAACAGTATCTTTTCCCAGGGATGATTGGTAGCCTTGTTCAATTTTCAGTGTATGCAATAGCTTTAGGGGTTTTGTTTTTTGTTTTTCTATTTGTTTTTAATTGAGACAGTTTCCCTTTCTTTCTTTCTTTCTTTCTTTCTTTCTTTCTTTCTTTCTTTCTTTCTTTCTTTCTCTTTTTGAGACAGAGTTTCTCTGTGTAGCCCTGGCTGTGTTGGACTCTCTTTGTAAACCAGGCTGGCCTCAAACTCACAGTGATCCCTCTGCCTCTGCCTCCCAAGTGCTAGGATTTGAAACAGTTTCTAAGGGTGTGTGAGCATGCTTCTTTAATGGAATATTGACAAGATTAACGAGTGTACCTTGATTCACCTTTTGTAGATTTTTGAGAATGGAAAAAGATGGTTTGAAAATGAAATGTCTCCTGAAATGCTCATATGTCAAAGCTTTGTCCCAGCTGCTCCTGATGGGAAGGCGTGATTTATCCCGAGGGCACTGACTCCATCAGTGGGAGGTTAGGATGTGTGGCCAGTTAGAGGAAATACTCTTGGATGGAACGTTTTGCATTTAGCCAAGCAAAGGCATTTGGACACAGCACTGTTCTGAGTTTAGACCTCTGCTTCCCAAGGATTCCTGGTCCTCCTCACAAGAAATCCTTCCTCCAATGTCTGTAAGAACCGCCCTCCTTTTCTAAGTCTTGTGCCCCTTGCAGAGAGGCCTCTTGTTTTCCCTCCAGCCGCCCCTCTTATCTTTTTTCACGGCACAATTCAAAGTATCATGTTCATTTCTTTGGTTTTACCTTCGTGGTTTTGTTTGTTTGCCTTGTTCCTTTTTCTTTCTTTCTTTGGTTGGTTGGTGTTTGTTTATTTTGCTTTATTTTGTTTATTTTTGAGAAAGGGTTTCGCTATTGTAGCCCAAGCTGTGCTTGGATTCTAAATTCTTTTTCTTTCTCCTCCTCAATATTGGGCTGAGCAAGGCGAGGGGACCTCTTATGAGGTACCAACTTGCTACCAGCCACATCCAATCCTGCATCCAGAAGGCCATGTTTCTGTTCTACCACACGTATCCAGAGAGGTTGTTTCTGTTGTAAGTTAAAAAAATAATAAAATATTTATTTTATTTTTGGCTGTGTCCCTGCACGGGTCTATGCGTGGGACTGTCATTGCCTATGGATGCCAGAAGGGGGAGTTGGAGGTTGCTGATGGTTGCAGGCTGACTGGGATGGGTGCTGGGAACTGAACTCAAACCTTCAACAGGAACAATGTGCGTTCTTAACTGTTGAACCATCATTCCAGTTCCTCTTCCAAGATTTTTTTTTTCCTTTTTTAGCTGCGAGGAAAGTCTAAAAATAAACATAGAAAACGCTGCAGGGGGTGCACTTGTAGCCTAACATAGGCTTCCTCTTAAGGTCAGGCTGACAAGACTGTAGAGATTATGGATGAGTAGGTATGGTGGTGTATGCCTGCAACCCCAGTATTCAAGTGGGTGAGTTTAAGACCATTTTGAGCTGTGAGACTTGCTCGCAGAGAGAGGCCCTGCCTTAATAAACAAAAATCATGCAAGCAGAAAGATTGTGGGATGAAAGAATATCCCACACAACTTGCTGACACTTGGAATTAAAAAAGATATTTCAGTGTTCAATTTTCATCTTTTGGTTGATTGTCTGAAAATTTTAAAAAATTATATGTTTTTTTGAGCCAGTGCCTCATGTAGTAGCCCAGGCTGTCCTTGAACTCACGGCTCTTATGCCATACTGCACTGTGATATCTTGCTTTCCTTTTGTTTTGCTTTGTTTCTTTTGAGACAGGTTCTCAGAATGTAGCCCTGGCTGGCCTGGAACTTGCTCTGTAGACCAGGGTGGCCTCCAGGCGCTCTGCCTGCCTTTGCCTCCAGAGTGCTGGAATTAAAGGTGTCACTATATCTGGCTCTCTCATTACTATGGAGAATGAGAAGAGAATTCTGGGATGTCTTGGCTAACTACCTGTGGCACTTAAGCAGGGAGAGAGAGTATCTCCTTCTATTGTTCCATGAGCCCACAAAATTGTAAAGGTTGTCACTTTGTTTGATTATCTAGTGTGTATAAGGGCCATTCTTGAGTGCTGAGACTCACCAGTAGTGTTGACTATACATTGGAGTCACCTCTGATTCTTTAGGAGACATCACAGAGGGGAGTTGGATGGAAGTGAGGCAGAGGGCATCTCATCAGTAGAAGCAATTGGGGACCAAATTTGAAGCCAGAGGCATCCCTACAATAATCTAGTGGTTCTGAGGAAGGGGTCCTGGATACAGTCAGGCACCAAATTCTCAGTGGGGCATTGGGTGTTGCCTCAGGGTCAGCGATGGAGGGTAGCGACTGCGAGAAGATGGGTAGGGGGCTTAAGAGGGGCCATGGGAAACACAGCAGGAGGTGTCTTTTCAGGAATGGTTTTAAGAAGAAAGGGGAAGTCCGTTTTAGAGTGAGTCGGTGAGTCTTCTTGTAACTTGAACTTGGAGATAATTGGACTTGAAAGTCCACTTCTCTTACTTAGTGGGTTTGACCCAATAATGAATTTTGATTGCTGGACCTCAGTGATCAGCCACTGGAATGAGTTGGGCATAAGGAAGTGGCCAGTAAGGGAGTGGACCTTGGTGGCTAGGGAGACGGAAGGGGGAAGGGCAAGACCTGCCTGTGCTGTGTTTGCCATGCTCAGGCCGGTAGACAGCCCTTCAGTCTCCGTACCAAACATCCAAGGTTTCTTTCTGTGACTGACCTGTGGCATTGGGCGTGTGCTTGGTAGTAGATCATGGTGGGAAGTGCGGTGGGACAAAGCTCCCTTGTGAACAGGAATAAAAAGTGTTGAAAGTACATAACTGTGTTTGTTTTCCTAACCTGGCTATCACGGAAATAATTGAAACTTTTTTATATTTGTTTATAAAGCTTTACAACACAATCTTGAGCAGTTTAAGTCTGTTCTTAATCTTCTATGTTATCCTGACTCCATCTTAACCCAAACCCCCAAATTACTTGCTTTTTAGTTCTTTCTTTGTTCCAGTTGAACCTTCTTCATCTTTCCTGCACCTGTGCCAGTGGCTGAATCCCCTATTTCCTCCTCTTCTAACTCCTCCTCCCATGGCTGGCAGGAAGTCCAGCCCTATTCTTTCTCCTGCTCATTCATTGGCTGTAAGTTGCTTTGACATATCAGGGAGACAGTTGGGGAGCCGAGGCGTACAACATTTAGACAGGAAATTCTCAGAACAAGGCTTGCAGTGATATAGGGGGTACAGAAATCAGCATTTGAATTACACAGTAGCTTATGCCAACAAAAAGGGAAAGCATGGGCCTAGGAAATGGTTTAGTTATAAGAACATTTTCTATGAAAGCAAAAAGACTTGAGTTCAAATCCTGAAAATTCATGTAAAACTGCTCAATGTCTCACATACCTGTAGCCCAGGCATGGAGAGGTAGCGACTAGCAGCTCCTGGTAGGTTGCTAGCCAGCAGATCTATTTGGATCGGTGTAGGCTCAATTTTCTTAACAAATATATTTTATTATGAACATATTAACCAAGAGTACCTCACCTATAACCTGAATAACCTAAACAATAGGAAAAGAAGATTACGGAATACAATAATGAAACCATAAGGATATCAGTTCCGACGAATGATTCTCCTGGCATAGTCAGCAGGATTTCTTCTGCTGGAACCTGGAACAAGCAGAACCCAGAGCCTCAGCTGGTGCCTGGAGCCCTGAAGCCTTCCCTCGTGTGGTTCTCTCTAGGAGTGTCTCGAAGTGGAGCGATGAACAGCCAAAACTATCCCAAGTCTCCAAAGGCCCCACCTCTTGTTTTTGGCTCATTTTTATACCTCCTCTCAGAATTTGTTCAAGGATGTTTTCAGCTGGTTAATAACCAATCTACTCCACATGATGGTTTAACTTCTAAGGGGATAAACATCACCTGCTCTCTCACAAGTCTTTCCTCATCCCCCACTTGTGATCTAAACAAAAAAACATGTTTATCTCTTCTTCAGATTGGCATGCTTCAGGTTCAACGGTGGACTCTCAAAAAAGATTCTGTGAAAGTGGAGAGACTTTTGACAGAAGTCCTTCTATAGCCTGTTCATGTGTGTGTGCCCACAGCTCAAAGAAAGCATAGAAATTAGAAAATAGTTAAAACTGGATATTAACAAATGGAGGGAAAATGATGTATTAAAATGTGTCTCACACAGTGAAGAAGCAGCTTGGTGTGCACTGTGTGGCCCCAAAGAAAAGAAATGTTATGCTTCTACTTTAAGGATCTGAGAGCAATGACAAGGAGCAGGGATAAGGAATCAAAATCACAGTGCTGCAGCAACAGCGACTACATTTTCATGGAATATTATGATTAACTTGATGTTTCTCAAAGACTAAGTTGAGATGGAAAAATTCCTAGAAAAGTATAGATTTTAAAACTGAGTTAAAAAGTAATAAACGCCTGGAGGAGCCTATAATTTTTTTTAAAAAAGAATTTAAGGCAGTAGTTAAAAACTTTCCCACAAAATAAACACCAGTCCCAGATATTTTTATAAATAGATTTTAAGTGTATATTTAGGGAACAAGTAGTCTCGCAGAGCCTTTCGAAGAGTAGAAACTTCCTATGTGTATAGTGGACAAATAAAATATTAGTTTTGTTATAAGTCTGTATTTTATACAGATTTATTTGTGTGTGTGTATGTGTGTGCTCTTGTGCGCGTGCATGCAATACCATACATATGAGGTCAGAAAGGATGGACTTGCAGGGATCACTGCCTTTCCACTGTTGGGGCCTCAGGAATCAAACTGAGGTCCTGGGGCTTAATGGCAAGCCCTCTCATCCATTGAGGCATCTCTCGGCCTGACTGTGAGAAGCAGAAAGGGCACTTTTAGGAAGGAGACTACACACCGACCTTCTCCACACACCTGAAGGCAAGAATCCCCCAAGCATTGGCAGAGCAGGCTAGCATCATCAGTACTGCCTTCTCTGGAGCATGTGATCTAACATTATAAAAGGAACTGTATCACACCATCTTAATAGTTCACACAGCACAACACAGCACAGCACAAACCCCCTCCTGGTGACAACCCCAGAAAAGTCTCTGGATGGCATCTATCAACCATTGTGCTAAAACCTGCGCAGACCAGACTGATGGTGCAACTTCCTTCACCTCAGCAAACCACTGATGACCAGCCAGCAACCCCTGGCAACCCAAAGGTGCTGAGCACCAGGTGGCTGAAGCAGGAGATCCTTGAGTTCTGAGGTAGCTTGGGTGACACAGCAAGACGCTGCCTCTAAACAAACAAGCCAGGGAGAAACAACAATCAAAATGCAATGAAGGTTGAAGTAAGTGTGCTGGCTTTCTATGCAGTGTGCAGCGCTGCCATGAAGTTTAAGACAGGGACATTCTGAGAGGCATGAGAATCGGGGTAGGAGGAGCAACTGTAAGCCTTTCCTTGTGAGGTGGAAGGGAGGACCAAGAATTCAAGTTGTCCTCTGCTACAGAGTGATCCTAAGTCACAAAATTTTTGGAGAAGGAAGTAATAACAATAAAATGACAACAACAGCAACAAAGAAGAAAAAGAAATATCACTTCCTACAGATGACACAACTCTCCACAGAGGAATTTCTCTCAAGCACGGTCATGCTAACAGAGGCCCTTAAGGTAGACAAATGACATCTTCAGTGCGGAGTTTAATGGTTGGGTGGATATGGGCACGGTGAAAAATCACCTTTGAAGACAGTCAAGCCCAACAGCAAGTGGCACCAAAGGGGAATGCTTGGTAAAATCTACGCAGAGAGTCTGCACTGTTGGAAGAAGCTGCAAACAGTGGGGCATGTTCATCTTGTACAAGTGCAGTCACCCACTTGGAGATACTGGGGCAAGATGGCATCAGGGAATTATATCCTGGCTACGACCTTTCCTGCCTTGTGACCTCTTAGCTGTTGCTTTCTATTCCCCTGACTGTAGAAAGTGAGGATAAGGAGTCTGTTCATATGACTCAGACTTAGAGTCCTAAGCACGAGGCCACTGCAGTAGCCAAAGGTAGGATGCCCAACACATGTTTGACAAATGGTGTCCCTTCATGTAGAAGATGATGCCATAGTCAATTATAATCAAGAGAATGGAATAAATGTTGAGAGAACTATATGAAAAACCAAAAAAATGGCCAATTCTCCTCCAAGTGATAATTAATTCAATGCACTTCCCCCCCAAAATATTCAAGCAGGATTTATTTTTCTTGCAGAATTTAATAGTTTTGTCAAATCTAAGTGGGAGAGTGATTAATAAGAGCAATCAAGACAACCTTAAGGAGAACCAGATCATAAAGGCTTATAAAATGTTAGGCTAACAACAACATGAATTAGTCAGGAGAGACAAAAAGGATGTAATAAGGAGACCTACAGATGTTAGAAACCTCACAACAGACAGAGCTGGCAAAGGCAGGCTGTGCAACCAGTGGTACTGGAACATTTGGCATGCATACCCGGGAAAAATTACAAAGGCTGTCAAATGATAGAAGCTAGAGGGCAAAGTGAAAGTCTAAAATGTGGCCAGCAAAATTTAAAGTGTGTGTGTGTGTATGTGTGTGTGTGCATGCGCACGTAGGGAAATTGTGTGCATGCCTTGGTGTGTGGAGGTCAAAAGACAGCTTTCAGAGGTTGGATTCTCACCCTCCATTATGTCCGTCCTGAGGACTGAACTCAGATCATCAGGATCAGCAACACGCACCTTTACCCTTTGAATCATCTCAGCAATCCAAAAGTGTATTTTTTATGACTCTGAACCAGCATAGGATTTCTTCAGTATGCACAAAGAGCACAAGGTGTGATCAACAGACTTAATCAGGATGAAATGATGACAGTTTGTCCTTCTGATGACATTGCTGTGAGAGGGGGACTAGTCAGAACAGGAGCTGCTTCACCAGGCAGCTGGCACAGGGGTCCGTGTTGTGAGCATCTCTACCAGTGTTTGCAGATTAATAAAGAAAACATGAACAATTAAAGGTGGAAGGTATGAACAAGGATGGCAGAGAAGAGGAGGTGGTCATTGCTCTGGTGGCAAGTGCCTTTTCCCCAGCAGAGCTGCCATCTCTTACTCTCAATCTTCTTAAACACTTGCTTATTCAGTGTCCTGCTGATTTGAAACCCTTTGAAAGAAATGATTATATATTAATATCCAGATGATAAAGGTGCCCACTTTCAGTTGTTTTGACTACAAGTGTCCTGGCTGATCATGTGTGCTTATCCTGGCTAAGGTTGTCATTCCATACCACAGGCGGGGAGGGGGTCACAGCCTGGGTGATGGTGGGGAGGGGACACAGCCTGGGTGATGATGGAGAGGGGGTCACAGCCCAGGTGATGGTGGGGAGGGGGTCATAGCCCAGGTGATGATGGGAAGGGGGTCACAGCCCAGGTGATGGTGGGGAGGGGGTCATAGCCCAGGTGATGATGGGGAGGGGGATCACAGGCCAGGTGAAGATGGGGTGGGGTCATAGCCCGGGTGATGGTGGGGAGGGGGTCATAGGCCGGGTGATGATGGGGAGGGGGTCACAGCCCAGGTGATGGTGGGGAGGAGGTAATAGCCCGGGTGATGATGGGGAGGGGTCACAGCCTGGGTGATGGTGAGGAGGCAGTCACAGCCCAGGTGATGGTGGGGAGGGGGTTACAGCCCAGGTAATGATGGGGAGGGGGTCACAGCCCAGGTGATGATGGGGAGAGGTCATAGCCCAGGTGATGATGGGGAGAGGTCATAGCCCAGGTGATGATGGGGAGGGGGTCACAGCCTGGGTGATGGTGGGGAGGGAGTTACAGCCCAGGTGATGATGGGGAGGGGGTCACAGCCCAGGTGATGGTGGGGAAGGGGTTACAGCCCAGGTGATGGTGGGGAGGGGTGTCACAGCCCAGGTGATGATGGGGAGGGGTCACAGCCCAGGTGACAGTGGGGAGGGGTCACAGCCCAGGTGATGGTGGGGAGGGGGGTCACAGCCCAGGTGATGGTGGGGAGGGGGTCACAGTCCAGGTGATGATGGGGAGGGGTCACAGCCCAGGTGATGATGGGGAGGCGGTCACAGCCCAGGTGATGATGGGGAGATAGTCATAGCCCAGGTTTTGAACTCAAGATTTCTGATTGATGAGGAAGTCCCAGGACTGAGCCTGTCAAGTGTTCTGGGGCTGTGGGTCTTAGAGAGCAATTGAGTATTGTCCAGGATTGCAAGAGAAACCTCAATGGCAACACTTTCTTAGGGCTGAGCAGCCATACATGTGTGCGAGCGTGCACATACACCCACCCACGTACACACACACACACGCGCGCGCACACACACACACACACACACACACACACACACACACTTATTTATTTTTTTTTAAAAAAAGAAGGTATTATAAAAACCTCTTCCCAGTAGTCTGATGTGTATAGCACCGTTACATATCTTTTCTGATATTATTTCTGTTAATGTGGCTGTGGCTATTTTAAAATATGCTTATAGAAAGACCTGTAACAATGCTTTATTCTTTCTAGGAGTCTTCTGACCTGGCATGGTGGCACATGCCTGTAATCCAAACACTTAAAAAGCAGAGACCAGAAGAGTCTCACAGTTTGAGGCCAGTCTGGTCTCAACAAAACAACAGAAGTAACAGTGTATAAGGACTCAAGAGATCCTCCAGGAAATCTCACTAACCATTCTGCCGTCCAGGTCAGCCTTTTCTCTACAAAGACCTGTGCACACCTTTGGGTGTTGTCTCCTTTATGGAATTTTTGTGGATTTGATGCAGGACCAACTATTTCTATACCACCCACAGGTTTTATGCTCATTAGCGCCGTGAGAACTTGAGTCTTCCAGCAAGTTAGTTGGGAAGAGAAGAGGGAAAAGACAAAGGTTTTGTGATAGTCAAGAGTATGACTTGTCTTGAGTGACGGGAATGTAAGAAGAAGGTGTTGTGACTGTTGCATGGGTTAGCTAAGCTGCACTGGGGTTGGAGAACCATCATCGGCTTCTGTCTTACACGAGCTACACTGGGATTAAAAACATCTCAGACAACTTGGCTGTCCTTTGATGCTTTCAGTGTGTCCTCCCTGGCTCTGTGTGTGTGCACGTGCGTGCGTGTATGAGAGAGAGAGAGAGAGAGAGAGAGAGAGAGAGAGAGAGAGAGAGAGAGAGAGAGAGAGAGAGAGAACATTCTCATCAGGTATCTTCCTTATGAGGTAGAATCTCTCTGAGCCAGGAATTCATAGTCCTTTGGCTGTATTTCCAGCCCCTTGCCTCAATGTTCAAAGAAATCTTTAACCTGGAATCCAGACTCAAGAGAAAGCCTTACTCTTTGGAAGATCTACAACATTTCTGCTATTTTCCTTTGGCACAGAATTATTCTAGGCATTGAGGAAAGAGAACCACCTTAGTAAAACACATTTGGCTTATAGGAAATACTAACACCATCAGCACAAACCCAATCCCAACATCAGAGCCTGGGGCCTACTTCAGCACCACAACAAGCCAGCTTGGTGATCATCAGGAAGGCGAACCTGGGAGTCTCCAAGAGTCTAGGGATCCATGCCTATCTTCCGAGATGAACGCGGTGTGGGTGTGTGGATGGGAGAGCTCGTCACTGGATTTCCTTTAAAGAGCTTGACATTTAACAGATGATCTGAGCCTAACTTAAACGCGCTGCTGTACAGTTCCTATGGCGTGGCGCTGTATCTTTGTGGTTCTGTTAGGCATATAATTAATGCCAGTTTGTTAAACTACTGTGTAGAGGCCTGCTGGAAAAGATCTGATGAGGAAGTGGGGAGTGGGGTGGGGGTGGGGAACAAGAGAGGCTGGACAGTGTGCAAACTGTGCTTAATTATCTTCAGACACAAAAGAAGCACTGCTTCAGAAAGCTGCCACCCAGCTCTCCTTACAGGGGTTGGCCACGCAGCAAGCAGCCAGAAATTTAGCACTCCACTTTCCTTTTCTAAATCTCTAGGTCCTGTCTTACTCCCAGGAGTTGCTGGTGGCCCGTGGAGAAGGTAGGCGCCCAGGTCCTGCCTGTAACCACATCTGGCTTTGCTTTCCTTGCTGTTCACTGGCCCCTCCCAACCCCTTTCCCTGCAACATTTGTTTTCTTTTTATTAAATTTCCCGTCTGGATCCTTGCGTCTGCATTTCTAATGTCAACAACTGCTTTTATCACAGATAATAACTTCCTTTTACAAAAAGGCTGTATCATCCTACCTACATCTCAAATTACACTTTATGAACAAACCCTGGGAGTATTTGGTGCTCTGCACAATTAAGCATATTTATAGTAAGCTACATCTATGTCCTGAGAACCAAGAGCCAAGTTGGTGGCAGTTTTCTTAATAATCTAGCTCTTGAGAGTGTTGTCACTACACACCAGAACTTAATTAAGTTCACATTGGGTTGTTTATGAAGTAAATTATGCGGTAGGCCTAAACATGCTGTAAAAACAATTATCAAAACACCAGCAATTCTTTAAAGCGTTTTCACAACCAAGATCAGTAAGGTCACAAAATTGGTTGTTTGTCAACAGACAGGCTGGTGTAAAATGATGAAAACTGGCTAAGGAAGGAGTGGGAGAAAAATGGCAAGCTTGCAATCTTCAAAGCACAAGACTGAGCAGAGGCCAGAGTTTCTCCTTTTAACTGGTTTATCGTTCCATGTTGGTGGACAGGTAAGAAGACAGATGTTTGGGGCTGGCTTGCTGGGCCATGCAAATCTGTCTGATTCCTCATGGCCACTTGGATAGGAATAGGGGATAGTAAGATTTCCTCTCTCTGACTTTTAGTTTCTTTGGCTAGTTTGGTTTGTCTATCTTACTGATTTTCTCAAAGAGCCAACTCTTTGTTTCATTGGTTCTTTGTTGTTCGTTTGTTTGTGCTTTGTTGATTTCATCCCTAAGTGGGATTATTTCTTGTCATCTCCTCCTGTTGGGTGAGATCCCCTCTTTTTGTCCTAGAGCTCTTTCAGGCATGCCGTTATATTACCAGCATGAAATATTCCCATTTGGGGGTACTTCGTACTATGAACTTGCCTCTTAGAACCACCTTCATTGTGTCACATAAGTTTGGATATGCTGTGTACTCATTTTCATTTGATTCCAGAAAGTTTTAAATTTCCTTCTTAATTTCTGCCTTGAACCATTTTTCATTCAGTAGTGAGTTGTTCACTTTCCATGAGTGTGTAAACCTTCTGTGGTTGATATCCAGGTTTGATCACTGGTGGTCTGATAAGATACATCAGGTTATTTCAATTTTCTTGTATCTGTTGAGACTTGCTTTGAGTCCGAGTATGTGGTCAGTGTTGGAGAAAGCTTCACGAGGTGCTGAGAAGAAGGTATATTCTTTTATGTTTGAGCAAAATACTCTGTAAATATATTTTTAGGTCCATTTGGTTTATGGCATCAGTTCACTCTCGAATTTTTTTGTTTATTATTTTTTTTCTGGATGACCTGTATATTGGTCATAGTCAGGTATTGAAATCAAGCACCACCAGGTTGTGAGGGGTAATGTGTGATTTAAGCTGTAGTGGTGTTTGTTCTATAAAGTCGGCACCATTGTGTTTGGTGCTTAGATGTTAAGAACTGCAATATCCTCTTGGTGGAGTTTTCCTTCAATGAATATTTAGTATTTTTCCGTACCTCTTCTGATTAGTTTTGGCTTGAAGTCTATTTTGTTAGATATTAAAGCAGCTGCACTAGCTTGCTTCTTCTGACCATTTTCTTGGAATAGATTTTTCTATCATTTTATCCTGAGATGATGTGTATCCTTGATGTTAAGGTGTGTTTCTCGGATGCAGCTAAGATGTGGCTCCTGTTGTCACATCCATTCTGTTAGTCTGCGTCTTTTTATTGAGAGCATTGATGTTGGGGATATTAATGAACAGTACTTACTGATTCCTGTTATTTTGTTGTTGTGGGATGTGTGTGTGGGGGGGTGTGTTTTCCCCTCTTTTGATTTGTTGGTCTGGAATGATTCATTCCTTGTGGTTTTTGAGTATTGCCAGCCTCTTTGGGTTGAATTTTTAATTCTAGTGCCTTGTGTAGGGCTAGATTTGTAGGCAGATACAACTTAAATTTGGTTTTATAATGGAATGTTGTTTTTTCTCCATCTATTGTGTTTAGAAGTTTTGCTGGATATAGTAGTCTGAGAGGCAGCTGTGGTCTCTTAGAGTTGGTAGGACATCTGTCCAGGCTTTTCCGTCTTTTAGAGTCTTGGCTTTTTGAAACAGGGTTTCTCTGTGTAGTTGTGCCTTTCCTGGAACTTGCTCTGTAGACCAGGCTGGCCTTGAACTCAGAGATGTGCCTGCCTCTGCCTCCTGAGTGCCAGGATTATAGGCACGCATCACCACATTCTGCCGAGTAGTCAGGTGTCTACTCGGCACCTAATAGGTCTGTCTTTATATGTTACTTGGCCTTTTCCCTTTGCTGCTTTTAATAGCCTTTCTTTGTTTTATGCATTCAGTGTTTTGATTATTATGTGCTGAGATGATTTCTTCTTGGGTCCAGTCTATCACGTGCTCAGTGTGCTTCCTGTGTGCTTCCTGTACTTTAGGGGATCACACTCTCTATTGTATGAGGTTAAGTGTCGGACTCCATGCTTACTTACTGAAACAGATTGAGAAAATTCAGGGACTCCATCTTTGTTTTTATTAGATGCAGCCCAGTATTTAAGTCACACCTGGTTGTGGAGGGCTAAAGGCAGCTGGGACAGGTGATATTTCTTAAACCAGGAAACCTGACACAAGGCTTGGGTGGCAAAGATGATGAGCCTGTACTTGGATCATCACATGCACACTGTCCAGTGCTGACACACCAGTAGAGTAGCAAAGGACTCCCACAGTGCTTCGGCACAGTACATAGGAACTTTGGCAGATCACTCAAGAGGCTTTTTAAATGTCGAAGACACAATCAACTCTGGGTTTATTTCCTTTGTGTTTATAGTCACATGATGAGCTTCTTTGGTAGCGTCTCCAATGGTTGGTTTAAGGATTGACCCTGAGTGATGATTTAGAGTTGTGTTCTGGAGGCTGAGTGGAGTGTGAACTGTTGAGGTAAGCAGGAAGGACTGACACAAAAGCCTCTATCTTGTGTGGTCATAATTTAGAAAGCTGAAAAATCTAGCATTTGGGAGCTGAGATAAGAAGATCGTGAGTTCAAGACCAGCTTGGGACTACAGAAAGATAGAAAGCCGGGTTTTTGTGAGCTGAGAGGGTGCTGCTGTTGCTGCAGGCAGCAGCAATGATGGCAATCTGGTTCATGGAGTTGTCTAATGTGCCTTAGCTCTCTTGTTGGACCTGGATGCAGGTTCCATTTTCTGTCTTATATTAATGAAAAAAAATAATGGAAAAAGGGAGGCAAGAAGTGGAAATTGAAATGTGAAGACTAAGTCACATGTTCTCTTCTCTCCCAGAGCTGCTTGCTGCCAGTGCCTCAGTTTCATTTAGTGATGGATACAGAGGCAGAGCCACTTGTCAAAATAACCAGGGTCAGGCATAGATAGAGCCTTCTCGAAAGGCTGCCTTCATGTGGAGGATGAGAAATATGAAAGACGTTTTTAGGAATGTGCATCCCTTTGATACTGTGATACTGAATCAGAGATCTGCACTTGTTTATTGGGGTCTGTACTTGTCTTTGCACACTTGCTCCCCTCACGCTGGCCATGCAACCTGGGGCCTCCTGCATACTAGGCAAGTATGCTGCTTTTGAACTGCCTCAGCCTTCAGCAGACATTTTAAATCATGGTTGTCTCATTAAAGGGAGAGCTGGCCTCCTGTGCCCTCACATCCAAGCATCCCAAGGATATCTGCTTGGGAGGACTGATGCTGCCCTTTGTGCTCCGGAATGCTATCTGGCCATGGACTGCTGGGTGATTACTTTTGCAGGTGGGAAATTTTGACTTGAAGTTTAAAAGAGAGAAACCCTATCAATGATGAGAGGCCACAGTAATCTCTCCTAAGAGTCAGGGCTCAATTTGATCACACTTGTGCTCTTTAAACACACTGCAAGACTCTTGCCTTGTTCTGAGCCGTGTACCCGTCAACTTCAAAGTCTCACAGAAAGCATCTGCCCTGTGGGGTGGAGGTAGGACAGGCAGGAAGGACGCACAGCACCCCACCACCACATCTAAAGTTTTAGAATGTGTTCCCAACCTCAAATGTCAGTATTTTCAAAAGCCGTTCTTTCATATTATGTGTGATGTGTGTCAGCAGGTTCCCTCTAACTGTTAATAGCTTTGAGAAATAGCACTTTATTTCTTTTTTGAATTAACTTTTAATATTATTATATGAAGTAGTGGGTTTAATTTCATATATACATATTATTTTCTCCTCCTACACCCACACTCCCCACCTGTGTCCTTGACCTACCTCTTGCGAGGTCCTTTTCTTTAGAAATACTGCTTTTGATAGATTTAAATATATATATCCTTGCAGGGTGGTGGTGGCACATGCCTTGAATGCCAGCACTCTGGAGGCAGAGGCAAGCAGATTTCTGAGTTCGAGGACAGCCTGGTCTACAGAGAAAGTTCCAGACAGCCAGTGAAAGGACTAGTGACCCTGACTCCATCTTGGGCCTGTCCTCCATCTGACACACACACAGGTCTTCAGTTGTGGGAGAACAAAGAAACTGTCTATTAACCAAGGACAGACAGATGTTCCCAGTCCCAACGTGGATCGCTGTTGCTGACCCTGCACACTGCTGACTCCTAGTCCTTGTCACATCCTGCTGACTCCTGCCTTGTTAAAAATAATGAGTCCTTCTGGTACTGACCAGTCCAGGTAAGACTGCCCCCTTCCTGTACACGCCTTTCTGCTTATGATTTTTGCTTTAAAAATACTATAACAAGCTTGCTCTTGATCGCGGTTTTGCTCCTGTGATCGAGACCGTATTCCTGGCTGCTAGTAACTGTTGCCTGGAAACTAAACTTTTTGCTCCACTCCGGGGGGTCCTTGGTATTTTGTTTGCAGGACTCTAGACCCAACACAGAGATACACAGGAAAACCCTGTTTCAATGAAACAAAACAACTTTACCAGTCCATCAAGGGATCATTTATTAATTACTTAATATAAACTTGAAAAACACTAGGCCGAGCTCACCAGGATAAATGAGGAATGAAGGTGAGAGGAACACTTTTCTAAACTGTTCCCAGCGTAAACTATCTGCTTTACTGCCTCAGTGGGTGGATAATCTGCCAGTACTTGGAAGTTCTGGGAGAGCTGGCTGTGGGTAGCTGCTTCACTCATGTTGTTTCTGGGAAGCCCATGGTGTGTGTGTGTGTGCGCGTGTGTGTGCATGTGTGTATGTGTATGTGAGTGAACATGTGTGAATGTATGTGATCGTGTATGTGTGTCAGTGTATGAGCATGTGTGCGGTATGTGTGTGTGAATGTGTATGCATGTGTGTGAGCATTGTGTGAATGTGTGTGTGTGTGTGTGTGTGTGTGTGAGAGAGAGAGAGAGAGAGAGAGAGAGAGAGAGAGAGAGAGAGAGAGAGAGAGAGAGAGAGAGAGAGAGAGAGAGAGGCCAACTTCTAATATCTTTTGCTATTGCTATCTGCCTTAGTAATTGAGACAGGACCTCTCACTGAACTCATTGGCTAGACTGACTGGCTAGTGAGCTGCCACAATCTCTCTCGCCATCTTTGTGCCTCCTCAGTACTGCGATTACAGACACGCACACTCTCCTGGCTTTTTTGTGGGAGCTGGGAATACAGACTCAAGTCTTTATGTTTGCGTAGCAAGCACTTCTTCCTACATTTTGCATGCTTTTCACTGGCAGGAGAAGCCGAAAGAGTTAAGCATCAAGCATTAGCCCTGTGACCTTGCTTATATACTTACTCTAACTTTGTTTTGCTTGGATTTCTGAGGTCAGTCAAAGCAAATAAATATACAGTTTTGAGATGGCTATATAAACTAAAACACGTGTGTGTGTGTGTGTGTGTGTGTGTGTGTGTGTGTGTGTGTGTGTGTGTGTGTGTGTGAAACTGCAAATGCCTAAAGGAAAACTAGCTAATGCTGTGAATAGAAGGGGTTTCTTCAAAGTGTAAGAAAAAATCTTTAGGACCATCTGTCCCATCTAAACACAAATACATAGTACATTGGCAAAAACCAGATATTATGTGAAAACTCTGTCCTTTGTCTAATATAAACATTCAGTTTTTGTTCATTAGGTAGTAGACATGGTATAACAAAGTAGACATCTTTGACTTTAAATAAATTTTATGTATAAAATTTCAATATGTATATGAATATAATGGTTAGTTAAAGCTATGTAAAGCATTAGGCAAACATTTGGAAGATGATATGAAACAAAGTTTTGAATTAAAAAACTTTCATTATTTGCTTTATTGTATTGGGGGGGCAGTTTGAAAACAATCTGGAGGAGTCTGTCTCCTCCTTCCACTAGGTAGATCTCCATGAGGGATAACACTCAGGTTATCAGGCTTGGTGGCCAGTGTGCCAGCCCTTAAACACAAATTTAAAAATCACACTGGTTATCTGACTTCTCCTCTTCCGTGTCTCAGTTTCCTAATCTTTGAAATGGAACAGATATCTATGCTTTGGAAGTGTGAAGGCGCTTTGTCCTCAAACTTCGTACTCTTACTTGACCCTTTCTGTTCAGGGGAGACTAGCATGCTCCCTGACAGGGAAGAAGCCAGGCACCCATGAGAAGAGGAAGCAGCAAGAAGTCTCCTTACCTGCCACTCAGTTCTGTCAAGAACAGAAAACTGCTTTAGTAAATAAAGTCTTCATCCTCTAAGTGTCTCTGTTAAAAAAAAATCACCTGTTTAAAAAAAAAATCACACTGATACTTGTTTCCCATTAAAGATCTTTTAACTGTTGAAAAGATTGTTTATATTTTATGACAGAGAGGGAAAAATAATCTTCACTAAAAGGAAGGAAAACCATCAATATTATGTTGTTGCTGGGTTGAGTATTTGAAATGCTTTTTTTTCCTTCATTTTAATTTTGAGATAGGGCCTTACTATAAAGCCCAGGATAATTTTAAGCTTGTCATCCTCCTGCCTCAGGCTTCCAAATGCTAAGATTATAGGCATGTAGCCACATGCCTAGCAAAAATAAGTTTGTATGTGTTTTTTAATTAGAGAATTTAAATTCCTTTTGAGAATTTCATACATGAGTACTGTATGGACAGCATTTCCAACCCTCCCTTTTCCTCTCCATATCCTTCCATATCCCCTCAGTCCCTCTCATTACCCCTTCTTTTTTATTATTGTTACACACACACACACACACACACACACACATTCTACTGACTCCTTTTACTACTGCTCGTGTGTGTGTGTGTGTGTGTGTGTGTGTGTGTGTGTGTGTGTGTGTGTTTAGGCCTGGATGACCTACCAGAAGCCTTATCCCTGGAGAAGACTGATCCTCCCTCTCAGCAGTCATTGGTTGCCTACAGGTCTTCGTTGTGAGGTAGGACATTATGGATTTCCTTCATCCACGCTGACGCATTGACTGGCAAGGTTATTGCACAGCCCTTGTGTAGGCAGCTGTATTGTTGATCTCTCATGGGTACAGCGTCCATCATGTCTAGAAGACACTAAATTGCAGCAGGCATCCTGGTTTTGGGCTGCTGTAATTTTTCCACCCCTCCTTCAAGATGTTCTGACTAGTGCTGGGCTCCCCATGATCGTTGATTTAGTCTCTGTGCTTTGATCACCTGTGGTCCTCTGAAGTAGCCATTGTCTGCTGCAAAAAAAGAAAATTATTTGCTCGGGGGGGGGTGGGGGGGGAGGAGCTACACTTATCTGGGCTAAACTACTTACTTAGAGTACAGTAAGAACATACATTGATTTAGGACATTTTCAGCCGTAAGGGTCCTCTTGCATCTGTATCTTCTTCAGACAGGGCAGTTAGCTAGCTTTGCAGCACCAAGCAAGAATCCCTACCTATTTAGAGGGCATTGAGTCCAACTAAACAGCTAATTGGTTATCCCCAAGACAAAAGTGCCACTATTCCACCTTTGAGAGTAACTGGCTGTGCTGGTCATTGTTATGGATTCTAGGCTTTGCAGCCGGGTAGGACCATTGACTGCTTCTTTCTTTTGGCAGCTTGCAGAGCATCTTCTTGTGAGGAACAGACGAAGTCCTGAGTGAATGAGTATTGTTGATATGATCATGTCATGTCAAGGATTCCAATGCCTGAGACCCCTGGAGATGGCGAAGGTGAGGCTCAGAGGACTGACAAAGCCTTCTTCTGGCCCAAGTATGAGTGTTTACAAACAATTAAGCAGTGTGTGTGTGGAAACCACCCACGTTCACTTCCTCCTTAAAGATGACTGCAGCCTGAGCACCACCCCCCCCAAGCCTTCTCCCTGCAGAAGCCTCCCCCTACAGCGGCTGACCCTACAGAGACTGACCCCTACAGATACCACGCCCCCTACAGAGACCGCCCCCTACAGAGACCGCCCCCTACAGAGACCGTCCCGCCCCCACAGAGGCCGACCCTACCCAGACAAGCTAAGTCATCCTCCTGCTTCTGCACATAATACACTCGCTGCTGCAGTATGTGCTCACATGCGCTTCACCAGAGTGAAGCCCACCCAAGCCCAGCGTTTCCAGATGTGTGTCTGTTGTTTCTTCAGCACCCATTATCTCTTCATTCCCGAGTTGTCCCAGTCAGGCTTCTAAGAGTCCAGTACAAAGTAAATCCAAGGAGACCGGCCAGGTCATGAAGTTCAGTGGGTCTCTCAGCATCCACCAGAACACAGAGATGATGTGGGACTGAGCCGGAGCAGAGGGACAGGACCAAGCAGATGGTCTAGCCTATCCTCTCAGCTGTGGAGTCATCATTGTGAAATGGAGAGCCAGCAATAGCTACTCTTACGTGTCAAAGTGTAGCTTTAAAATACTCTGATATTTAAACAAATGCTTGGTAGAGTTTGGTAAATGTTTGAAAAGTCTGCATGTCGCTAGGATGGGAGGGGATTTTTAAAGACATGACTCATTTAAATGGACTTTAAATAAAGCAATTTGCCTCCTATAACAAAAGCGAATCTTGTCCAGTCAGCTGAAGACCTTAAGAGAAAAAAGACAGGTGCCCAGAGGCAGATGGAGGTTGCTCCCAAGGTTGCCTTTAGCTCTGAGCTATGGTACCCACTCTCCCCAGGATTGTTAGCCTGCCTTTCAGATATCAGACATGCCATTCTCCATAATTACATAAGCCATTTTTTTTTTCACAACAGCACTTCCCCTTTTTTCCCTTTTAAAAAATGTATAATATGTAATATATTTATAATATATTTATAAACACACATACTTCTTCCGTCTTCTGATGTTGGCTTGAACCCAGTCGATGCCTTACATATCCTAGGCAAGGTCTCTACCAGTGAGAGGCATTCCAGCTACAAACAACAGAATTCTGTTGTGTGTGCATATATGTACGCCACATATACTTACATGCGCATACATGCATGCGCACATGTACAAACACAGGTCACACGAGTACACACACACACACACACACACACACACACACACACACACTTTGATGGAGAAACCTGGCTAACACCAAGCCCAACGGACCAACTGAAGAAAGAGAAAGGGTCCAAGTTTAGTTTCTAGAAGGCTGACAGCACATGGGTAGAAACTGAAGAAGGAGAGATGTTTTTCCTTGTGGGTACAGCTTCAAGCAACACATTCGTCCTTCAGTTTGTGCATAATCAATGTCCAAGAGAAGAGTGTGTGTGAGCTCATAAGCAGAGGTCTGGAAAGAAAAGACAGCCAGAGATAAGGAAAACTAGAAAGGAAGGCATAGAGGCACGCCAAAACTCTGGCCAACTACCATCATGGAAGGTGTATTAAAAAAAAAAGTAGGAAAAAAAATAAAAGGGCCAGGTGGCATTATCAACTTATATCATTGGCCACCATACCTCTGACATGAGCCTGTGGGAAAAGTAAGCCATGGTGGCAGAGATGAGGGACACACAAGCCACTTCTCAAACTGATATGGTTAATGCTATCTTGTTCAATGGCAGAGGCCCAGAATACTCCTTGACAAGACCAACAAGGCTCATTGTGACAGGCAGACTCTACAAGCCTCTCTCTTTCCCGAAAGTGTCCATCGTGCATTGCCACAGAGGTATTAGAGTAACTGCCTTTCAGTTAGCACTGCTCTCTGGTGGCTCTGAATGCATGACCTGCAGGCAAGAAATTCCACATGGCATGATGTCCATTGGGGAGCTGCCACAGCAAAGGACGCATAGGATAGGCCTGGAATAAGCAATGCAGTGACTGGGTTTCGTGCCACCCCACCCTGCCTGACCTCTGCTCAAGCCCATATTCTGGGCACTGGTCTTTGCATGGAATGCTCAACCCACTGGGGTGCCCCTGTGGCCATGTCTGCCTAGCACAGACTCTTCTGAGCAGCAATCTTTGCTCTCAAGTATGCCAACAGGATAGGGCAATTCTTATCAAGTCCACGGCGATCTCTTTTTAGCTTTTTCTTGTGTGTCTTAGCTTATATCTGTTGCTATAAGAGAATAGCTGAGACTGAGTGACTTAAAGAGAAAAAAAATATCAGAGCCAGTAAGATGGCTCAGAGGATAGAGCACTTGCCATAGAAGTCTGAAGACCTGAGTTCAATCCCCAGGACTCACATAAAGATGGAAAGCGAAAACCACAAAGTTGTACGCTGACTTCCGTATGTGTATTGTAGTGTGTGTCTGACCCCAAAGGTGAACAGAACAGAACACTTTACAAGACAATGATTCGGGAGGCCAAGGAGCTCAAGGTGAAGAGATTGCACCTAGTGAGGGTCTTATTGCTCGTGGGGATTCTGCAGATTCTTAAAAGTCTTAGGGTAACAGATGCAAGTGAGAGCAAGCAAGCCAGAGAGAGTGAGTTATTAAAATGCAGCTATTGCTTCCACCGCACATTAGTCCCTGACTCTGAATAGACTAAATCACTTAAAGGGCCTGTGATCTACTCCACTCCACAATGACTTGGTCCCCTACCATCAACAAAGTGACTTTGGAGACTAACTTCCTAACACATCAAATTTGGGGAACACTTTCAAACCATAACTTCACCCCTTTCCCTTTGGTAAGTATGTCTGCACAGTGTACTTCAGACCTTTGCTTGCTCTGTAGGCCTCATCCCTCCTTGAGCGTTGTTCACAGACATGGCCACTTCCTCTGAAGGAACAGCCTTCTAGGCCAGCCTCACAGTTCCTCAGGTGACACTGGCCTCCTGTGAGCTGGTTGGAGTGTGCTTAGCCACAAAGTAAGACAACCGGGTGCAGTCAGAGGCTACAGAGCGTGAAGACACATGGAAATGTTTATGCCCATTGAAAAGGTTGATTTGCAAAGTAATACCAGACTTTCTCATTACTAAAGAAAAAAAAATTCTTGTGCTTTCACTGTTAAAATATTCTGGAAGTTGAGCAGGAAAACTAAATTGAAGATAAATCTAAGTTAATTACAGATGCGAAACGTTAAGTGTAAGGACCTGCCCCCATTTCCTTTACTCAAGTTGTGTTCTGTGGATTGGACAGACTTTTCTTGCTCATTACGGAAATTGCTTTTTATATTTCAGCTAAACTCAAGGACAGAAAAGCAAAGATGGTCTCTCGTTTGGATGAAGCATCCTTTCTGGCTGAGCTATTTCCTTTTGGATTAAAGAGAGCAGCTGGCACACTTCTTATCTTCTGTTTCAATCCCTTTTCCTTCCTCTGACTTCCTAGTACACTGGCATGTGCACTCTGTTTGCTCCTGATTCATTTGTCAGCTTGCAGGCCCTGAGAAGTACCTAGGTGAAAGTGGCCCTTGGTGTGTGTCTGTGAGGGTGTTTCCAGATAACTGAGGGGGTGGATGTGAGGATGTTTCCAGATAACTGAGGGGGCGGATGTGAGGATGTTTCCAGATAACTGAGGGGGTGGAGAAGACCTACCCTGAATGTGGGCAGAGCCTTCTCATCGCCGGGGGCCCCAGATAGAATAAAATGAGGGAAAAGAGAGGGCTCCTGGTAGCATAGACATTCTCTCTCTGCTTTCTGCTGCCGTGAGATGAGTCCCCAGCATGGCCTCCAGGCCTGTGTGGGCTAAAACGGTGAGCCGAAGCAAACCTTTCTTCCCTTAAGTTGTCTCCTGGGGTATTTCGTCGCAGCGATGGAAAGGCTGCCCCACACAGCTAGATCCAGAAGACAGCCTCAGCCACCCCACCACTCCGTCACTGGTCACCCCGCCACCCCACCACGGGCCACCCCACCAGTCTGTCACTGGCCACCCCGCCACCCCACCACTGGCCACCCCGCCACCGGCCACCCCGCCACCAGCCACCCTGCCACCCATTATTTGAGAGCCATGAGAACAGCCCAGCCGTACTAACTCCCAGAAGTCACCTGCCTCCTCATGATGCTAGCGATGAGCATGGAGGGAATGGCCCTGACTTCTGTTTCTTCAGTAGGCAATAAGCCAGTGAAACTGGGTAAAAATAACTTTTGAACCAAGGACATAGGCCTCTACCTAAGACTTTCCGCTGTCTTCTCACGGGCCTGCTTCTCTCCCTGGGAAGCTGGGAGCCACCATTTTTGAGGCAGGCATCTTCGCTTGCCAGTTCCCCTCTTTAATCACCAGCCTCCTCAGGCTTTATGCTCCAGCCATGCTAACATCTTATGTACCCCATCCCCCACCTCCCGTCTCCTCTTCCTCCTCTCCCTCCCCACCTGATCTCCCTTCGTTTCAGTATGCAGAACAGAAGAATCAATGGCTCCTACACACCAGGCAAGCTCTCCACACCACACTTCTTTTCCTTCTCCTGACATTAAACATTACCAGGCTATTTTTGCAGTCTTCCTTATTTTCTCAATATCTCCTTCAATCTCTAGTGTCCTTCTTTTTAAAAAAATCACACACACACTATACACACAGTACACACAAATACCCCACGCTACACACACCTCACACTATACACATACTACACACACACACACACACACACACACACACACAGAGAGAGAGAGAGAGAGAGAGAGAGAGAGAGAGAGAGAGAGAGAGAGAGAGAGAGAGAGAGTTCTCTCCTTTTACCAGCTAGATTCCAGAGATGAGACTTGGGTTGTGGACCTAGGAGGAAGAGCCCTTCCTGTCCATCGTCTTGCTGGCCCCTCCAGGTGCTTTCTGATGGAGCTGTTCCTTCCTAAAGATGTATATTTAATTATCTCCCTGCTTTTTTCTTTTCTCTTCTTTAATTTCAGTCATTATCTTAATCCTTCCTTGGTCTCGAGCTTCTTGACACAAGTGAAATGATACGTGTTTGGTGGGTAAGACACTGGCAGGAGCCACCTGCAGCCTCACGGGTCCCTTCTGTTTCGCAGGGCTGTCATCCTGCCACTCCGCCCCCATCACAGTCACAGTGCATGTGAGTAGAGGAGGAGACACACTACTTCATGTGGAATGGAGTCTGTTGTGATTTTCATGCAGGTGTTTACTGTCAAAAGTAAGCACTTCAGTGAGTGGACAAATAGCTATCTTATAACAAACAAGAATCTGGAGGCACAGGCTGTGCTAATTCATTTTGAGCTGCGACAGTAAAGGCTGTTTCCCTTTTGGCTAGAACACACCCCAGAACATGCACAGGAAACCTCTCGGGCTCCTATAATCTATATGGAGCTGTTTATATCTGCCTGTTACCTACCCTCCAGACCGCAAGAAGCCAAAGGTCTGGCACTGCCTCCTCACCTCTTTGCTCCTAGGTCCTGATACTGTTGAAACATGAGCAATGTTTAGGATGTTAAGTTTTGGCCTGTACTTTATGTAACTCTCCGGTTCTTCACACCAGAGCTTTGTGGAAGTCAAATGCAGGCTTAGCAACAGCAGGGAGATGTAGACTGTAGTACATTACAGCTCCAACATCTGCACTTCAGGACATAGGAAACAAAACTATAAATGCTCTGACAACTGTAATGAGGTGAACCGACTAGCCACTCACCCTCAGAGAGCTGCATGCCAAGGGCTCTGCACATGAGTCTGTATGCTTACAATGTGCATTGCAACCAGGAATGGGATATGTCTTGGTGGCTCTTAGAAGGCCCTGGCTTTGACTCTTCCTGCCCTAAAAGGTAGAAAAGATCACAATCGGATGAGTTTTATCTGTCATTGCTCTCTTTCTCTGTATGTGTGTCTGTGTGATGGTGTGTAAACACGCGCTTGATGCCTTTGTGTGTAAAAAACAGGAGTGTTCACATGTCGTGGTGCACTTGTGGCGCTTGTTTTAGTCTTTGCCTTTTGCCTTGTTTGAGACAGTCTCTTGTTGGCCATGGCATACGCCAGACTAGTTACCCACCCCTCATTAGCTTCAGGGGGCTTCTCCTGTCTCCACCTCTCATCTCATTGGAGCTCTAGTGTGCTTGATTGCTTTACCCACCAAAGTGTTCCCCCCCACCCCCACCATTTTTCCTGTAATAGTCATTCCTTGCATTGGGCAAGAATTAAACTGATTGTGTGCTTTTTAAAAACGTATTTCGCAGCATAGAGGAACTAATTTGGTTTTGTAAGTATATAAAAACTATTCTAGTAGGGTATTATGGCTCACACTTGTAATCCCAGTACTTGGGTGTTCAAAGCAGGAGGATTTCAAGAATAGGGCCAATTTAGGCTACATGGCAAATTCAAGGACAGCCCGGGAGATGGAAGGACACCCTCTCTCTGAACTCCCCCATAAACCAACCACCCCAGACAGAATCAAATATAAAGCTACTCAAGCCCTATTTGTTCCATTAGTAAACTTCTAAGATCTATTTTGAATGCCTATGCCTTTTGATTTTATTTTCCCAGGTAAGAATAGTTTTTCAAACATTCTTAAAAGCCGTGTTTTTAATTTTACCCTGTGGCAGCGCCATCATTTAAGGCCATGTCTTTGCCCAGATCAGGCTCCCATTCTTTCTCTGTACAACTATGTACATGAAGACTCTGCTGGCATTTCCCATTTGTCTCTCCCCAAGCAGAGATATTTTATTTTTCTGCATTTCTCCGTGCTCAGTCCTTTTTGTCCCCTTGCTTTCTACTGGGCTTGGCAAATGATGCACTTGCAGGAAGTGAGAGTATTCATCAATCTCCCTTGCTGCTTCCTGTCTCCTGGATGCCACCAGCAGCAGCCAAGTTCCCTCTAGGCACAGGTCCCAGTCCCACAAGTTCTTCTGCCATAGCTTTCTTCATGGCATTAGAAACTTCTTTTATTCTTGTTGCTTCTTCAAGACTGGGAGTCAGGCCTGGGGATAAACCTCAGTGGTAATGAATCCTTAGGTTCAATCGCCATCTCTCTCTCTCTCTCTCTCTCTCTCTCTCTCTCTCTCTCTCTGTCTCTTTGTCTCTCTCTTTCTCTCTCTCTGTCTCTCTTTCTTTCTCTGTCTCTGTCTCTGTCTCTCTGTGTCTCTGTCTCTGTCTCTCTCTGTCTCTCTCTCTCTCTGTCTCTCTCTCTCTCTCTCTCTCTCTCTCTCACACACACACACACACACACACACACACACACACACACACACACCAGGCAAATAAAGTTCATAAGTAGCAATGGCTTCTTACAGGGATCCTTGGCCCCTCCCTGTCTTTGTTGTTCTCTGTAACTGCGCCTGGCATGTTGGAGTAGCTCCTGTACTGAACACACCTTGGCTCTATTCTTTGAGTATGCTTGCTGTTCTCTCCTCAAGTCTCAACGATATGGAGAGGTCGGGGGTAAATAAGAAACAATCCCTTCTGCTCTGGAGGTGATGTGGTCCTGTAGGTGAGGGAAGCCAGCTGCTGTGCCCATAGCTGGAAAGCAGAAGAATCCTAGAGGCAGGTGCGCCTGGAGAGAACCAGTCTTGGAGACATCCTAGTATTCGCCCATCGGCAGTACAAGGCCACACCTTGTCTGTGCTGGCTTTGAGCTATAGCCTCACCTTTGATGAGCTACAAAGCAAGTCCGAAGAATGGAATAACAAAGCAACGTAGAGGGGAAATCTACTTCTGCCTGGTGAACAGAAATGTGTTATTTTTAAGTTTTATTTATTTTTGAGAATGGAAAGAAATGAACAGTTAGGAAAGCAATTACTGTTCTTTCAAAAAGAAAAGAGTTTTTTTTTTTAAGTCCCCACAAATGTAAAAATTAACATAAATGGAGAACAAAATGCTCTTATTTTTCTCTGTTTTGCTAGCACTGGAACATACATAGTCCATTTTGATGCCCTGTTCCTAAGAAACTTCTATGGTAGGGACTAGCAAAAGTGCTCACGGCTGAGTTCCAGTGTAACAGGGTGGCACTGAACTCATTTTAGAGTGTGTGGTCTAGTCAATGATGGGCCACAAACATCTCCCAGGGTCTCCTCTATTTGGCTCTGAAACCCCAGCCTCATGGTCTAAGTCCAGGTTCCAGCTCTCCTTCTGCCCTGACCCTGAAGACTGGTGAGCTCCTCCCCTTATGACACTTGGTCCTTGCCTGGGGCTTCTGCCGTGCACCTGGTGTTGCTCCCCCAGGGTTCTGTACAATACCCATAAGCCTCCATTGTGAGCAATGTCAAGCCCCCTCAGAAAGCGTCCTGTATAATTAATTTAATGAATGGTCCCTGGATGGAACCCAGGGACTTTCACATGCTAGGTAGGTCATTTATCACTGAGCAATATTTCCAGCCCCAATCCTGATTTTAAAAATAACTTATTTGACTCATTTTAAGATGGGCTCAAAAAATCTATGACATGAGGTAAGGTGGGGTCAGCTCTCCTTGGCTGTAGATATTGTAGCTGCTGACAGAATATTAGGCTTTGTGGACTTGCCTTCCTCTCTCCAACTCTACCCATCCCCCCTCTGCTCCCTTCACCTCTCCTAATCCAACTGTACTCCAGTCTAGTTGTTCCTTAGTGGTGCTCAGAAAGGAGTGCGAAGGAGACACAAGAAAGTGAAAGGAGGAAGACTGACCTCTAGGATTGTTTCTCAGTGAAAGTAGGAGCGAATTGAGATAGAAAAAAGGGTTAGTTTGGTTTCATTGGTTTTGTTTTTTATTTTTAGTTAAGCTTAGCTTAATTACTTTGCTGCTGCTATGATAAATTGCCATGACCAAGACAACTTATAGATAGAAGGGTTTATTTATTTGGGCTTATGGTCCTAAAGGGCTAAGAGTTCATCAGGCCAGCAAAGTGTGGCAGCAGGTCGCAGATAATAGCAACAGGGACAGCTGCGAGCTCACCTCTGGAACCACAACTGGAAGAGAGGACATGGAATTGGAGCTGGATCTCCAAACCATCCCCAGGGACACGGTTCCTCTAGAAAGGCTGTGCCTTCTAGTAGCATCACCTAAAGAGCATCACCAGCTGAGGACCAAGTGTTCAAATGCATGAGAACAAGGAGAGCGACTCATTCACACGACTGCAAGGTCTCTGGGGACTTTGTGTGTTGCCCTCAGGACCTCAGGGTTAAGATTGAAGGCAGAGGGGAGATGTATGACTTCTTCATGGACGAGCTAGATGCACAAGTGATACTGGAATTGGAGGCCACCAATGAAAAGCATAGAATTCTCTGTCTTACCCATTCCAATCAGGGCAAGCAATCAGTTCACCCCTTGAAAATGAATTCTTTCCATCGAAGGGCAGTGGAAGGCTGAGGAAGATGCTGGAGGAGTGCTCTCTGATGGTGCGGGCACCAGCCAGGAGCCACTGGAGCCTGAGGTCTTTCCAAGAGACTCCTAAGTGGGAACTCGTGTTCTGAGGACCCACACAGTCACATGGTCCCCTGCAGGAGAAGATGCTAAAGGCTATGGCTCAGAGTGCAAGGCTTCTGTCCTAGCGCTGTGAGAGACAAGATGAAAGCCAACCTGAGGCCTGCAGTTAGAAAGGGCCTGGGCTATGCCTTGGCATTACTATTTTTCCTGCTTTGAGGTTAGGGTGGCCTCTCTGAGTGACATCCCAACTCACCTTCTCGAGCCGGGATCATCACCTCATAACTGAACAGGGGGAGGTAGTAAAAAGTTTGGCAACACTAAAGTGCTTGGTAATGCACAAGAGCTAGGAATTAACTTAAAATTAAAGGTGTAATGAACTGGAGATCTTTCTGGTAGTGCATGCCGTTGTTGCATCACCGAGCTGCACCGCATGCAGCCTTGGTGCTGAGCATGTGATGTGCACTTTGCATCACGAGCGGCATTAGCCCACACAGTGCCAGGAAGCATTGCCTGAGACACCTCAGGTTTGTCACAGTGCTACGTCATGAACTGTGGTGTTTTATGGGGGCACATAGTTTCCTGCTCTTACTGAAACATAATGGTTTAATTATAGAAGACAAACACTTGTAACCTTTTATTTCCATCATTGCTCAGTACATAATATCAGACTATTGTATTGTAGTGTGTTAGAATGTTTGATTTTAAAAACAATCTTCGAATTGCTCATTTGAGTTTTTTTTTTTTTTTTTTTTTTAATTGCTCAGGGGCTATTGAGGTTCTTTGATGGGGAAAAGCTCCAAGTCTGACCATCTGAGTTCAAGTCCCACAACCTACATGGTGGAAAGGGAACACTGATCCCCAGAAGTGTCCTCTGATCGCCACAGGTGTGTTGTGGTACACACACTCCCCTCAAAATAAGTAAATTATGCATACATCTATATTTAAAAATGGAAAGTCTTAGTTAATTTTGGGTTGAGGTTAGGCTATGATTTCTAATAATTTGAGAACTGTTCCTAAATATACTTCTTTTTTGTACGTATGTGACATGTCAGTCTCTGCTCTGATTGTTTATAAAATCAAAATGTCAATTGTATTGGAAAAACATTGAAGATGTTCTGTAGCTTGTCATGTCAATTCTTCAGCCAAGACTTAATTCTTTCTTTTCATTAGTATCCAAATATGTTTTACTCTTTAATAAAACAGATTATGATAATAGTGCTGCTGCTGCTGCTGCTGCTGCTGCTGCTGCTAATGATGATGATGAGAGACCAGATCCCATCTTGTCCAGACTGGCCTCAGACTTTGCCATGTAGCTAAGGATAACCACAGGCTCCTCCTCTCCTGAGTGCTGGAATAATAAGATTATATCATTATGCGTAGCTTATGCAAGATGTTGGGCAATTGAACTGAGCTGTATCCCCAACCCTGATTGCTTAAAAGCCATTTTTATTTGCAAATGCCTGACTTGTATGTCTATTGTATATACATCTACATATGTAAGTTGCATAAACTCTCAAAGGAAGAAAAAAAAGGTCTAGTGTGAAAAAAATGTAAGAATCCTTGATCTAGAAGACTGAAATAACCCTGTTCTGCCCACATTCCAGAGTAGACAGGGTCAAATGATACAAACAATGACATGTGATGGGTAGGGCACTAGTTATATTCAAGGTACCATTGCGGTTTTGCCCTTATGTGTCACCCAGCCACTAGATGACCAGGCAATGTGACTTCTACTGGTCAGCCCCCTGCAGGGATGTCCATAGCAAGGTGTAGTGTAGCCCCTGTAGCCTAATTTGGGTGAAATAAATCACCTAACAAAAGCTATCTGTGGACATGGTGAAAGGCAGCTGGGGGCATAGAGAGATCCATATAAAGATACAGCTGTTGCTGTACTTACCAAAGGACATAGGGCTTTATATTTATGGCAGTAGCCACCTGGGTTAAAAACAAACAAACAAACAAGTCAACGTTTGCTTAGGAAAACAGCAAGCGTGTTTTCACTCACATTCTGTTGTCTTTTCCCAAGAACTTCTGATGTCGGCCTGCTTCTCTCCACCATGCATGGGGATCATCATGGCATTGTTACTGCTCCTGGTGATGCTTTTGTTTTAGACTCTTTTCCTCAGCAATCTTGTCCACATACTGTAGTGGATGTAAACATGTTTCTGTTTTGATCACAAGTGTGGGATGTGAAACAGACTTGTGAGAGGACATGGATGGCCTGTGATGTTTGTCCACTAGAAGAGGAACTGCCTCATGCATGGTCTTTGCCAGCTGATAGACAGCGTGGTATGGACTCGGAAAGGAGATATATATGAGCCCCAAAACGGAGGCCTGGTTTTTGGGCGTTCACATCACTTCTCATCACTTGGCTGTTCATCACTTCTCTTCTAGACTCTCCTAGAGAGAAGCCCTCCAGAGAACTCTTCGAAGTTCTGGCTGCTGTGGTTGCAGTCACTTTTGCTGAATTTCTGGTTTGCTGTTTAATAGGTATGCGAGAATCCTGATGACTAAGAGTGGAATCCAACCAAGGAACTCAGTCTAAACCACTCTACTTTTGCTGTCTCTATTCACCTTCTTTCTCTCCTATCTAGGGTCAGTGGGTTGGAAGGGAAGCAGAGTCATTTAAAAACCCCAAATAGGTTGGTTTTCAAAAGATCAAAGCCTACAACATACACCTCTTAGGTGTCACTGCTGGTGTGACTATGCTATCGTGCATAGCGTCCTCCTGACTCACCTAGTATACTACATGCCTGCTTTCCTCTCTAGCCACTTCTACTGTCTGACCAGTCCACACTTAAGCTCCCCTAAGCTTTCTTGCACATGCATGCCCCTGCTTTTGAAGTGGTCAGATGTGCCATTTGCCTTTCCTCTCCCACATCCCCCTCAGTTTTCCTTCGGCGTTCAGACTCTTGCCTCCACAATACCGTTCCCATGCACTTCCACTCTGTCTTTGTTCCCTGTTCTATGTGAATGGCCTCATCTTACTCTTCCTGGAATTGGAGACTCTCTGATTACTACCAAGTCTACAACCAGCCAGTTGGCTGCTTCTCTGTCTTTCTGCTGACATGTCCATCCTGTATCAGAAATGGAGTCACAGTTTGTGTTTTGGATGTCATCTTGTGCCTTCAGTTTTATACCTTCTATAGCTACCCTTGTCACCTCCTCCCTCTATAGAGAATTGGTCCCAGTAGCATGTAAACATTTTTTTCCCTTTTTCAAAAATTTGTTTATTCACTTATATCATGGTTGCAGGTCCCTCCCCCATCCCCTCCCAGTACCAGCCTCCCTTTCTTTTCCCCACTCTCTCTCTCCTATTCCTCAGAAAAGGGAAGCCCCCTTCACATCCACCCAAGCTCATAAAGTCTCATCAGGAATGAGTGTGTCCTCTTCCCCTGTAGCCTGGCAAGGCAGTTTTGCCAGGGGAAAGGGATCAAAAAACAGGCAACAGCATTCATGTCAGAGACAGCCCTGGCTCCCATTACTAGAGGGCCAACATGAAGCCTGAGCGGCCCATTGGCTACACCTGTGTAGGGGACCTAGGTTCAGTCCACGCATGGTCCTTGGTTGGTGCTTCAGTCTCAGCAAGCCCCTCTGGGCCCTGGTTAGCTGTCTCTGCTGGTCTTTTTGTGGAGTTCCTGTCACCTCCAGGCCCTCTTCTCCTTCCCCCAACTTTTCCACAAGACTCCCTACCCATTGCCTAATGTTTGGCTGTGAGTCTCAGCACTGGCTTCAAAGTACTGCTGGGTGAAGACCCTCAGAAGACAACTCCACCAGGCTCCTGTCTGCAAGCATAGCAGAAGATTGTTAATAGTGTTAGAGGTGGGTTTCCTCCCATGGGCTGGGTCTTGGGTAGGGCCAGTCATTGATTGGACATTCCCTTAATCTCTGCTCTATTTGCTCTATCTTTATCCCTGCACATTTTGAGGCAGGCAAACAGAGTTGAAGGTTTTTTGTGGGTGGGTTAGTGTTTTCTTCCCTCTACTAGGAATCTTGCTAGTTAAGGTGAGTCCTCTCAGTCTCTATGGCCCCTGCTAGTGGGAATCTCTGCTAGAGTCTACCTCATATTCTCCCAGAATCCTCTCCTGAGTTAGGTCTCTAGTTTATCACAGAGATGCCCCACGGACAGTTTTTTTTTTCTCTATAGGCCTTCTGTCCTCCAGCCCCCACTTCCCCAAGGTCTGAGCTCCACCTTCATATCTCTTTGTGCTCCTTCTCCTGCAGAGGAATCTTTCTCTCTTCTTTTAGGATTTTCTAAAATAACATTTTATTTATTATAATTTATTTACTTTACATCCTGATTGCTATCCTCTACCTCTTATCTTCCCATTCCCACCCTCCCTTCCTCTTCTGTCCTATTCCCCTCCCCTGGACCTCTCATGGGGGCTCCTCCCTCACTGTCTGATGAGCCTGTCATGTATCATCAGGATAGCCTGCATCCCCTTTCTCTGAGTGCTGCAAGGCCATCCTGCCAAGGGGCTGTGATCAAATCATGGGCACCAGAGTGCCTGTCAGAGGTTCAACAGCAGCGCCACTTCTCTTCCCCACAAAGGGAGAATGAGCTGTCCATCAGCTACATCTTAACAGGGGGGTCTAGGTTCTCTGCATGCTTTGTCCTTGGTTGGTACAACAGTTTGTTCAGGCCCCCTGAGTCCAGATGCACTGGCCTTGATGGCCTCCCTGTGGAGCTCCTGACCTCTTTGGGTCCTTCTGTCCCTCCACTCTTCCATACAACTCTCAGCACTCCACCCAGAGTCTGGCTTTGAGTCTCAGTATCGGTCCTGACCTCCCACTGGGTGAAGTCTCAAAGAAGACATCTATGTTGGGCTAATACCCACTTATAAGTGAGTATATACAATGTGTGTCTTTCTGGCTCCGGGTTACCTCACTCAGGATGAGCATTTCTAATTCCATCCATTTGTATTCCATTGTATAGATGTACCACAGTTTCTTTATCCATTCTTTAGTTGAGGGACATCTAGGTTGTTTCCAGATTCTGACTTTTATGAATAAAGCTGCTATGAACATGGTTGAACAAATGTCCTTGTTGTATGGTGGAGCATCTTTCATATGCCCAGGAGTGGTATAGCTGGGTCTTGAGGTAAAACTATTCTCAATTTTCTGACAAAGCACCGGATTGATTTCCAAAGTGGTTGTACAAGTTTGCATTCCCACCAGCAATGGAAGAGTGTTCCCCTTTCTCCGCATCCTAGCCAGCAAAGGGAACATTTGGGTGGATTCGGTGAGCCTCCACATGAACCTGAAGCATCACATAGAAACAGGAGCTTCAGGACTCAGATTACAATATTAATATAGAGGCACCTGGCTTTTAGCTTGGGGAGATGTTCTTTATTCCTATACTGATATTTCCAAATATCTAGCTTAAATTCATTTCTTTGCATCCAGTAGTATTGATAGGTAGCATTTGCCTAGCATGCGAGAGGCCTTGGGGGTCAGTACACCAGGAAACAAACACATAGAAATGACAGGAAGAGCATGTGTTACTTCTTGTAATAAAAGAAGTTTTTAAGAAACTTAGAAGTTCTTCGTATGAACACACACACACACACACACACACACAGAGAGAGAGAGAGAGAGAGAGAGTAAAACAAGACAGCCTAAGATATCTCAGAGGGACTCTTTGCATCTGTTTCTGGATGTCAGCTTAAAGTATGGGAGATGAGATTTCCCAAAACAAACAAACAAACAAAGTGAAAGAGAAAAAAATGTAGAAGACAGACAGGGTCAGGGAGGGAGAGAGAGAAGTTGAACCGGTTTTAGTTTCTGAGCTGACTGGGTAGCAGGCAAAGGGCGGGCTGGAAGGAAGGAAAGGAGCTGGAGGAAAGGCGCCTGGATGTTTGTGTGTGGTGTTCCACTTGTAAAGTCGGCAGATATTTTTACAGGTACCAGCGAGTTCTTCCTGAATATCTGTTAATGGGGACAGGCTGCGAAGCAGCAATATGAAAGATAAATGCTTTTCTGGAGAGGAATTTTAGTGCAGTGTGGAAAATGAAAAGAGGAAAACAATTAAAGATGGAAAGGAAAATCCAGTCAGGGGCCAACCCACACCTCCTGTCCTAATGAGCTCCCATACCAGGCAGCTGCGGCAGGGGCAGCAGTGGGGCATTCTGTGGGCTCAGGCTTCCTTCTTCCTTCCATACCCTGAGGGTGGCTATCATTTTTGGGGTGCAGAACTTCTTAAAAACACAAAGAGATCACCTACCACAACCCTTTCCTCGCATTCTCCCATGAAAGTGTGCTTTTCCATAGTGAGCGGCTAGGAGCTTGTGGATGGCGCATTCCAGTCAGCCCTAGCAGAAGTGGGCTCACAGCCTCATGCTCCTCCTCAGCTCGGCCTCATTTTCTCTTCTGTCCACCTTTGGCAAAGTCTCTCTCCTGAGATGACTGTTTTTGAAGCCACAAGCTCACCCAAGCCTCAGAGGAAGCCGCCTGAGCCTCAAGGAGTGCCAGAACTCAGCCTTGCTCAGCTGACTTGGGATGAACAACACTCAAGAGTCGGCTCAATGAGAGGCTGGAAGCCCAAATCCTGGTTAACTGGAATGGTTGGCTACCTTCTTGAACTGAAGTCAGAATGAATTAAGTCATCAGACAACTGGGAAAATGTGGCAAATGACAGTTTTCACTTTTTTCTACTGCATGGGATATGCCTCACTCGTAGGCAATTAAGGTATACTTTTTTCTTACAGCTCTGGTTTTCTAGTTTTTCTTTTTTACTAAATCTCTTTATAGTCGGATCCCATCCCCCTCCGCCTTCTCCACCCAGTCCCACCCTCATGTCCCTTCCTTCCATTCCCCCCCTCTCCTTCTTCTAGGAGAAGGATAGGTCCCCAAGCAGTACTCAGCTCACCCTGGTACCTTAAGTTACACCAGGATAAGCACATCCTCTCCCACTGGCGCCAGACAAGGTAGCTTAGCTAGGGGAAAGGACTTCAGAGGCAGGCAGCAGAGTCAGAGAAAGACAGCCCCTATACCCATTGTTTGGGGGTCCACATGTTGACCACACTGCACATCTGCTATATATGTGTAGGGGTCTAGGACTAACTAGCCCATGCATACTCTTTGGTTGTTGGTTCCGTTTCTGGGAGCTCCCATGGGCCCAGGTTAATTAACTCTGTAAGTCTTCTTGTGGGGTCCTTGACTCCTCCAGCCCCTCTACGCCTCCTCTCACTCTTCCACAGAACTCCTTGAGCTTGGCCTATTTTTTTCTTTTCAAGACAGGGTTTTTCTGTGTAGCCTTGGCTGTTCTGCACTCTTTGTAGACCAGGATGGCCTCAAACTCACAGAGATCTGCTTGCCTCTTCCTCCGGAGTGCTGGGATTAAAGGCCCTAAGATTTGTTTTGATTCTTTGTGTATGTATCTGTATGTTTGTTTGTATGTGCATGAGCTTGTGCAAGTGTCCTCAGAGGCCAGAAGAAAGTGCCAGATCCCCTGGGACTGGAGGTGGGTGCTGCGAACCAAACGCGGTCCTCTAGAACAGCAGTGGGTGCCCTTTATCACTGAGTCAGCTTTGCAGTGTTCAAGGGGGGACATCCTCTTCTGGCCTCCATGGGTACTAGCCACATACGTGGTACATACATATACTGCAGACAACACACACACACACACACATACACACACACACACACATTAAAAAGAAGTGGTCAGATTTATATCAAGAGAGAGATAGCAATAGAGATTGGGCCCAAGCTAAATTTTTAGCAATTCCTGTTTTAAGTAACGAGATTGGCTTGAGAAATAAGCCTCAATAGAAGGTCTTCTTGAATTCTTAGATGGATTTAAATATCTCTGTCAGGACCCACCTACATCTGTACCCTTTTCCACAGCACCCTAAAACCTTAAACTTATGTATGTGCATAAATTCCTGGCAAAGAAAGAGCTTGGCTTCTTATGTCTGTATTTCTGACATCAAATGCTATGACAAATATTCCGTGGGTACATAATGAGCTGGCAAATGAACTAATAACTGTGCCTATGGGTTAAAGGGATTGTTGAAAAATAATGGAAAATACCTTTGTTTTCAAGTCTACTGTGGAACAAGATATGAACATTTGTCATGTAAAGCTGATTTTAATTTTCCTTAGACAGCAATTAAATGCAAATGCTTGTTGCTTTGTCAAGGAATTAGAAAAATGTTTTTTCCTATTGTTAGGGGGATTGTGAAAATGTTTTCTCAGCTTGTCTTCCTGGAGGAGGAGATAGGGCGGCCCAGTGTCCCTGAGTCTAGCTGCCAAAGGCTGTGCCTTCAACAGGAAAGCAAAGGAACATTTTTTTAATCTTCCTCAAGTGCTTTTGGTAACTGACCACAGGCTGCCACCACTGTCCCTCTGCTGGGTTAGGTCCCTAAAGTGACCTTAGGACACTGCTGGGAATGGAGAAACAATGATAAGATGGAGTGAGCTCTCAGCCCTGGTTGGGGACACTGGCTTTATGCTTTTATGATGTCCTTCTTTATCCAGCCTTAGTTTCCCAATGACTTGGGATCACAGGTTTGTGTCACTATGGCCAGCTTTATAAGCATTCGTTTCCAACATCATTTTTCTTTTATTATCTTCCATGTCCTATTTTTAATTGACATTTAGTGTACATACACACACATATGGCACACACACACACACACACACACACACACACATGCCACAATGTATATGTGGATGTCAGAGGACAACTTCCTGGAGCTGGTTCTTTTATTCCATCCTGTGAGTCCTGGGATTGAACTCGGGTTGGTGGCAGTCACCTTTACCTGCTGGTCCATCTCACTGACATCATTTGTCTCTTGTGATGTGAAGGATGGAAGCCAGGGCCTTGGACATGCTAGGCAAGAGCTCCGAACTGTGGAGTTGAAGGGAATCCCAGGGGTCCTATTTTCCCTCTCACCCCACATTCTTCCTTCTTAGCTCTCTTCCTTTTTGTTGTGTTTTCTTGTTTGCCTGTCGGGTTTTTGTTAACTTCAAAAGTATCCCATGCCTCTGGACATGCTTGGTCCAGAGGAAAGCTGAACCCATCAGAATGTATGAGTGTTCCTAAAGAGTAGACCACATATGACACACAGGACCGGATGGGAGTGGACACTGTGTCCTTCTGCAATTAGTAAGGCTTGTGGAGCCATGGTCAGCCTCAGTAGGCCTCAGCGGGACCTATGGAGTCTCTCAGGCTCAGGCTGCCTTCCATGCCTGTGCTCGGTGTAGAACACCACACGTCCCCCTTCACCTTTGACCCATGTCAAGATCCTAGAACAATGGTCCTCAGCCTTCCTAATGCTGTGATTCTTTCAGTCAGCTCCTCATGTTGTGGTGACCTCCCCGCCCCCACCAACCATGCCATTACTTTAATTGTTACTTCATAACTCTAATTTTGCTGCTGTTATGAAATGAATTGCAAATATCTGTGCTTTCTTATGGTCTTGGATGCCCCTTGTGAAAGGGCTGTTCACCCCACAGGAGTCATGACCCACAGGTTGAGAAGTGCTGCCCTGAGGCTCAGTGCCTGTCACAGCAGGTGTAGGGCGCCTGGCGTTCTGTCCTGACAGCTTCCCCGCCAATCTTCAAGCTTCCCAGTATGAACCATACATAGTGATTCCTCCTGAGGGCTCAGGGTGAATTCAAGGAGTAGGAACTTTTACATCTCACCACCTTTGTCTTATCACAGTCAGAGTGTCACCCACTAGACTGCTGGGAACATGCACCTGGGCTATGCCAAGGGTTCCAAGGGGGGAGAATAAGGGTGTGATTGCACTAGGATTTGCAATCTTGCCTTTCTAGTCTTTGGCTCCTTGAAGTCTAGGCTAAACAGTGGAGTTCAACACATGCTATGGAGCAATGGAAGGATATAAATCTAAAAGGCACATGAAATTAAATAATTCAGTTTGTGAAAATCACGTTATTTCATTTTCAGATTGACGTCTTAACATGCTTGGCTCCCAAAAAGCTTTTCTGTCACTTTCACGGGACAGTGGGCATTGCACTTATTGTTTGTGTTGAGACAGGGTCTTGATGCATAGCCCAGGCTGACCTTGACATTGTGGACCTCCTGCGTTTCCTCAGCAGCACTACAGTGGGCATCTTCACTCTGAGTCCCGGAAGGACCCTCGGCCATCCGAGGGAAGGCTCTGAAAGAATGACACAGGCAGAAAGAACACCGGTGGGTTCATCCCTTTCTTGGGGGGCAGTCTTCAGGGTTCTGTGTTATTCTCAAAAGCTCTCTCCTCCCCTTCTCCAGTCCTGAGATGTCTTCTAATACTGGATCCACCGTAACACCCCTGGCAGTGCACACAAGGGCGCCGCTTTGTGTTGTCATGGCAATCAGGAAATGAAGAAATCGCTTCTACATTATCTCACCTAGAAACCAGTTTATGCACCTCTTGTGCATTGGACAGACTGTTTTGTTACTACAACTTCCGGAGTCTCCCAAGCACCAGTTGAGCCTGTTTCCTGCTTGAATTGCGTCTTGATTCATTGTGAAAACAGAGCACCAAGCAGTGCCCTCCGCACAGACGCAGGATGGTGGGCGGCCCTCTTTTGAGCTGGGAAGTTTGGGGGAGGTCTGCTCTCAAGATGGTGTGCGTTTGTTTTCAGCCAGTCTCAAGATAATAAGAGTACGCCTGAAAATATTAGGCTGCCCCTGCTTCGCTGATCAAAAGAGAGGAGCTTTTTTAGATGTACAATCGGGCTTCCGGCGGTGCCACAGATCGACTCTGGTAGCTTGTTTTGTTTCCTTAGTTAACACGCAGACACTGAAAGGGCCTCATGCCTAGAGAAGAGACCAGCAACACCCCCAAGCTGGAGTCAGTCTACGCCAAGACAGAATGCAGTAAAAGCAGGAAAAAAAATTTCATTAAGCCAGACATGTTTGAAATATGGGGAGTCGCTGTGGGACCACGGTGAAGAGTGATCAGACAGAAGCATTAAGCGTCTCCATTGTAACAGCAAAGCTCCAGTTTATGAGGCGACTTTGAACCCAGCTGGGGTAATGGGTTCATTATTCTGGATAATACCCACTTTTAACCACGAAACAATGTTAAAATGCTCCGAGTCTTTAGAGGTATGAATGAACAAATGCTGAGTTTCCATGAAATTCTCAGGGACATGTTTTACCTCCACCCCCACCCCCATTAAAAAGTACAGCTATTTCTTAAATGTGGTGAGCCTAAAATGTGTTTCCACAGAAGCAATCGAGTATTGTATACTAATGCCTAACTGTCAACTTTAAGAATTACTGTTATGCTGGGCGTGTTGGTGCATGCCTTTAATTCCAGCACTTAGGAGGCAGAGGCAGGCAGATCACTGTGAGTTCAAGGCCAGTGTGATTTACAAAGTGAGTCCAGGACAGCCAAGGCTATACAGAGAAACCCAGTCTCGGAAAAAAAAAAAAAAAAAAGAAAGAAAAGAAAACAAAAAATATTGTTATACCCCAACTCAATGCTCGGTGCTAACTAGAGCTACATAATAAAAAAGCGGGATGTGCAGTGGGACCACACCACACAGGTGATTCCCAGAGTGCAGAAGGGAACATCGCTTAAACACTCAGGATGAAGTAGAACGAAGGACTCCTTAACGATTGCTTCAAGCGATAATGGAAAGCTCAGTTTGTGTAGGAATTTGGTGAGTGAGAAGTGTTTGCAGTGGTTTGCTGTATGGCAGGGAACAGCAGTACCCTGGGCATAACTGAACTTTCTTGGAAAAGAATCCGTGGAACCCAATAAGAATGGTAGTGATAATTGTGATGGCACACTGGCAGAAGAACAATATTTGAGAATGAAATAGGAATAAAGAATTCCCTTGCAACCCTTTTTTTTTTTTTCAAAGAAATAGTTTATTTAGTTTTATTTTATGTGCATTGCGGTGAGAGTGTCAGATTCCCTGGAAGTGGAGTTACAGACAGTTGTCAGCTGCCGTGTGGATGCTGGGAATTGAACCTTGGTCCTCTGGAAGGGCAGCCAGTGTTCTCAACTAGTGAGCCATCTTGCAATCTTAATTATCAAGGAAATGAGTTTATTCAAAATGACCTTCGATCAGTATAGAGAAAACTTGAATCTCAAATACCAGACAACTTAACTTTAAAAGTTTCTTTAAATAGGTTTTGTAAGAAATTAGCAAAGCACAATGTGAAATAATTGGTTAGTAAACAGTGTCTTATATCTTTTTAATAACCCTGAAAGAACAATTACACAAAACAGTTTATCCCACATAGGTCCCTGGGGAGTTTGTAGAAGAGAATAGAAGCTTACCGTTGGGACTTTCTTGTCACTGCCTAGGTACTCACTGTGGATGGAGATTGGAGATGACACTGGGTATGGGTAGCTCTGGGATGAGACAATGAGACATACAGCATTATACATGTTGGCCTGAAGGTCAATATGTCGATGATCAGAGGAGCGTAAACATAGCATGCGCTAACCCTGAAGAAGTCTCCCTTCAGCACCAAAGCAAACAAGCAAACCAAGCCAACAAACAAACAACAAACAAAAAAGGCCTCCTTAGTTCCAAGTTATGAAAGCATACATACACTGCTACTGCCCATTCCCTGGGAATTGAATGGAGTGTAAGTCTTCAGTTCTTTAAAAAAATTTTTTTTGAAAACAATAATGTGATGTGATGTGATGTGATGTGTGTGTGTGTGTGTGTGTGTGTGTGTGTGTGAGAGAGAGAGAGAGAGAGAGAGAGAGAGAGAGAGAGAGAGAGAGAGAGAGAGGGAGAGAGAGAGAGTCACAGGTGACTGTGAGCTGCCCAGTAAGGGTGCTGGGACTCTAACACAGGTCCTTCATAAGAGCAGTGAGTGTCCTGAACTGTTGCACCATCTCTCCAGCTCTGGGTTTTTCATCCTAGTAAGTATGTTGTGGAGACCAGTATGTATGTGTGTGCTTTCTGAGGAGGTGCCCGTTCATCTGTCTGGATGAATAGCCAGGCACCAGAATTTGGCAGATGTTTTCACAGTATTTCTAAGGAGCTGGTGGAACTGAGAACAGGTGTGAAAAACTAAGAAGATGACGGTGAACCTTTAAAGGAAAGCAGGAAAAGAGAGAAGAGGAGGGGAAGGAGGAAGAGAGAGGGGGGGAATGGAGGGAGACAGAGGGGGAGGGAGGGAGAGAGAGAGGGAGAGAGAGAGAGAGAGAGAGAGAGAGAGAGAGAGAGAGAGAGAGCATCAAAGCCCAGTGCAGCAAGTGTTCATGAAAGGAGGATTCCTGGGCTGTGCAAAAGCAGTGCCCACTCAATGAAGGAGACAGGACCACGTGATTAAAGGCTATGATTAAAGGCATGTGCCGCCATGCCTTGCATTATTTTAAAAATGGCAACCACAACGTGTTTGCATTGCTGAGATTGAGCTAGAGGGGGATGGAAAGCTGAAACAAAGGCAGAATAGAGGCTTTAATGTGCAGAGGAGGAGGTTCTCATCAGACCAAGGGCTCTCGGAGAAGGGCAGCTCACCTGGTGAGCTGGGGGGAGGGGGGTGGGGGGGCGGCGAAAGGAGCTTGGGATCCACCTGAGCTGAGTTGACATAGGGATCCTCACTACAGCCAGACTTCCTGTTGGCCCTGAACAGAGGACTGGAGGACCTGGAGCTTCTGAAAGACGGAATATTTTAAATGGTCACAGCCAGGGCCTGGGAAATGTCCTAGGGCTGGCAGGCTTAAAATGGCCAATACACCGTGACTACTTCCTTCCCGTCTCTGCTTTGTTGGGTGTAGGGTGGTATGTATAGGCAAGGGGTTCAGTGGAAGCCAGGGTGTTTTTTGTTGTTGTTGTTATTTTTCCACCTTCTTACATGTGTGTAATGAAGAGAAAAAGAAGGAAGGAAGCCGAGGACACATGTAAGCTTCTGAAATCTAGCTTGGTGGACAAACAGCTTTACTGAGCATAGAGACTCATGGGAAAGCTTCCCCAGAACTCACCTGGCCAACTCTTTAAGTCTTACATACCTTAGCAAGGCTAAGAGCTTTTGCAGCTGGGGCAGGAGTGAGCTGTGACTCCAGTCTCAGGGAAGTGTCCTGCTACTCTCCTGCCTCCCTCCAAGAGTGAATGTTAACAGCGCTATTACCTTTAGACTTGCCTATCTGCTGTGTGGTTCTTCTGTATCTTTCGTAGCCATGACTGTAAGCTGAGGTCTCCAGAAGGTCATCACAGTTGCTGGCTTCATAGCAGTGCTGGCTGTGTAGCCCAAAGGAAACTGCCCCATGCCTCCCAAGGCAGTGCTCGCTCGGCCCGCTCAGTTCAGCCTTGGTGCTGCTGTTTCATTCTGTAGCCGACTTTATGGCCTTGCTCGGTGTGCTCAGTCTCAGTTTCAGGAACGTTAAAGGGCTTATGACCCTCTGGCATTATGTGCTCCTAGCCTGGGCATCTGTGGTGGACCAGAGGTTAATCTTGGCCCAGCCCTGGGATGGAAGACTGCATGACGGAGTAGTGCTTCAACGACCACTGTCTCCTCGGTTTGCTGCAACAGGTGAGCAAGTCTATCACTCGATTTCATCCTTACTTTGAGATTCTTACTCTTATTTTGTATGTCAATATCTTTATAAAATAACTGGGCAGGTGAAGTCACTGACAGTCCCCAAGCACTGTATGTCCCCTAGGTGAGGAATACAGAACTAGTCGGGGAGGATTTATTGTAGGAACACCCGATGTGGAGGACAACAGCTTGTCAGCCTCCTGACAGCCTTATGGAAATTAGGAAATCCTTGAACAACCTGCCCCCCCCCCCCCGCAGTTTAAGGCTCTCTGTAAGCTGTAAAATGTACCCTCCACACCTGATACTTCTCACAAAGATTAGAGAGCCTTCACGTGCAAGTGACAGCGAAGGCTGACAAATGATTTCAGTCCTGGTGCTGTGTCTGTCTTCAGAAACATCTGGCCTCGCCGCCGTGGCTTAAGGCTGACTCCCAGACGACGAAGCTCTCTGACTAGCTTTAGTAAGGAAATTTAGTAAGCTCCACATTCAGCATTTGGCTGCAGCTCTAGATTAGCTTTTTTTGTTTGTTTGTTTGTTTGTTTTAACAAATGAAGCTTTTCAGGCTACCAAGAAGAGACTTGATACCCTATGAGCATATACAGGGGGAGGAGGTCCCCCTCAGTCACAGCCATAGGGGAAGGGAGTAAGGGGAAAATGGGAGGGAGGGAGGATGCAAGGGATGGGATAACAATTGAGATTTAATATGAATAAATTAATGATATATATTTTAAAAATTAAAAAAAAAAAAACAAAAAAAACAAATGAAGCTTTCGCTTCTGTGTAGTCTCCAGGAGGTCCTAGCTCTGGAGGATCTGTCTTCCTCTGTGGGCACTGGATGAGCTCTGGGGATGCAGAGGCCCACTGTGGTGGGAACAATGATGCCTGGGCAGCCTGCTCTAGTAAAGTCCATGATGCTAAGAAGGAGTTCCAGGGTTCAGAAGGCCCACCCGTGTTTTCACTGAATACTACACACAGGAAGAACCGATTTCCCCAGGTTAGTAAGGGATAGAAACTGGCCAATAGTGTACTACTTCCTAAGGAGTTTTTAATGTTGTTTTGTTTTTTTCTTCCCTCCAGCCTCTTTCCTCTCCCATTTTGGCAGGGTCATATGTACTTTAGGTTGGCCCTGAACTCTGTGTAGCTGAGGATGACCTTGAGTATCCTAGACACTTATTACATTTACTTATTTATTTGTGCATGTGCCCTCTCTCTCTGTGTGTGTGTGTGTGTATGCGTGTGTGTGTGTGTGTGTGTGTGTGTGTGTGTGCACCACTACATTCAAATGAAGGTTAAAGGACAACCAATGGGAGTCAGTTCTTTCCTTCCACCATGTGAGTCCCAAGGATCAAGCTCATGTCCTCACACTTATCAGCTGGTACCAGTATCCACCGAGCCATCTCACCCGCCCTAATCTTGAACTTCTCAGTCTCCTTTTTCCAGCATCACAGCATGCACCAGCACTCCCATTCGATGTGGTGCTGAGACAGGTTCCAGGGCTTGCTGAATGCTACAGCAAGTACTCTGCCAGCTGACTTACATCCCCTACACAGCCTAAAAAGGTGGCCCAGAGTACTTGTGGGTAGACATGTGTGACTGAAAAGTAGGTGTTGTCATGGAAACTAATCCGCATACTATCCACTGAGAAAGGAGATCAAAAAATGCCCTGATCGCATGCTGTGAATGTCTTACAAATATTATGAAACAAGTCTTATTTTCTGTGAGGCAGAAAGTGCTTCAGATGTCTAGGCAGGAAGAGAATTGGAAAGGGAATAGATGGAATTGCTGGCTTCTCTCTCTCGAGAGCTGTTGTATCAATTATTTCTTGGTAATACAGGTTAGACTACAAATCCAACATGATTCTACTCTACTGTAAGGTATTTAAAAAATTGGACTTACTGGATTTTTATGCCATACTTTACAATTTAAAATATTGTTTATGGTAACAGACTGTAGGCATAAGGCTACATTTTGATTTCTGTCTCAATGTTGTATAAACACTGCTCCCCAATTGTTCCCTGATATGCCAATAAAGCAGCTTACAGCTGAGCAGAGGAGAGAATAGGGCTGGACTTCCTGCCAGTCAGGGTAGGAGGAGTTAGAGGAGGAAGTAGGGGATTCTGCCACTGGGAGAGGTACAGGAAAGATCAGGAGGAAGGCGCTGGAGTCAAGGAAAGATATAAAGTGCAAGTATGACTGGGATGTTTGCTGGGAATAGCATAAAGGATTAAGAATAGACATAATCTCCTCAATGTTGTGTTGTGAAGCCTATATATAAGCAAATATAAGAGTCTCAATTGTGTGATAGCCATGATAATAGAGAAACTAAGAGACACAAGCATCATTTTATAAAAATAACATCGACCACAGCCATACAATGAAAATATAATTAAAGATTGTATTTCTTTAGTTTATAAAGGGTAGATACAAAGTTCATATTTAATCTTTATCATTCTAGAAATGAATGCTTGATTTCCCCCTCTATTTTCTGGTAGTTTTATGGCTGGTACAATATGACAGTAAGCATTACTTATGACATGGCACATTATATTTGCATGAGATGTGGAATGTTTTTATTAGGTAAAAGTTGTCTAGTATACACACACATACAGGCACATGCACATAGGTTATACATTCCTATGCATAAAATTCTAAAATCTACATGTTCTTATATTTGAGAGGTTTTGGATGCTGACATGACACTCCAGCAGTGTATATTTTGAGGGGACCAGTGAGATGGATTGGTGGGTGAAGAGGCTTGTTAACAAGTCTGATGGCCCTTCAAGTCCTTGCCTGCCAAGTCCTCTTAAAGTACATCCAAGAGTAGTAAAGTGCACTCTGTCTCTTATGCTCTATTTTCTAACCCACAACTCTGCCTGCCTTCCCAAAGGCTTTCTAGCACCAGAGACAACTAGGTAAGACCCCTCCACCCAAGTTCTTGCCTGGAAAATCCCCTTAAAGCACACCAAAGTGCTTAAATTTCACCCAAACCCCTGGGCTCCATTATCCAGCCCACAACTCCACCTGCTTTCCTGGAGGTCTCTTTGGCATCAAGGACCCCAGGCTATGCTGGTACTAGGGACCCCAGAGGCAAGGTTAGCACTCAAAACCCCAGAGGCCAAAGAGGTCATAAAAACCCCAGGGGAGACACCTTACTGGACCTGAGGACTCTGTAGTCACCAGAATCCCAGGCATTCAGGCCAGAAGACAGAGAGAAAATGAAAACCAAGAGAGAAAAAAAATCCAAAAATCACCCATCCAACAAAGTTAAACTCAGAAATAAGCATCTAAACTTATAATAACCACAAAGCCCAGATGGCCAAAGTCCAGTAAAAACACAACCAACAACAAGCAGGGCAATATGGCAACCAGCAGAGATCAGCTATCCTAAAGCCGAGGATATCCCAACACACCTGAAGCACAAGAAAATAACCTTTAATCCAACTTTATGAAGATGATGGAGGCCTTTAAAGAAGAAATGAATAAATCCCTTAAAGGAACACAAGAAAATACAATCAAACCGGAAAAAGAAATACATAAAACTGTTCAAGACCTGAAAATGAAAATAGAAGCAATAAGAAAACACAAACTGAGGGGATTGTGGAGATAGAAAAACCAGATAAGAGAACAAGAAAACCAGACGCACACATCACCAATAGAATACAAGAGATGGAAGAAGGAATCTCAGGTATAGAAAATATGATAGAAGAATTGACATATCTTGTCAAAGAAAATATTAAATCTGAAAAAAAATTTCCTGACACAAAACATCCAGGAAATCTGGGACACTATGGAGAGGTCAGATGTAAGAATAATAGAAATAGGGGAGTGTTCCCCTTTCTCCCCATCCACACCAGCATGCACTGCCATTTGAGTTTTTGATCTTAGCCATTTTGACATGTGTAAAGTGGAATCTCAGAGTCATTTTGATTTGTATGTCCCTGTCGACTAAGGACATTGAGCATTTCTTTAAGTGATTCTTGGCCATTCAAAATTCCTCTGTTAAGAATAATCTGTTTAACTCTGTACCCTATTTTTAATTGAATTATTTGGTTTGTTGGTGTTTAATTTCTTGATTTATTTATGTATTTTGCATATTAGCCCTTTGTTAGATGTAGGATTGGTGAAGAATTTTCCCAGTCTGTAGGCTGCCGTTTTGTTCTATAGACAATGTCCTTTGCCTTACAGAAGAAATAAAAAGGGGGACACAATAACGGACACTAAGAAAATCCACAAATTCTGTACTCCACTTCAAAAACCTTTTTCCACAAAATTGGAAAATCTAAACAAAATGAGTGATTTTCTTGATAGATACCACTTACCAATGTTAAATCAAGATCAGACAATCTAAATAGACCTATAGACCTATAATCCCTAAGGAAATATAAGCAGTCAAAAGTGTCCTAACCCAGGGCCAAAAGATTTAGCACAAATTCTTCCAGACTTTCAAAGAAGAACTAATACCACTACTCCTCAAATTATTCCACCAAATAGGAATAGAAATGACACTGCCAAATTCATTTTACAAGGCCACAGTCACCCTGAGACCTAAACCACACAAAGACTCAACCAAGAAAGAATTTCAGACCAATTTCTCTTATGATCATTGATGCAAAAATACTCAATAAAAACCTCACAAACCAAATCAAAGAACACATCAAAAAACGTCATCCACCATGATCAAGTAGACTTCACCCAAAAAATGCAGGGATGATTCAACATACATACAATAATCTATCAATATAATCTACCGTATAAATAGACAAAGAATAAAAAACCATGATCATCTCATTAGATACTTAAAAGCCCTTGAAAAACTTCAATATCCCTTCATGAAAAAAAGTCTTGGAAAGATCAGGGACACAAGGCACATACCTATATACAATAAAGGCTATATACAGCAAGTCTATAGCCAATATCAAATTAAATGGAGGAAATATAAAGCAATCTCACTAAAATTAGGGACAAGACAAGGTTGTCCACTCTTTCTGTATCTAGTTAATATAATACTTAAAGTTCTAGCCAGAGCAATAACACAACTAAAGGAGATCAAGGGGATGCAAATTGGAAAGGAAGAAGTCAAAGTATCACTATTACATGTGATACGACAGTGTACATAAGTGACTCCAAAATTCTAACAGAAAACTCTACAGCTAATAAACACCTTCAGCAAAGTGCTGGATACAAAATTAACTAAAAGAAAAACACTGTAGCCATCCTGTATACAAAGGATAAACTAGCTAAGAAAAAAATTAGGGAAATAATGTCCTTCACAATAGCCACAAATAATATAAAGTATCTTGGTATAACTTTAACCAAACAAGCTAAAGATTGCATGGCAAGAACTTCAAATCTTTGAAGAAAGAAATTGAAGAAGATATCAGAAAATAGAAAGATCTTCCATGTTCATGGATCTGTAGGATTAACATAGTAAAACTGGCCATCGTAACAAAAGCAATATACAGATTCAATGCAATTTTCATCAAAATACATACACAGTTCTTTACAGCCTTGAAAGAACAACTCTCAACTTCATATGGAAAATGCCAAAAACAATAACACAACAACAACAAAACCCAAAATAACTAAAACAATCCAAACAATAAAAGGACTTCTGGTGGTGTCACTGTCTTTGATTTCAAGCAGTACTACAGAGAAACAGTAATAAAATCTGTGTGGTCATGAGAGGGCCTGGGGTTAGGGCCACAGGCATTGTCGCTGCCAAGTTCCCACAGAGTGGCAGTGATAGCGAGCACCTGAGGTACCAGCTGCGTGTCCCCCTCCTGGAAGAAATTGAGCACCCATGAGAAGTTTGAAAGAGCATGGGAGGAACGAAATAATGCATTACTCTGGGAACAGCAGGCACACATGCTGTTGAGTGAACAGGCCCATCAACTGCAGCAGTTGAATTCTAGACTTGAATTGCACTCCAGTGAGGAAGCTGACAGAAACCAGACTCTCAGAGAAGCAGCCGAGAGTCTCTCCGAGGCAAAGATGGAGCTGAGATGGAAAGATCAATCTCTATGTCAGTGGACATCGTGCCCACCTGGAGCAGGACGAGCGTGGATTGGAGGAGAACATCCGGATGCAGACAGTGCCCTCCACATGGCAGCCGAAGACAAATAACGCGTGTCAAACCACATGAGAACAGCAGAAAACATGCTTCATAAGGCCAAAGGTCAGATCTCGCTGCCATGGACTGCCGCAGGTAGGAATGACTTCACCCTGCAGCTACCCAAACTGCACCTGGTGACCATTGGGGGCACTCAAAGGTGGGCCAGAGGCCGCGGCATGCCAGGTTAGAGTCTAACTAACATTGTTTGCTGCTGAAATGTATAGAAAATAAATTGTAGGAACTGGAAGAGATGAAAGCATTGGAGTATTGTGAATAATTTAGATGAGACGCAAATAAATGTTTCATATCACGTAAAAAAGAAAACAGAACAACAACAACAAAACGGTGTGGTACTGGCATAAACACAGACAGGTTGATCAATGGAACCAAAGTGAAGACCCAGAACCAAATCCATACACCTATAAATACTCAGTTTTTTACAAAGAAGCCAAAACTATAGAATGGGGAAAAAAAAGAAAGAAAGAAAGAAAGAAAGAAAGAAAGAAAGAAAAGAAAAAGAAAGAAAAAGAAGAAAAGAAAGAAAGAAAGAAAGAAAGAAAGAAAGAAAGAAAGAAAGAAAGAAAGAAAGAAAACACATTCAAAAAGTGGCGCTGGTCTAACTGGATATCTGCATGTGAAAGAATACAAATAGATCTGTATCTATCACCCTGCACAAAACTCAAGTCCAAGTTGATCAAAGACCTCAACATCAAACCAGACAGACTAAATCTACTCCAAGAGAAAGTGGGGAAGAGCCTTGAGCTCATTGGCACAGGAGACGACTTCCTGAACAGAACAGCATCAGGTCAGGCTCTAAGATCGACATTTAATAAATGGGACCTCATGAAACTGAAAAGCTTCTGTAAGGCAAAGGACACCATCAAAAGGACAAAGCAGCAACCTACCGAATGTGACAAGATCTTCACCAGCCCTACATCCCAGAGAGGATTGATGTCCAAAATATAGAAAAAGCTCAAGAAACTGGACAACAACAAGCCGAATAACCCAATTAAAAAGTCGGGTACAGATATAAACAGAGAGTTCTCAACTGAGGAGACTCTAATGACTGAGAAGCACTTGAAAAATGTGTTCAACATCCTTAGTCATCAGGGAAATGCAAATCTGAGATTCCATGTTGTACCTGTCAGAATGGCTGATGGGTTCATGCCAGCGAGGACATAGAGCAAGGGAAACACTCTTCCAGTGGGAGTGTAAACTTGTGCAACTACTTTGGAAATCAATTTGGCAGTTTCTCAGAAAAGTGGGACTAGTGCTACCCCAAGACCCAGAAACATCACTCCTTGGCAAATACCCGAAAGATGTTCCACCATACAACAAGGACTTCTGCTCAACTGTGTTCATAGCAGCTTCATTCCTAATAGTCAGAATATGGAAACAGCCTGAAGAATGGATAAAGACCATGTGGTACATTTACGCAATGGAATACTATTTATTTATTAAAAACAAAGACATCATGAATTTTGCCAGCAAATGGATGGAACTAGAAAAGATGATCCTGAATGAGGTAACCCAGACCTAGAAAGACACACATGCCAGCCGGGCGTGGTGGCACACGCCTTTAATCCCAGCACTCAGGAGGCAGAGGCAGGCGGATCGTTGTGAGTTCAAGGCCAGCCTGGTCTACAAAGCGAGTCCAGGACAGCCAAGGCTACATAGAGAGACCCTGTCTTGAAAAAACAAAACAAACAAACAAACAAACAAAAAAAACCACAAAAAAAACAAAAAAAAGAAAGATGTATGTATTAATTTATATGTGTGTATTAACCATAAAATATAGGATAACCGTGCTACAAACCACAGACCAAAAGAAGCTAAGTGGGTGGATGGAGGGGACTGTGTTGGCGGGGGGATTGGGATGGGAACAGGAGGGATAAAGCAGGCAGGGAAAGAGTATTGGGAGAGACAACTGAATAGGATGGGCATCTCTGGAATGAGTTACAAACCCAGGACAATGGAAACTCCTGGGAGTCCAGGAAGGTGACCTTAGCTAAGATTCCTAGCATTGGGGCATATGGGGCCTGAGCTGTCCATCATCTGTAAACAGGCCAAGACTTCTAACAGAAGATTGGGACTCCAAGCCAGCCATAAAACCTTCAACCCACAATTTATCCTGCCCACAAGATGTGCAGGGGAAAAATATGGAGCAGAACCAATGTCTGGCCCCACTTGAGACCCATGCCGTGAGAGGAAGCCCATCCTGACATTGTTAAAGATACTCTGCTATATCGGAGAGGCTTCATTCAGCAAATTAAGAAAACAGATGCAGAGGCCCACAGCCAAACATTAAGCAGATCTTGAGGAATCTTGTGGAAGAGTGGGAGGAAGGTTTGAAGGAGCCAGTGGGGTCAAGGACACCACAAGACAACCTTCAAAATCAACTAATGTGGGCCCATAGGGGCTCCCAGAGACTGAACTGCCAACCAGAGAGCCTGCATGGGATGGACCTAGGCCCTCTGCACCCAGCTGTAGCTGGGTCTTCATGTGGGACTCCCAGCAGCAGGAGCAGGGGTGCATCTGACTACATAGCCTGTCTGTGGATCCCTTTCCCCTCACTGGGCTGCCTTGTCTGGCCTCAATAGAAGAAGATGAGCCTAGTCCTACTGCTACTTGATTTGCCAAGGCTGGCTGCTATCCTTGGGAGGCCTCCCCTTTTCTGAGGAGAAGGGGAGCAGGGGTGGATGGGGAGAAGGAGAGGTGAGAAGGGGGACTGGGAGGAGAAAAGGGAGGGGAAGCTGTGGTGGGGATGTAAAGTAAATATAATAATAATAATGATAATCATCATCATCATTATCATCTTGATGACTTAAGTTTGATTCCTGGGTCCCACATGGTGGGAGGGAAGAATTAATTCTCACCTATGACATGCATGTGTAGGTGGTGGAATGTGCCCTTCCACCCCTCACTAACTAACTAGCTAATGACTGACTAACTAACTAACTAACTAATATCTAGCTAACTAATAACTGTAGCTTATTAACTAATAAATAAATAAAAATTTTAAAGTTTCAAAAAATTTTGAATTTCAGAACATTTGAATTTTCAGATTTATCATGTTCTGATAGTCTATGCAAATATTTTAAAATCTGAGCCATTTCTGGTTATATGCATTTTAGATAAACCCGTGTATATGTGTATGGATATATATATACACATACACATACAAACATATATACATACACACACACACACACACACACACATAATGTTTTCCCCTTCCTCCTTTTCCTCTGTCCCCACTTCTTCACTAGTGGGGATTGAACCCAGAGCCCTGTGAACACCAAGCAGGTGCCCTAATACTGAGCTACATCCTTAGTGCACTAACACTTTTATTGTAACGATACCTTATGTCTTTTATTAAGTTACACTCTACACACTAAAAGTCCTTTTTTTTTGTGTATGCCTTTGCTCTTGTTTGAAATCTAGTCCCTTGACTTCTGGATACATTTTCATTCTAAGCAGAGGAGCTGTGGTCTGTCATGGGGAATTACTGCTGCCGGGTGTGGGGTGCTCTGGCCTCTGCACTTGTATGTTTTTCCTTCCCAGCCAGTGACGATACACTCTAGAGACAGACTAGGACAATGGTTCTGAGGCAGGGGAGGATAAGTGAAAGTTCAAGAATGTAGTCCCAGTGAGCCTGCTGGCCAGCCCCAGAGAAAGACGGCTGGTTCAAAAGGAGCTTACATGTATGTGGACATGGCTTGTCACGGTCACCTTAGAATCAGTTGCTGAGATCGGATACGCCCTGAAGAACTGTCAACTTTATTTTCATGATTCAATGTGTGACTTGTGTGTGGTGTAATCTCCATTGTCAGGAGGCAGAGAAGGCTTTCTTGTTTAAGGCCATCCTGGGCTACAGAGTGTGATTTTTATCTTAAGCAAAGCTCACTCTGTGCACCATCTGTTCTCTCAAATCTATTGATACACTTCCACAAGAGTGCCCAGACATCAAGTACATGACCAGAGTTCCCATATCACTCAAGCGGACCGCCCTGCTCCTGGGACTGAGATAGGATGGTACAGGCCGTCACCCTAAGCAAAGAAATAGGTCAGTGCGATAGCCTTTCTGTCTCCTCAATGCTAAGGGTTTTTGTTGTAGATACAAGGATAATATAGGCAGATTCTGGACCTCCAATGCGTTCTAGTTTGAGACTTGATGATTGTCATCAAAATGTGACTTCATCTGTTCTCAGTTGTCAGATCAAAGAAAAACAACCTGTCCAGCATTCAGACTCCTTTGCTGGGGCAATGTGACTGGCTCTGTCCCATGGAGAATGCTACAGTCCTCTCTTTCTTACTGGGTATTGAGGTGGCCAAAGCTGCCTGCTGAGCCTGTGAACCATCAAGACTTCTGACTTAAAACAACAATAACAACAACCGTTTAATTTCCTCAGTTAAGGGCTCTGGAGGCCAGCCGACGTGAGTGCGGAGGGCCGGCTGGAGTCAGTACACGGGTCAGAGGAAAAGCTCACTATCCTGCAAATAAAAGGGACCATGTTCTGAAGACACCAAGCAACTTATCTTGGAATCTCCGTGGGACATTGTCACAGGACCGTCGGGGGTGCTGAAAGGCCAGACAGGATTGTCTGAAGTTATTAAACAAAGCATTCATGCTCACCGGGACTCAAACTAGTCTCACTTCCTTTCCTGTGGGATTCAGTGTGTTGCTGCCCCTTTAGTGTTAGCAGTGGCTGCTCGGGGCATTGTCAAGTGCTTAGCAACCCATTCATGAGCACTGTGGGGATGGAAGGTGTGCAAATGAGCCTCCGGTCAGCTTGCGAAAGTCAACAGTGCAGTGCCCCCCATCCCTAGCTCCTGCCAAGCACGGTCACAGCTACCCTGCTGCTTATTAAACACCCCTGTAAAGTAAGAGGAGGAGGGGAATGGACCTCCTCTTTGAGAGCTAGAGCTTTCACAAGTTGGCCAGAAAGATTTGGTCCCGGTGTTCTGTCTGGAGGTGCCGGCAAGAGGAATTATGAAGCAAGCTAAGAAGTCCAAGGGGACATGGCGTGGTGGCTGTGCAGTTCCTGGTTCTTTGCAGCCTAGTACTTTATTTGCAGGCAAGAGCATTCAGTGTGAGTTTACTCGGCAGTTGTCAAGTTGGGATTCCAGACTCAGAAGATATGTGAGAGAAAATACCACGCCAATTGGATGACAACATCAAAGGTGTGTGGGGCTGCAGTTGTGGGTACACTTCAGTTTTCCACAACAAAAACTACCGGATTTGTGAACAGACATGCTGTCAGTAGGTACTCTAATGATGAATGCTTGGAATGGGGTTGGCTGCTGCAGGGGAGATAGGAATGAAGAATACTGCCAACACACAGACACACACACAGACACACACACAGACACACACACACACACACACACACACACACGTGCACACACAGCTGCATTTTTACAGATTAGCTGTTTAAGTAGTCAAGGGCAGTTAGGCCTAATTAATGTGAATTTAGCCCCTTAAGCTAATAAACCCTCCCATGGGGCCTATGACTTGAGGGGTGAAAGGAAGTTGTCTATTTAGTAGCTAATGAAACAGCCCTTGCGTCTTTACTGTATTGGTTTCTGAAGTTTGCATGCTTAGCAATGAAGGACTATTTTGATTTGTTTCATTCACTGCTTTTTATTCTTTACTTTGAACACCTTTTAACCAAAACATTTAAGTCATTTTTTTTTGCTTTATGAAATGAAAAAAAATGTAATTCATATGCTTTTAATAGAATACTTAGTTTTTTTAAAACTTAACTATTTTCCCTTGTTGCTTGTAACCCAAGATGTAAATACATTCCGTATCGGATTACTGATGTGTATGGACTGTGAGTTATTACTAAGCTAACATGGAGAGTTACGTAAGGGGCAGCAGAGGCCTGGTGTCCCAAGCCCCAGGAATAGTTCTGGTAAGAGGCAAGAAGGCTAGAAAGTTTCTACAACTTTGGTGTCTATGCTCATTATGTCAAAGAATTAAGAGAAGTCTTCCTTAAGCACCCAATTTCTACCAAGAGGGAACTTAAAACTTAAATATTTTTTAAGGTTTATTTATTTATTTATTTATTTATTTATTTATTTATTTATTTATTATACAATGTTCTGCCTGCATGTGTGCCTGCAGGCCAGAAGAGACCATCAGATCACATTATAGATGGTTGTGAGCCACCACGTGGTTGCTGGGAATTGAACTCAGGACCTCTGGAAGAGCAGGCAGCGCTCTTAACCTCTGAGCCATCTCTCCAGCCTTAAAACTTCAATACTGAAGTGTATTAAGCCTAAGCCAGACCAAATTCCAGAGTGGAGAGGGGAGGTGGGCACCAGTCCCACACGAGCTTTGGCACGATTGGCAATGGTTAGCCTCTGGGAGACGGGAATCAGTATTCTCTAAGAGCGTAGCCTCTGCTAGTCGAACCACACTCCTGTGAAAGGCCAGGCAGCCAAGAATATTTGGGCAGCACAAATTGGTCTTCATGGGTTATTGAAAAAAAAAAAAAAAAGAACACAAAGCTGGGGATGTGGGGAAGGGAGGGTGGGTCTGGGAAGAATTGGAAAGGGCAAAATAGGATCAATACACACTGTACAAAATTCTCAAAGAACTCATAAAATTATTGTAAAAATTGAGCTCTGACAGAACATGGAGAACTGGTGAAAATCCCCTTTAAGATAATTAAAAACAGCTTTACAGCACTTCACTGAAGTGAATTTAAACATAGTAAAGCAGAAAAAAAAAACCCGACTAAGGTGTGAATTGTGTTTATGTGTTTGCATTCAGTCACATGACCTCCTCACACTTCCGTGTCCCCCAGCTGAGTCTTTCAGGTTTTTAAGAAAGTTTTGTCTTTGGTTATTTTATTTTATTTTATTTTATTTTATTTTTTAGCCATGTGGAACTCACAACAAAATAGTTCACCACATCAGCTGAGCCGTAGAACTAGGCTCCTATTGTAATGCTGGGGGGAGGGGGGCACTTATTGAGAAATAATGGAGTTTTATGTCTAATTGATCATATGTAGATTTGCTATAATTGAAGTTCTGGCCTCAGTCATTTGCTTTCTGTGGGGTTTAGAAGTCAACAAGTTTGGAGGTCACACAGCTGAGCAGCTGCACAGATAATGCTACAGATATCTGTAACACTGCAGATAATGCTACAGATATCTGCAATGCTACAGATAACACTGCAGATAATGCTACAGATATCTGCAATGCTACAGATAACACTGCAGATAATGCTACAGATATCTGCAATGCTACAGATAATGCTACAGATATCTGCAATGCTACAGATAATGCTACAGATAACACTGTAGATATCTGTAACGCTACAGATAACGCTACAGATATCTGGACCGCTACAGATAATGCCTCCTTGATGTGTGGGTCACCATGATGATGATGATTAAGGCCGTCTATGTTGTTTCTCAGGAGCCAGGGGCATGCCTTGGTGTCCCTCAGACCAAGTGGAAGCATGGACCCTTTATATGGGCCTACACAGGGGACTGATGGGTAGTTTATCTGAGGTCAAAGAGTCAATACCTTGTCCTGAGGATAATACCAGTGCCACCACTTTCTGAGCATAAAGAACCCTGAAGATTGATTATCCCTGCACAGATCACTAAGATTTAGCCCAGTGACTTCCCCGCATCTTATCTCTGTCTGAGAGATAGTCTTAAGCCTTGCTCCTGGGGGTGCATCTTCATGTGCATGCTTGGCTGCCTCATTAACACACTCCTTCTCCCCTTCTGCCCTTTGTTTTCAGTGACTGGCATATTGCGTGATGGCCAAGATGAACCTGGCTCAGTGACAAGATGTTAACAGCAACACACAGTTCTCTGGTGGCTCAGGTGTCTTTTTTTTTTTTTTTTAATTTAAGACAGGGTTTCATCAGGTAGTCCCAGCTAGTCTAGAATTCACTATATAGACTAGGCTGGCCTTGAATTCACAGAGAGCCACCTATCTCTGCCTCCAGAGTTCTGGAGTCAGAACTATGTATCACCACGCCTGATTAAGAGATAATCTTTTAAGTGGAATAGTTCAGCTGTATGGAAATACATATCATATTGCTTTTATGTTTTTGGTTGTAGATGAGTAAAGCTTTATTATGGATATTCATTCTCATAACTCAAAATCATAAGTAAAATTTGATCATTTAGAGCAATCTTTGACTTGATATCCCGACTCAAAAACTAAGACGGTGGGAATGCCTTGTCTCTAGTCTCCAGCACCTTTTAAAAACAGTTATAAGAACATATGGAGGGCCTGGTGCAGCACATATAACATGGGGAAGGAATGTCACTTTGTTCCTCTTCTTCCACTATTCTTTCCCTGTTTGATGCCACTTCTAATATCATAACAGAATATGAGCAGCTGTGGATGGATGCGGAGAGGTTGCAAGGGATGGAGTACACTAGAGATGACCCAATCTGTAAAGCACTTGAGGACAGGAGTTTGGGACCTCAGAGCACGCAAAGAAAACCAGGTGTTGTGGCTATAATTTCAGCACTGTGAAGATGGAGACAGGATAATCACAGAATAGCTGACTAGCCAATCCATCTGAGGCCAGTGTACTTCATGTTTTGTGGGAGAGCCAGTGTCATAAAATAAGGGAGAAGGCTGGCAAGATAGCTCAGCTGGTAGAGGTGCTTATTGCCAAGCCTGACAAAACAACAACACAAGTTTGATTCCCAGACTGACCCCCCTACCCCCTGCCATGGTAGAAGGAAAGAACCAAGTCCTACAAGTTGTCTTCTGACTTCCACACACATACTGTGGCACACGCATGAATGCACACACACACACACACACACACACACAGAGAGAGAGAGAGAGAGAGAGAGAGAGAGAGAGAGAGGAGAATAGGGAGGGCAGGGAGGGGAGGGAGGGGGAGGGAGGAGAGGGAAGAGAGGGAGAACAAGTGTAGGGGACAAAGGGACAGAGAGGTCAGACGGGAAAGACAGATGGGAGTCTTGCCTCATATAGAAATCATCCTTGGGTGCCAGTGGGGAACACAGCAAGTTCAGGGTCTAGAAGGTGAGTTGGAGGGAGTTCTGATATACAAAACTCATTGGCCAACACAGGCAAGGAAAAATGTACGTGCTAGGTGGTGGCTTATGTATGGTCAGAATGATCCCGGGAAACAGCTAAGTAACAAAATTAAAGACAGTGATGCTACTCAATTCAACCAATGTTCATGCTTCTGTGGGAAAAAAAAAAAAAAAAAAGCCTTCCAAGTTAAGCACACCCTAGTATTTGGGCAACTATAACTTATTTCTGGCTGCTCACCTCAGGTGGGGACAGTCAGTTTTCTGGTGTTAAGTTACCAGTGGGGGTGGGGGGAGGTTGATACATTTTTGCACGAGCTGATTTTTATGTTATTATAAAGAAAATAAAGTGATAAGAAGGTAATAAGGTACCAGGCAGCAGATATGTTATAGAAGAGTTTATTAAGTGAACATGGGGAGAGAAAGAAAGGGGGAGGGGTACCCCAGAGCAGGCCCACGCCCCCGTGGTGGGTAGGCAATGACGTCACAGGTAGGCAGACTGAAGCAGAATGCTAACACTGGACGAAGCTGAGGCCCTCTGCTTCCTAGGGCCGTTCTTCCTCAAGTCATTCTCACTTCAGTGATGGTTGTCTTTGCTCTGCGAAGCTCCAAAACAGATTGTTCTCAGTGTGGTCTGAAGTCTGAAACTAAAGCTTGGATCAGAAGGAAGGTCTCTAACACTGATCGTGGGGCTTCGCAACGGCATTAAGTTCCACACTCGAACTTGTGGTCATGCTCCACTAGAGCCATAGAGGCCCTCCCTGGCAGCCCCCCCCCCCCCCCATGATACGAAGGACTATTCACCCGAAACAAGACTTTTATTTTTTCCCACAAGCACCTTTCCCACTGAGTCGTCTCGCCATCCAGACACTGTTCTTTGAGGAAAGTGATTTTTTTCACAGTCTCTGATTTAGCAATCAGTCAGCCTAATTTACTGTGGAAATGAAATGGCACGACAAGCACTGATGAGCCATTTTCACTTTTGGGAGGCAACCCCCTCAGACCTCAGAGGTCCGTGAATCCTGGGGATGAGACTTTGGCGGTGGTCAGCGTTGGCGTCATCCTGCACGGTCTGTGTCTCTGGGACCCTGGTCAAGGTTCCCATCCGGGTACACAGGATTAAGGCCTGGAAAGGGTTTCCAGTGGCACTTCCGCTCCAGCTTGTTTCTATTTTAGAGCTGGAGACAATTAAAGACCAGTGTCTGGTGCCAGTACTTTTTTTTTTTTTCCCCCACAAGCTATTCTTAGAAACAGTTGGGCCGCCGGTGGTGGTGGAGCTCGAAGGCGCTGGAATCTTGTCGCGGTGACTTCTTTTTCCTGTGGTGCTTCTTATGGGCCCAACACTGTGGCTGGGATTGCCTTTTCCCAGGCAGAGGAAGCAAGAGAAGGCCTGGCTCCCCCAAGCTAGTTCTTCCTGCACTCTAGACTCGGCTATAAGTTCAAATGATCGTGATAAAAATATTTTAAAATTCATTTTTAACCGTGGATGGATTTAAGACAGAATTTTTTGGCAAATGGGCTGCTTCGAATCTGATCAGATGTTTGTAAACAGAATTAAACCACCACGCCTTTTAAGAAAAGCTACTACTGTGTATGACACAAGATTATTTAAAGTGTAGGATTTGTCTTCAAGGAGAAGAACTAGGACACCCGAGTTTGCTGTACAAAACAACCAGGGAACTGGATTATCCGAATGCACATATTAGAAAGCAGGTGACTTTGAGGTAGGACCCTTCTAAAAGGATTCAAGGGGAAACAGTGGTTTGCTTTTGTGTTTGAAATTCTCCTCAATAACACTGTGAAACTCAGAGCAGTGGAAATAAAAATGCATCAACAGCCCTAAGCCTGTGGGTTCATCCTGCCTGAGCTGTAAACAAGCATTTATAAGGTCGGTGGTCTGTGTGAGAGATGGGAAAGACTGGGACTTCCTGAGGGGGCTGTTCAGCACAGCACAATAGCAAAACCAGGGCAGAGCAGCAGACCAGCTAGGAGGAAGGAAGTCATAAAGATAAGCTTAGCAATTAATGAGCTAGGACACAAAGGAATAACACAACTGGCCCAGACTGAGAGTGCGATAAAGCGGGCTGGGCTTCAGAGGCCGTGCTCAGAGGAAACACACACCAGGCCTACCCTGCTCAACCTAGGAAGAGCTTAGGGTGACGACTGACCGTGCCTTTGTGAGCAGAGGCACTTTGTTAGAGGAATGTGGAGTACTAAAACTGAGGGACCCCAGAGTCTGACTACACTCCCCATTAACAAGAGAGGTGACTGGAGAATCTACTGGCTCTTCCAGTCTCCCCACCCTTCCAAAGACCCCAAACCAGCCAGATGCAGGTGAGTTTACAGGTTCTTCAAAGAACAGATAAACACTACATATAAACTCCTTCAAAGAACAGAAAAAGAACAAACTCCTTGTATGGTTTTGTATGTGTAACCTTGATGTTTTAAAAAAAAAAAAAAAAAAAAAAGGCACGATTCTAAGGCTGTGAGTCCAAGGAGCCTACATGAAACTAGTAAATGGAGGTTATAAGAAAAAGCTTTAAAATATATGACATTTGCCAAGAAGCACTCACTCCAGTGCCGGGGATGGGTCACATGACCAGTCTTCAGATGGAGCATCATGTCTGTCCATTTAAAGAGAGAGAAGCACTTCTACCTTTTTTGCTTTGTTTTGTGTCTGTATAAAATAGGAAGCCCTGGTCAACTTCCTGTCCATCTTTGATGGAGGTTCAACAGGGACGCGAGTACGTTAACTATCACAAAAGCGTTTCATTTCTTAAAAACTATGAGCCCAAAGGATGGCTCACTGGCTAAAGGTGCTTGCTTTGCAAGCTGGACGACCTGAGCTAAATCCTTGAACCATGAACTGACTTCAGGAAGCTCTCCTCCAAGTCCCTCACGCTGGCTGTATGGGAGGAGGCAGGGCACTCCTGCACATAATAATAATTTAATAAGAGGAAAAAGACAACTGAAACAAAAATGACTTAAAGGAAATAGTTCTTCGATCAGCAGGTGAGTCCCCTGGTAATTTTTTTTCCTGAGTTATTGAAACATTATACAACTAAATGTAAGCAGAAGAGAAGTGAGGGGGGAATCCAAGACTTGACAGGCTACAGCTTTTAGATTAGTTGTGCTGCATGGCTAGTCCGGGGGGGGGGGGGGGGGGGCTTACTGTTGATGGAGGCATGCCTGCTGTCTGTTTTACAGGGCCTGCGTGCATTAGGCCACGCCTACCCCTTAGTTCCCTTGATTGGCTGTGAGAAGAAGACTGCTGAGCTGGGCTGGCTCTGGGTCCTGCTTGCTGCTTCTGGCTGGCGCTTCTGCACAGCCTACGCTCCTTGAGTGCACCTCCCCATGGTTCGAGCCTCTTGGGTTTGTAACCTGCCACCTTTCCTGTAAAGGATCTTAACTCGGTCCACTCTTTACAACCTATCAACTTTCCATTGATCTCATTTTGCTGTAGCATGGTCGCCCCGTCCCCAGTTTCGCATTGTCATTTGTGCACATTTGTATCTTTCCAATTACCCACAACTCTTTGTGCTTCTGAATTCGATTTTCTGAATCTCTTCTCTTTTGGTTATTCAATAATCAAATCTTTTAGGCGGAGAACTTAAATTCTCTCTGGATGCAAGGTTCAAGAAAATGGACATTCTATAATAACCTTTGTCTGTCTCCCCTCAGGAGTTAACTGAAAACTCCTAAGAATGAAAAGATCCAATGAACAGAGCTAGATGTGTAAGAAGCCCCAGAGTCTCCCTGACACTATTCTAGCCTCAGCTTCTGGTAGACTCTCCTGTCTCTTAGCTTCATAGGGATATTGTCATCTGTGGTGGTTACTTTGGGTTGTCAGTTTGAATGGATTTAGAGTCACTGCGTTTGATGGCTAATCTTGCTTGTCAACTTGACTGGGATAAACTAAGATACAGGCATCTGACACTGGGCAAGAAATTCTCATTTCCTTGATTAGACTATTTGAAACAGAAAGACCCACCCTAAAAAATGGGCGGTGCCTTCTGGTGGCTGTCCACGTAAAAGGACATTGAGAAAGAAAGCTGTTGCCTTTTGCCTGCTTGCTTTCACTCTTGCTGGCAAGTTCATATATCCTGTTGCTGTGTCGTTTGTTCGTCGATATTAGAACCTACTTCTTCGAGCTTCCAAGGTGGAGTTAAGACAAGCACCTCTCCAGGTGTCATCCAGGTGTTCAGAGCCAGAAGGGAACCCCACAGGGGCCATGCTATCTTCTCTGCATTGTTTCCATTTTAGTAGGTGTGCTACCAAAGCAAGCATGGGTGTTAGGATTTTTTAGCTTATTATTTAAAGGAGGAAGACAGCTCTCTGCTGATGGACTGTTGGGGGCTTAGAGAAGATAGTGGGGCTGGGCTGCTGCTCAGTAAACAAGATCTCTCTGCAGGTGGATCACCTGACTCTAATCCAGAGACAAGATGAACCCATGCTCCTAGAAGATGAACTTTGCAAGATGAATGTCCATGGCTATAGAAAACCAAGCTGTGTGTAGATCAGATGCTGCAGGGGGCAGGCGGGGTGGGGTGTGGAGCACTGGGGAACATGAGCCACGTCATGCTCTTTCCAAGTTGTGCTTTGTGAAGCACTGACTTGTATTTTTGATTCCCACAGTGGGATTTACACACTGATTCTGCATTTAACAGATAATTTATTCAAATTTTCTTTTTTCTTTCTTTTTTTGGTGTGGGGAATTGAACCCAGGGTCTCATGCATGCGAGGCGTGTGCTCTATCACAGAACTATAGCCACAGCCTATTTTCTTAATTTCCGCCTGTCACAGTTGCTAATGTTTTACCTTCATCACTGCTGAAACTGCTAAGTGGTACCTATCTGAAGGTTCTTGCCACCTCCTATAATGCTATGAGCCAAAGGTGTGTGGCAGACATGTTTGATGAATTAATGGGTCAGTGGTTTTTTGTTTGTTTGCTTGCTTGCTTTGGTTTAGTTTAGTTTTGTTTTTTGTTTTTTTTTTTTTTTCCTGCTCTCATCTGCTGGTGTGGAAGTGGTACTAGGCCTGCCTTCACTCAGGATTTTTTTTTTTAGGAAACACTAGAGAGGAAGCATAGTTGCTTTTTAGACACTGGATAGAGTAGACATTGCTCATGAAAGCTTCATTAAGGCAGAGAATATCCCTGTCCTCAGCAGAGGCCACCTACTGAACCAGCCAACAAGACTTTGGAGCCTCCAGGAACAGTCTGTCATGTTTTCATAGCCTTAACTCGCTGTTTTTTAGGCAAATCTTCTGCCGGGATTTGCTGGATCGCATCTGGTTCTCCTAGTCCTGCCTGTCAGTTATTAGTTCTTGAATATTTTGCAACCTAAATAGAAGTGTTAGGTGTTGAAAATAGAACCAGAGCTCCATGGAGAACCCTTAGGAGTTTGCCTTGTGGGTGAGTCAGCCTGCCATGGAGGCTGAGGCCTCTTGGTTGCTTTATTTTCACAAGTTTTCTGTGGATTTAATTGGTTAGTTAGTTAGTTAGTTTTTCTTAGTTCAGAGTCCAGTTTTCACATGAAGGATTCTCAAGTTCTATTAGATGTCATTTTTTTCTCCACTTAACATAAAGAAGAGGCCTCTGGGAAGAGGGAATCTCAGTTGAGAGAACTCCTCTGTCAGACTAGCCTGGAGGCAAGCCTGCGGGGAGTTTCCTTAACTGTTGATTTGACATGAGAGGGCTTAGCTCACTGTGGCAGTGCCATCTCTGACATGTGATCCAGGTGGTGTAAGAGAGCAGACTGCCATGAGAGCAAAACAGTAATGAATGTTCCTCCATGGTCTCCTGCCTCCAGGTCCCTGCCCTGACTTCCCTCAGTGACGGATGACAACCTGCTTATAAAACAAGCCTTTCCCCCCTGGGTTGGACCTGGACTATCGCTCACCTCAGGGAAGACTGCGAAGATGAATAAAGACATCTCGTTGCTCTCTGATCTGTCTTCGTGTCTCTGTTTCCTTGGTTTAGTGATTTCACCCTGTGTCCCCTCTGGTATAAAGGAAAACAATGCCCAGACCTCACAGAGCTGCTTGGAGCAGTGAGATAAGGAATATAAATCATCCTGGCAAGCCCTCTTTGAGTAAGTCATTAAATACTTCCTTCTCATATCTATTTTTTTTTTTTTCAAAACCTACGGGGCTGGTCTGTTTCCTCTATGTTTTTGTCTGCCTGTAAGTTGCTGAGTGTCTGACATATTGTCATTTGATGATTATGAAATAGTTATTTCATACATCTGCCTTAATTTTTAGGCAGCATTGTGAAAGTCTTGGGGGTTACACCTTCAGCATCCCGCACTGATCTCGGGTGATTGAGGCGTGCCTGAGTAGTATTCTTCCATCTGTGTGTTCTTCCCTGCTTGTGTCTTCTTCTCTTTATGAAACACAGAGAAGACAGAACCTGCCAGAGAGAGAGGAGTCCTCAGAGCTGAGAGCACGGGCGCTGCTCTTGCAAAGGCCCCAGGCTCCATTCTCCGTGTAGTGGTTCACAGTCATCATGGCTCTAGTTCCAGTGGGTCTGTCTTCTAACCTCTGCAGATACCGAGCGTGTACATGGTGCACAGACACACATGCATGCAATGTGCCCATAAAGTAAGATGAGCACATCTTAAAAAATCCTGAAGACCTCCTCAACACTGGCCTTTCGTCTTGGGGACATAGATGGACAATGGGGTGTAGCTCTTAGGAGTTTGCTGGGGGCTGCTGCTCTTATTTCTGTAGCTTCTGCCTTGTTTAAAAGTTGTGTCTAGAATTATTTTTGTTCGGAATTAAATTTCTAAGTAGATGTTCAGTGAGAGTGCTTCATTCTGCAGATACCACGGCCTGATCATAAAACAATTCCCAGGTCACACCATTCATCATTTAATAAGTTCTTGCATGTATATTCATGAACTGTTGGTGGCATGCTTGAATTTCAAACTTTATCTCTCTCTTATAATCTGATATGCACTCCCACTGTGCTTTGGCTCCAAATAGAAACCCAAAATTTCCCACATGGGGCATTCCTCTTGTCGGTGAGAAGTTTGCATACATTGAACTTTCCTGGGAAACAGTTCAGTTTAATGGCCACCAATCCTTCTGCTCTTCACAAGTTTATTATTGGTACAATTGACACAGAACAAGCAGCAATCGCTCACATACTAGGAATACTCCCCGAGCTACATGAATTGAATTTTCAGAGCCAGAGGCATGGCTCAGCCTGCAGACTTGGGTTCCACCTGAGGACCCAGGAGAGAGCTGGTTTTCACAGACTGTCCTCTGCATACACACACACACACACACACACACACACACACACACACAACAAATAAAAATAAGTAAATAGACAACATAGCTCCCCCAGAGAATGAGAAAAAAATGTATAGAGCCATCTCCATTTCTCTCTCTCTCTTTCTCTCTCTGTGTATGTGTGTGTGTGTGTGTGCGCGCGCGCATGTGTGTGTGTGTGTGTGTGTGTGTGTGTGTGTGTATTCGTAAAGGCCAGTGTTGTCTTTGATTTTTCTCCACCTTATTTTTTGAAATAGTTCACTCTCTAAACATGGAGTTTGCTGTTTACATGAGATTGGCTGGCCAGAGAATCCTTTGGATCTGCCCCACCTCCAGTGCTGATATTGCAGGCATGTAGCACAGTGCAGGGATCATATTGCAAGCATGCAGCACAGTGGAGGGCTGACATTGTAAGCATGCAGCACTGTGCAGTATAGACACTGTAGGCCAGGGATGACATTGTGGGTGTGCAACACTGTGCAGTGCAGATGTTATAGGTTTGCATAATTGTTAAGAGTTGACATTGTGGGTGTGCAGCTTAATGCAGCACTGACATTGCTGGTGTGCATCAGTGTGCAGTGCTGACACTGCAGGGGTGCAGCACTGGAGTGGCCTGTGTTACATAAGTACAGGAAAGTTGAGCGCAAGTCTGCTTGCTAGCCATTGAGCCACCTTCCAAGCTCTTACTTCTGTTTTAAAATCTGTATTGTGTGTTTCATGCGTTTAAGAACATTTTGTCCTCAATTTAACACTGGCCATATTACAGCTGTTAGGAAGACACAGCTTATTTTCCTCTAGAAAATAAACGATCAAGGACCGAGGCTATATTTTGAGGACCTTTTGCAAATATTTCCTGTCCCTTCCTTTCTTCTTTGGTGGCGTTTGTTTGCTTGTTTTTTTGTTTGTTCATTTTTTGCTTTTGCTTTTGTTTTTCTTACTAAGGGTCTTGCTCAAGGCTGGCTTGGAACTTGCTCAGTAGACCAGGCTAGCCAGGTCTTTGCTAAGAAAAAGAGCTTCCTCTAAAACACATGGCAGTTCTAGAGGGCACAAAGGCGAGTAAAACCTTAGCTCTTTCGTGAAACATTATCTCAAAGTCTGACTACACAGAGCCTTCCCTTCAAGGAGTGTTTCAGGGTTTCCAGTGGCTGTGGCTCTCTGGCTTTGCTCTCTGGCTTTGGAACCTGCTTCCCTTTTTAGACTCTCCCTATTGAGCCCTACGGTGCAGGATGCCGCCTATTCTATGCTTACCAGTTATGGCTTTTGAGGTAAGGCTTGGAAATGAAACATGGCTTCTGAGAGGCCCTGGGAAGTTGTGGGTATTGATTTGCCTTTAGTATGTGGTAAAAAGACAGTTTGATTTATTTGCCTTCTGGATCATTAAGTCTCGGCATGAAGTGAAGGTGGCAATGAGTTTGAAACGAGAAACTCGGTTCTGCAGTCAGTGGGATGGGCCCTTTTCATGCCTCTGATGGTGTGAGGTTGGAGGTGAGGTTGGAACTAATACCTTTGGGTCATGGCCATGTCAGGCTGAGGGCCAGGCCAGGCTGAAGCAAGAACCAAGGTGTGTTCAGTTCTGGAATATGTTTTTGGGGTACAGGGAGGAAAGCCATTCTTCCTCAAGGCCTTTCTTTATAATATTACAGGGTCTAAAAGTACAGAGTCTGCAAAGCTGGAATTTCAGATTAAATCTTTCAGGTTAAGCCTTTCCTTCTTTAGATTTTTATAAGAATGGGGAAAGACGTCCACACAAAATATGTTATTACTCATATTTTTCAGCCTTAGTAGAGGAAAACATGAAAAGAACTTTAAATTTTTTTTTTTTTTTTTTTTTTTTAGTGAATCTAGAGCGGTCCCCAATCATTTTTATTTTTAAAGGTTTTGTTTGAGATAAACTCTCAGGTTTCACAGGCTGGTCCCTAGCTTTGTGGCCCCAAGTGACCTTGAACTTTTGATTCTCCTGCTTCTGTTTCTTAGTGATGAAATTACAAGTGTGTACTGCCATGTCTGGTGTACAAGGGACTGGCGATTGAGTTTGGGACTCTGTGTGCCCACCCTACCAGAGCTCTCTTACCAACAGAGCTACATGCCCAGGCCCTTCCCCACCCCCACCTCTTCTCTCTTTCTCTCTCTCTCTCTCTCTCTCTCTCTCTCTCTCTCTCTCTCTCTCTCTCTGCCTCTCTCTCCCTCTAAGGAACTGGAGCAAAGCCTCCCTCTCAGATATGGAGTGGTCATGGCTCCTTCCCCCCTCTAACAGCAGGTTGGTTCTCACTGAGACTGAGACTTAGAAAAATCTGACCTAGGTGTGATTTGGCTCTTTATAAGAAATGGTGGTGACACTCTGGACAAAGGCTTAGCTGTCTAATGCAGACCCACAGACCCGCTAGCCACAGATGACTATTCAAAGGTCAATGTCTTCAAATGAAATATAATTCAATCTCTGGTATTTCCTTCACTCTGGCTGCACATTGGGTTGTTATTACCTACACATTGCTAGTGGCTGCCATACTAAGCAACACAGATATAGAACATTCTATAGCCGCAGGAAGTCCTCTGAATCCTAGACATCAGACAATAACAAATACATCTTATCTGGCTGCTCACAATCCAAATACATAAGCGCTTTATTTGTTAGTTTGTTTTAATTTTTATTGCCATTTTAATCAAAGGAAAAAAAACAACAGAGAAGGTGATGATCTGATTGTTTCTGTACAGTGGGGTGTATCTAAGTCTGTGAATAATTATCTGTACAGACTTTTCTCTGGGAAAATAATTTTCTTCTGCTATGTGAGTTTTAAGAGCTACAGATATTTCTAGTGATTTTTTTTTTTTACATATTTCACTGACTCCTTTTAAAGCCTAAACAAATTATCATACCTGCGTGTGGGGCTGGAGCTTAGAGGACTGCTTTTGGCCTGGCCATTAGTCCTCTCTTTTCACCATGGGTTTCAGGGAGTGACCTCATCAGGACTTTTATTTTTCCTTACTGAGCCATCTGGCCTCCTTTCTTCTAGGTTATTACTTTGCTCCCCATGTACCTTCTTTGGGAGAACTCCCATCTACATGGTTGAAGCCAGCTGTGGCAAGTTCAAGTGTCCATGTATAAAGGGAGGAAGTACAGAGGGGAGAGCCTCTTGCTGGAAGGCTTGAGGCTGGAGGACAAGTTTGTCAGCCTGTACATCCTTCTGTGGACAGACAAACAAGAGACACTGAGCTGTGCAGCTTAGAGCTGTGCCAGCGGAAGTGAAAAGTACACTTTGGTGGACGCACGATGCTCCCAGTCCTATTTTTATTTTCTCAATTCTTAGAGTTTCGTTTGTTTTGTTTTTTAATTGCTGTATTGCTTTGAGTTTTGCCTCCCACTCAAAAAAAAAAAATCAAGACTCCCCATCCACAGAGAAAGTATGTCCACTTTCATTCTTTCCTTCCTCCCCTCTCTGCCTTTCAAGGAACATTAATTTCTCACAATGAAAGTAAATTACAATCTTTCATTATTATTTCAAAATTGACAAATTCCCAGACACACCATGGTACACTGAAAACATTACATTTCTAAATTAAAAAAAAAAAAGAGAGACATTTCTATGCAATCACTAGTCTCCCAAATGGGAGAGCTTCCTGTTCCTGAAGCAGGAGTGATGTGGGACACTGACCCCTCTCATTATATCTTCTACAGGCAGAAGCCGAGCGCTCTTCAGAGCCAACCGCCCGTGTGCAGGGCGTCACTCGTCGCTGTGCTCCTCACCCGCCAGAACAGCTCCAAGTCATGACAACCCGGGGGGAAGGGGGGGCTAATTGACGTGGAAGCCCTCAACCCCGAGTGCCCAAGCTTCCCCTGAACAATTGCTGGATTGTTCCAAGACCTGTTGATGCAACAGACCTCGTGCTGAGAAGTTTGCTCCATAATTAGCAAGCGGCAGCTGTCATGCCCGTCAAGCAGCTTTCTGTGGTGGAGAGAGCAGGACAAAGCTGTCTTCTCCCTCGCCACCGACAGGGAAGTGCTTGGGGTTTGAGTGGAACTGACACGTCTGTAGAGAGAACTAAGTGAACTTGGCTTCTGCCTCACACACAGTGCTTCCAGACCGATATGGAATCAATGAGGCTTGTACCTGTCCCTGGAGTCTAGTTCTGGATACTGTACCACGTGTACAGCAAAATCTAGGTAGCATTCATGCAAGGCCCAGGAGACTGTGGGATACAGGCTCAAATGGCCCCAGCAGTGTGTGGGAATCCTCCAACAGGCAAAAGATGGTTTCTTCTACAAGAAGGGGATGGACATGCTGTGGTTCTAACCTTCATGCTGACTTTTTCTCTGTTAGGGGAACTTTGAGGTGCTGGTTAGTGAAGCGCCACTTACCTTGAGCTATGTATTCTATATGCTCTAGATAGCATGCTTAAAGCAAATGTAAATCTTACATAATCTTTTATTTGCTCTTAGTGAGAACACACAGGAAGAAAGAGAAACTGTGGAGTGGTAGGAAGGGCACCAGATAAGGAAAACGTAAATAGACGTTGTTTGGCTTCCAAGGGAAACCTCAAGTTTGTTACAGAAAAGCTGAGATGAAGCGAATAACCTAAGCTGAGTGAGCACAGGATATGACACGGTGTGTGTGTGTGTGTGTGTGTGTGTGTGTGTGTGTGTGTGTGTGTGTGTCACACACGCAATTGTCTGTGGGTACTGAGGGACGTTTTATAAGATTAGTTTGAAAATACCAATATTCTGATGACTGGAAAAAAATCACTGCCAATTTTTGACACTGTTTCTATGGAGATTCTTTGTTCTTGGATGGGATATTGCTTGTAGCCAGCAGCATACTTATGACTTGCATGATTCTGTTGGAAGGTGCTGTAGTTTTCACCTTGTTCACTGGGACACTCAGAATTAGCGCTCTGAGCTAGCCATTCCTTGAGGAAGTGAGAACCACATGAGACAGACATATGTAAGTGCCCTGGCTGAGGTCCTACCTGTCCATCAGCACCAGCCACTGGACTGTGAGCAAAGATGCCTGCAAGAGTTCTGGTTCTCGGATGGCAGTTTTTCCAGCTGAAGTGTGGATAGCACTAAGCTGACATGAAAATCTCATTTTAAAAATTTATTCTAGCCATACTTTGCCATTCAGAAAATGTGTGCCTCCACAGGCAAAATTGTCTCAAACAGCTAAGTTGTAAGTGCAGTTTGTTCCTCAACTATATTAGCAGGAACAAGGGGTGATGGGACCTCGAAGTTGGGCAGATAGGAGCTGAGGGCACCATAAAGTGTTCCTCTGTTGCCCTCTCGTTTCCTTTGTGATGACATGCCAAACCTATGCAGCTTTCCCTCTGAACAAACACTGAGGCCAAGTAAAGAGGTTAAGAAAAAGGGCTTAGAAGAATGTCAATTTTGTAGAGATAGAGGAAGTTCTTGCAGTCAGCAGCTCCAGGCAGCCATCTTCAGGCATTCCACCATATACCCAATGTCAACAAACCTACGGCTACTGTAACAAAAGTTCCTTTGTGAGAGCCAGAACTCCAGAGATGGGGATTCTGTTTTCTGCAAACTCAGAGATATACATCAGCTTCCTAGCCAAGACTTTTCGAAAGGAATGTTTTCTATATAGACTGTGGTTAAAGGCTATCCTCCTGCTTTCCTGGCAAGGGAGAGGGAAGGCATGAGTGGGTTAAGGCTGGGATTGTGCTGTGCCCAGGTCAGGCCAGACCTACCAGGCTGTAAGAGGGAGAGGGCTACAGGCTGAACACAGTGGGCTTATGGAGAGGCAGGGGTTAGGCTCCGGAATCCTGCATCCTGAGGGAAGATTACGACATGTTGAGATGTCTGCCTACACAAAGGTTTGGTACTCACTCTATAACTGTGAGGTTTTCCCTGAGGACATAATTCATAGATTAATCTTTGAAAATGAAAATCAAATGATCTCAACTGGGGTTGAAGAAAGGCTTCTAAACCAGTAGACTTCTTAAATAGCTGCTCTAATAGACCGATTTCCTAGATTCTTCCCTAAGTGAGTGGATAATATATTATTACGCCAGAATGTGACACTGGCCAAATGAGCCCCAGGAAAGGAGTGGAGCTCCAACGTAAATATAGGAGCTTGGTTAAAACTACACGATCAGATATCTTGCAAATAAGACGCACAATTAAAATATCATTGTGTATGAGATTGAAAATGACAGATTAGACGAGATAGTCCCACTATGCTGAAATGGAAGCTTGATATACTAGCTGTTCTGCCAGAAGAATTTTGGGGAAATTGAACTTTGAACCTTCATAGGGAGAAGAAAACTATTATGCAGAAATATGGCTGAAATCTAGAGGCCATGGAGGAGCAGGAACAATTTGTAAGTCTGTAACTGTGGGCAAATGTTTAGCAACCTGTTACAACTGTGTGAGGGGCTAGAACATCTGTTGTCATGAGAAGTTCTCAAGGTTTAGTGAGCAAAGAAGAAGAAGAAGAAAAACAAAACAAAACAAAACAAAACACCAGGCTAAATGCCACCAAGTCATACATACAAGTATACATCTGTATGTCTATATGTATCTTAAAAAAAAGAATCTTCTCACGGGAAACAAATCAAATTCCAACAGTGATCTACTTATTTAAGGCAAAGCAAAGCAAAACCAAACCAACAAATAAACAAACGAAAAGCACTATCCTAAACAAAAGTTAAAGATAGAGGGTTGGTTGTTTTTTTTTTTAACATCTCATTACGATTCAATTCTGTCACGCAAAGTACATACTACAAGAGATGCAAGATTGAGTTGACCTTTTAATAGCATCAGAAAACTAAGTAAAGGGCAGGGAAATAAGACCCACAGGCCGAGTCAAGAAAATCAAGCTCTAGAGGAGTACACCCTATTACACAGTTTGAAATAACTCACGGGCTAGGATTGGGAAAAGATTGTTGTAAAACTATTTCATATTGCTTTATTATTTCACTTTAATAAGCCAAATTATACAACACGAGAGAGAGAGATTTAGACAAGATGCCAAGAAGAGACTTAAGAGCCTTTAGTAAATGAAAGTTATTAGATACAAAAGGAGATCCAAAGATTTACATAGAACACAGTCTAATCTTTAAACTTCCTCTTCCTCCTCCTCTTCCTCCTCCTCTTCCTCCTCCTCTTCTTCTTCTCCTTCTTTTCCTTCTTTTTCCTCTTCCTCTTCCTCCTGCTCCCTCCTACTCCCTTTGTGGGTAATATTCAACATTGCTGCTTTGGAATGTGGATGGGGTCTTCTCTCCATGTGCTTTTTACATACTTGCAGGGGTTTTAAGGGACACTAAGACCTTTTTTCTTTCCTACTAACAATTGACACCAGTCCAGCAGAACCACAGTCTTTAAGGATCAAAGACTGAAATGAAGCTCATTTCTTACAATTCTCCAGTTGGGGAGAGTTAACTAAACAGAGAAAGCTGCCCTCTGTCATTTATGGAGCCAATTGAAAACACAAACACGGCTTTCAGTAAAGATGTATCTTACAACATGATGCCAGTTATGTTTCCCCCTTTTCCTTCCCTCCCTCCCTCCTTCCCTTCTTTTTCTCTTCCTTTTTATCCCCTTGGAAAAATTAAAAGTAAATTTACCCTCCTTTTGAGGAAGCTTAACCGTAAACACAAAATGCCCGTTGGTTCACTGACTTTCTCATCCTGGATCTATGTGTAGAGTCTTACTCACACCGCTGTGACTACTGTGAGTAGGTTTATTACTTCTTTTTAAAGAATTGTCGTTTTCTCTATAGACCAACAGAAGAAGTGGCATCTATGTTGAAAAACTGCTGAAGGCTCTCAGTAGGCAGTCCTGCCATCAGGCAGTTGTTTTCTAAGACCATGGACAGACTGAGCAGTGATGGAGTCTCTCTCCTATTGGCTACTGGACATGACGAGGTGAAGAAGTCTTGCTTTACTATCCACCATGCTCTGCGCCAGAAGACGAAACCCAGGGTGCAGGAGTCACACTGCAAATGGCACCATCACCATTACCTCCACTTTCACGAATTGGGTTGGAGGTTGATGTAGACATGTGCAGTGTCTTAAAGTCTCAGGGCCTTATTTTACTTTTAGGAAATGTTTGGAATACAGTGGGCACAACAGCACACCCCTGTCATCCCAGTGCTCAGAAGGCAGAGGCAGGAAGATTGTTTCAGGAGAGCCTGGATTACATAGCAAGACCCAGTTTTAAAAACTGATGTTGAGGGGCTGGAGGGAAGGCTCCAAGAGCACTTTCTCCCGCAGAGATCCTGGTCACAGTTCCCAGAACTTGCAGGGCACCTTACTCCTGCCTGCAGCCCTGGTTCTAGGGGATTCTATGTCCTCCTCTGGCCTCCATGGACACCAGTACATACTTGGTAGCCATACACACACCAAGGCCCATACACATAAAATAATGAAATACGTCTTGGAAAAAAATGATATTGATTTAGGAGAGATCACAGCCAGCCAGGTGGAGCCCCATCTTCTTCCTGTAGTCTGTCTTTTGACACATCATCAAAAGGCTTTATGTAGTGAAATACACAGCTTTGTTTAATAAAGTTAAAGTAGAAAGGACCTCGTCATTTCAATTCATTCGTGGCTCTTCGGTGGGGCACATTTCCACGAATAGCTTGTGTCCTTACCAAGTAACCCTGTCCAGAGGAAGGAGAATCTTTTGAATATGTATCAGAGAACAGAAATATTGTAGGGGTAGATAGTTTCTGGCTCACAGAGCACTTCTGATGTCTTGGGTAAGGCTGGGGTGTGTTTTGTAGGCTTTCCTTTGTGTGCCAGCGTCATTTTCAGCAAGGAAGGCAGCAAGATAAAAGAGAAACCCTCCCTATTTGGAGATAAAAGCCCTTAAACTGGAGCATGCCAGACTCACCAGAGAATACAGCCTCAAAGGAAATGTTCCTTCTCTTTTGAAAATTCATTACTATAAAGCCATTGTGTGATGAGGCCAGTTGTGTGATTATTGAGAAATAACTAAAAATAATAAATGGTTGCTTCCTCAAAGGCATGCTAATGCTGGCTGATCTTTTTCATTGGAGCTGTAAGATGCCCGAGAGGCAGAGTCTGCAGCCAGCATCTCCTCTCTCTTTCTGTTGTTTTCTTGAGACAGGGTCTTGGTCTATATCCCAGGCTGGCATTGACCTTGGGGTAACCCTGCCGCTTCATCCTTCTGAGTGCTGAGCTTTAAGGGTGCATCTCCACAGCAGCCTTTCTCCTTAGAAAACCCCCTCAGCATATTTGGAATTTAGAAACAGAAAATATTTTACATCTGTGCTTCCAAAGAAAGATCTATTTTTGTATTCTGTGCTTGGCTTGCCACCTCAGCCCTGTGCTTTGATAAATAGTCAAGCTACCTTGTTAAGTAGCATGGAAGAGATCCAGCCACTGTCCCTGTCTGGGCTCCACTATGGCAGGAAGTGGTCTGTTCCCAGGGGCCAATCGTATTTTCGTGACGCAGTTGTATGAGGGCTTGAAGCTCTGAATCAATACTTCTCATTCAGTGGATCCTCAAAGGGAGGCAGGGATAAGAAAGAGTACAGACGGGGCAGAGGACAGAAGATGAGACTGGGATTATTTTCTAATGCACCAGCCAGAAAGCAGTATGCTTTTCCAACACGCCCAGCTCGCCTTACAATCCTTCCTAGTCCCAGCTGATGTCAGGCTGTATCTGGCAGAGACATGGGCACAATTTCCTTGCTTGAAGAGAAAAAAAAAAGGGGGGGGGCATTCACATATTTGTTACTTAATCCAAAATCAGATGACTCTCCAAATAATTGCTTACAGGAACAGAGCCTGCAAAGCACCCTAGAAAGACATGAGGATGCTGAACCCAGAATGAGGTGGAGCTCAGAGATAGAGTGCTTGCCCAGCCTGCCTGGGGGCTTCGGGTTCCATCTCTGCAGCAAAAAGGCACCCACCTCCGCCCGTGCTTTGAAAGTCAGACACAGGCACTGAGTTTTTAAATTCCATTGAAGAAAAATTCACACACACACACACACACACACACACACACACACACACACACACAAGCGAGCTCAGGCTGAAGAGATAGTTCAGTGGTTAAGAACACTGGCTGCTCTTCCAGGGGACCTGGCTTTAATTCCCAGCACCCACAAGGCAGCTCTCACAACCATTTGTAGTCCAAGTTCCAGGGAATCTGACAGTCTCTTCTGGCATCGTTGGGAACTGCATGCATGTATAACATAAAAAATTTAAATGTCAGATTCAACTATTAGATCAAATGTATGTATATATATATACAGATGTATTAAGTTCTCCTAGATTATGCTAAGTAATTTTCCAGGATTTTAAAGTCAGGATAACTAATTCAAGAGCCAACAAAATCAAGTCAGTGAAAGCAGAAATACTCATTCCTCCTCAGGTAAAACTTGCAGCCTGGAGGAAAGCCTTTCGGAAGCACTTTCTTTAAAACCCAGTGCTTGTCTGTCCCAGAATGCCTAGGGAAGAGATTAGAGGCTGAAAGGGGGCGGAGTCTTCTCTGTGTTGGGGAATTTGGGCTGGTTGCCAGTGCCAGAGAAACAGGCCTTTGGGGGTCTCCCTGAGATGAAGCAACAGGTCACCATACACCCTTGGCCTCTCAAGTGCCTGCACTCTGGGACCTGCAGGTTTGGGGCCAAAGCCAATGAGTCCTCAGAGTGCAGAGAGAAGCCTCAAATAATTATAATACACCAAAGCAGAAGTTGCTTCTCTTCACCCCCTGCAGAGCCACACCTTTGACTAGGAAAGGAAACCCGTTCAAAGAATCCTAGGTAGACTAAATTCTACTCAATGGAATCTTTCAAAATAAAAAAAAGAAAAGATAAGAAAGAAATCAAGATCCCTGTGGTAGGTATCAGTCCTTGGTTCCCAGTTACTCACCCTTTTTTACAAGTCTTAAGGACCCCATAAACTTTGAAAGTTGCAGTAAAATATTTATAGGGCAAGTCAAAGAAAAGCATAAAACAGTAGTCTAGGTGAGATTTTGATGTGACTCAAATTCTCTTGAGCTCTCTTGCTTTTTTGATTCGGAGGAGTATAGGCCTGATGTCTAATGGTGCCTCAGCTTCTTTCACCCTGACTTAAACAGCCCCAGTGACCAGATAAAATAAGAAAAATATTCTTATTTTCCCTCATGATGTTTACTTTAAACATGAAAGAGGTTATTTTGGTGAAAGAGGAGAGCCCAAGGCCATGCCAGCACCGCAACTGGAACCTCCTAGGCAATTACCTCTTCTGAATGTTGCTGGGAAAAGGGCTTTGGATCCACTTTCTGCCTGCCTGCATGAGAAAATTCTAGAGTTGCAATTGGTGTTCCAGGATTTTAGGAGCAATATAAAATAGAGGCCTGACTAGTAAACCTGCCACCCGAACCCCCGAGACACTCTTTATCCAAGCAGTGCTGGGGCCGTGGTGGAATTCCAACAGGACTGGTCAGACACTGCCTTCCTTCCTCGATTTCTGGCTAAGACAGGGAAATTTTATGGTAGGATACTGTTTGGTGGCTGCAATGACATCACTGAACAGTGGGATCGGAATTAGGTAGTGAGTTTCAGGCTTAATAAACATAGATGGATCAGGAAAATCCGATCACATATAAATGCACACAATATCCCAGGGAAAAACATGAATGTTTTAGAAGTAATACAGTATTTCCTCAGGAACTACAATGCATGAAAGCCAAGAGGTTTTGCTCACCGAAAGCTTGAGATCATAATAAAAGAACATATTATGAAGCTGGGAAGGGTCAAAAAAAAAAAAAAAAAAAAAAAAAAAAAAAAAAAAGCCAAGCAAAAGTAATGTGTCTTTTGGTTGGTCATTGCTACAAACCCCTCAGGAGTGAAATTCAGATCATGCCATTGTACTTAAAAACATCAAAAGTAAGGGAATAACTCCTCAGTAAATATATCTGAACATATACCTAAATATATGATGTGGCCTTTAAATTGTTCATAAAGAACTTTAATTATTGTGACATGTTTGCTCAAAGCTCTTTAAATGTTTATTTATTTATTATTATTGAGATGGTTGTGGTTACGCATGGGGTGTGTTCACATGCCATGGCACACCTGTGGAGGTCATAAGAGAACTCTCTCGGGAGCCCTCTACCCTTCTACCATGGCTTCTGAGGGTGGAAGTCAGATCCTCAGGCTCATGTGGCAGGTGCTTTCCCCTGCTGAGCTGTCTCACAGGCCCTTGACGTTCTTTGCCCAGCTCCTCAGGGGCTGTGTATACCTTATAACTATTCCCTGTTCACTTCAGGCTTCCTGTGTGTGATCGCTATGGATGTCTCCATGGTGCACTGTAACTAACTGGTTTCTAGGTCTGTATTCTGTATATGATCGTAACCTGGTATGGAGCAAAAAATTTTTTAAATTGCCTAGGGATGTAGGTCAGTGACAGAGTGAATACCTGGTGCCCACAAGACTCGAGAGCTGATGTCAATACCAAGAGGGGAAAAAAAAAAAAAAGAAAGAAAGAAAGAAAGAAAAAAGAAAAAAATAACACAAAAAAGTATACTGCATAGCCTTCAGAAGGAGTTTGTGACCTGCTCAGACCTGTAGTCACACCCCAGTATGCCAAGGTCATGTCCCACATAAGAGCTTCTAAAGTTGCCAAACCTGCTTTAAAATGCTCTTTGGTTGATTTTAAAACTCAAATTCACCTTCTTTGGTACAAAGATTTATAACCACTGAAGCCATTCTAAAAGAATGTGCTCCTGGCTCCAGAGGCGCTTCTAGAAGAGGAATTTCCAAAATACTTTGCACTCTGATTGCATCATTGTGAGTGAGCATTATGGGAAAATATTGTCTGAGGCTGTTGGACTGCTCTGTGAAAAGGCCAGTACTTGCTGGAGACAGAGAGGTGAGGTTGCCACTGTCTGGGCTTCCTTTGTTTGGAGAAAGCTTGACAGAAGCATTTTAGATTTCTCCAGCGCTGTGGGTCATGTGGTGACTATGGCTATTAACGGGCTGCTGCTGCATGCTCACATGTGAGCTCTGCTTAGTCTTAATAGGATGCTGTCCTCCCTGCATCTTTGAACGGAGACTTAACTTTTAGAAAATTTTCCCTGCACTGGAATGCACGTTTATATATTTTAGGACTTTGCAAGACCTGAGTGAATCCAGAAGGTTAACCAACCCTCTCTCCACTCTAGATTGGATGTAAAGTTGGGATAGGACAGTAAATAATGTTTTCCTTCATTCAGACTGGGCCGGGTGTTAAACTGAGGAGGTATTAAGACCAGCGGATGGAAATGCACTCATGAGCCTTGTGGGCAGTGTTACTCTTCACAAGGCTACACAGCCACTGCCCAGAGGTACTTCTAGTTTAGTCATCTCAGGTTGGAGACAAGCAGGTCTTGCATCCATCCTGAGGCCAAGGTATTCAGATTGGAGGAACAGGCTGGAAACCTGACAGGAGGAGGCTGAGTGGTGCCATGGGATTGGGTGAGGTGCAGGCTAGGAGAGCCAAAGGCCAGCTTTTGGAGCTGCAGCTCTCTAGAAGAGCCGCGTTAACGAGCTGGGATTGTAACAGTGTCAAGTCCCAGCCTTCAGTCACATTTCTTCAGCAACTCATTCCTTGCTATACTCGGGGAAATTACAGGTGAAGCTGTGTCTGTGCTTGAAAAGCTTATATGGGCAGGCAGAGTGGCCAGGAAGGCCAGTTTGGCGTCAGCTCCGGGACTCTTTTGGAGGCACCGAGCATCGGTGAGCCCTGGGAGTCAGGTGGCTAGAGGGATAAGAAACTTCTCCCAGGATAGCAGGGTGGATAGCCCTCTGACAACTCTCAGAAATTCTCCAAAATGTGCACTGAGAGAAGCAGGGAGTTATTTCTCAAAGCCTAAGGGTGTCCGTGAAGTACTGTCATTTGGAAAATTAAAGATACATGGTCTTTTGGTCATCTCAGGAGGGGGAGGGTTGATCATCACAGTGGGAGGGGGAGGTTGATCATCACAGGAGGGGAGGGCTGATCATCACAGGAGAGGAGGGCTGATCACAACAGTAGGGGAGGGCTGGACATCACAGTGGGAGGGTTTGATCATCACAGGGTGGGGGGAGGGTTGATCATCACAGTAGGGGAGGGCTGGCCATCACAGGAGGGGAGGGTTGGTCATCACAGGAGGGGAGGTCTGGTCATCACAAGAGGGGAGGGCTGATCATCACATGAGGGGAGGGCTGATCATCACAGGAGGGGAGGGCTGATCATCACATGAGGGGAGGGCTGGTCATCACAGGAGGGGGAGGGCTGGTCATCACAGGAGGGGAGGGCTGGTCATCACAGGAGGAGAGGGCTGATCATCACAGGAGGGGAGGGCTGATCATCACAGGAGGAGAGGGCTGGTCATCACAGGAGGGGAGGGCTGATGTCTGAGAGCATCTCAGTTCAAACCGGAGAGTTACTATAGTGCCTTTCAGCATGGCTGCTTTGCTGTGGAAGAACAGAAGATCGCTGTCATTCTCCACTTTATGTGTGTTTAGATATTCCCACTTTATATGAGACACTCTCACAATTTAACTAAAACATTTACTTTCAGTGGTTCTTTTGAATTCTCAGCTATAACCTCTCCTCACCCATCCTGGATGAGTCTCTCGCTCTCAGGTGTTACTCATCAGTAAGTCTGTGCGGGCCAAAGAGGGGCTCTCACTTTATTTCTTCTCAGTTCCCACCACTCTGGTTAGAGCCACAGACTTCTTTGCTGGGCCCCTTGGTTCTAACAACACAGCATGGCAGGGCAGCTAGAGAGGTACTTGAAAAGTAAGACTTAGATGGTGTCTGTGCACACCTGCAGGGCTTCTTGGGGACTTAGGAAAAGAACCCTAATGAAGCCTGTTCTTTTCCTCTCAGAATAGGTTCCTATGCCTCCCCCCAGTGTTCTCTGCCTTCAGCAACTTAAGCCATTTGCTATTGTTTTCTTTTCTATGGCAGTGGCACCTGGACATTCTGCTTGTTTCTTAGGGGTTGTATGGCAGTTCCTTCCCAGTTCAGTGTCACCTTCTTGCCAAGTCCTCAGAGAGGTCTTACTCTGACCCCCCAGGCCAAAGTAACCCTTCCCCAACCTCTTTCCTGTTACTCTGCTTATTCAAAGAACTTAGCATAACCTCAAGGAAGTGGCTAGTGTCTGTGTGGGTCAGGCTCGTCTGTCCTGTTTATAGTGATGTCCCTAAGACCTGGCCCAAGGGAGATCTAAAAATAAGTGCCAAGATGATAAAACAATGAGTTCCTATGTGGACATGGACAAGGCACAGTAGCTGAGGCTATCTCAAAACAAAAGGCAGTGGTGGCTGTGGAACAGGTGTATACACAGAGAATATGTAAGTACACATGTACACACACACACACACACACACACACACACACACACACACACACACTGCTCTTCAGGTCAAATTTTCTTCTGCAAGCCCCATTTAATGGTGCCACTTTTGTCTACCGGTACAGCCGCCTCATTCGTGGGCAGTATGGATCTTTACTCTCTAACTCTTTTTACGGGGCTCTGTTGCTGGGCACCCACCACAAGATCTCTCCAGCAACCTTTCCAGCATCTAAACCCTTCCAGTCACACCCTGTCCCCACTCAGGGCCATTCATTCAGGTATCTCAGTCTTTTGCCTTCAGATTGAATTCACAGCTGTTATGTCTCATCACTTCCTCCGGTCATTTCTATGGACATGATGCTCCAACCTCCTCAGGTTTGGTCCATCTAGCCTTCTGACTTTGTAGCTGTCCTTAGACATAACTTTTGGGAAGGGTTGTGTGAGGAGGTGTGTCTCTGGACTATGAATCTGATGTCTCCATCTTGCCCCCTGCCACATGCCGAGCTTGCAGTCTTGAACCACTATTCTCACTCCGGAGACGCTCTTGATTGTGAAAATTCTCAGATTCTGTTTCTTTCATGCCCATAAGCTGCTTTACAAAAGATCTCCCATGAGCATGGAGAGGGACAGACAAACACATGTCACCATGTCAATGTAAGGACAAGAGGTGTTTCAAAGGAGTCAACTGTCCTCACCAAAAAAAAAAAAAAAAAAAAGGCATTTGACGCAATCAAGATGCTTTTACAAACAGCACCTTGGCTTAGTTTATGTTAATTAATTAATTAATTTGCAAAACCAAGTGGTATAGTGTCGATCATTTTCTAAGGGAGCGACCTTCCATCAGGGCTTATCTTATGTCATCTTATTGATCCTGATAATTGTTTGGCTTGCTTATCCTGACTTTTTAAGGATAAAAAAGAGTTTAAGTACAATTTAAGATGTTAAGACACTCTTTGAGAGTGTCCTGGGCGAGGACTAGGAGCCTGGGCCTGGAATTGTGCCTGGTTCCCACTGACCAGCCTGGTGGTGAGGTGGTAGTGAAATGTTTTGTTGGAATGAGGTGGGTGGAGAGGCTCATTAGGAGTGATGTCACACTCGAGGCCCTCGCCTGCTGTTGTGTTCTGATTCCCAGGAACAAGGACTTCATAAAAACATTCCTCTCACTCAAACGGACCATTAACCTTTCCAAGCTGGCTAATGATTAATGCCATCAGCTTAGGTGGGGATGAGAGCCTCTGCAGAGGGGATGGTGCCACTGAGAGATAGGCTGTGGGACCCAGTTGGCAGTCTGTCTAGGAGTGGAGATAATGGCTTGATTCTTGCCAGTGGCTTTTATTGCCGACATTATTAGGCATCTGTTTGTTTAGCGCCTACCCTGTAGGGAGGAGAGGGAACCCAAATAATAATATCAAGTTCACCCAGACCTAACCATGTGGACATCACCAATGATACTCTGTTTATGTGGTTGTCAAAGCAAAGGTGTCCTTGAGAGAGTTTATAGGCTCTATCTTAATCTCTTTCCTCCTGATCTACATCTTTCAGGTTAAACTTTTATAGCTAAACTTTCCATTACGAAAAAAATGACCAAATAACAGCAGTAACGCAGGGCTTGACTCAACATACTTTGTTCACAATTCTGGGATAACACAGGGATCTCATGGAGAAGGCAATAAGCAAAGAAAATAAACGCATCATTGAGAAGCTTCCCAAAGTTAGGGATCACCTATGATAAGACCTGAGTGCCCTAGCAAAGACTGTGGTTTCCACCCACTGCTATGTCAATGTTATATGTATGTGCCTAGGGACATATTCTAGTTCCCCCGGGGCTGAGGTCTCCAAGGAAACTAAGTCAGGCACTATTGTTCCTCTACGGTGCCTGAAATCATTTTCATGGTACTTTTATGAATGTCCGAGGAATGGTTGTTTTTTTTTTTTTTTTTTTAAAAACAAAGAACGGACAGTCTTAGAGGTCACATGGATGTCATAAATAGTAAAGGCAGGTTGCAGTCAAGATGTTTTAATAGTTTGTGTGCTTTAAGACAGCACTTCTTACTCAGGGCTGGCCCCAGCTGGTTTATGATGAATAGATGAGAGAGGAAGACTAGCTCTACTTCTGGAGGGTGCCACATGGCTCTGTGCCCACCTGGCACTATCACCACCACCTCACCATGCTCTGAGCCGTGTTACTGGACACTGCCAGGATTCTTGCCTTTGGGTGATGGGAGAGCTAGGCTCCAAGGCCTGCTCCACCCATGTTAGTGTGTTAAGCCTTTGCGTCTAGCCTCATCAGGCTAAGCCCCACCAGGAACTGCATGTCTGGTGACGTGCTTCCCTCCAGCATGGGTCCCCTCAGAAGGACACCTCCCCCCAGGGACAGCACTGAATCTCCAGTTGCTTTGGCATTTTGCCTCCAGGCCACACTGATCTCAGAGTCTTTCTCTTGTCCTGAGTCTAGAATGATCCTCACAAAGAGATAGGCTGTGGGGCCCGGGCAAGTCAAGTCTGCTGTTGTCAGCCTGTCTGGGTGTGGAGATGATGGTGTGACTCCGGCCGTTGAAGTCACTGTGCAGTATTAAATGGAACTTCCTAAGATCCCCAAGCCATTAAGGTTTTTTTTTTTAAAGGGATAAGAGATATAGATTAGTGAGCTATTAAACTGAGTAATAATTATGCCAGACCCATGTGAGGGAGGGGAAGAGTGAGTTTATGGTTTTCTACTACAGTGCTGACTCTGTCTTAATCAGTCCCTATGGCAGGAGTCATGGGTGACCACAATCTTGAACGCACACGCAAGCACTGAATTTGGAAGTTTGAGCACAAATGCAGTTATTGCGTCATATTAATCTGTTTGCTGGCCTCTTCCACAGCTGTCGCAGCCTCTGAGTCCCAGAAGCCTGGGTACAGCTGATTCCACCCCGTTGCTAGAGAAACGGAAAGGCATAGTGCAATTGCCATCCATGCGTGGGCCTGAGGGTCACTGTGCACGCAGCCTGTAAGCTCTCTCGTTGCATCTGAGTTGAACTGGCTCTGTAGGTTTCAGGAGACTGCTTCCACTACTAAGCGCAGGGCTTGTCATCACCAGCAAACAAAGAGCATGTAGATGGTAGCCATCTCTCTGCATCTCGTTCTCTCATCACCCAGACAAGTGACAGGCAGTCACACTGCTTTTATGTTTTTGGAGATTATGAATAGATATGAATTAATTAAACACAATAAGGCCAGAATGATGGAAAAAACATGGGTCAAGTTCACCGTCACAGACTCCCTAAGAGTATCATATGTCTGGTTGGTGGCAACTTGGGAAGGACATGTTCTGTGCTGAGCTGCAGAACCGAAAGGCTGCAGCTGGTGGTTCAGGCTGTTTAATGCTAATACTATTGTCTCCCTCTATATAAGCCAACATGCCATCCTTGACTTTTGTAAGGACTAGTGGTAGGTGGGAATACCCATGTGTGAGGCTGACACGGAGTGAGAGTTAGTAGGTGTCCTCTGTGTTAATGAGTACAACTTTAATTCGCTGGTTTTCAGAGCTGTATAGTTTTCCTCCAGATGACTATTACACAGTTGTGTTTTTCTGGAGCACATAATTGATGTGATGTTTCCATGCACAAATTACTGCAACTAGATGGCTTCAAACAGCATGATTAGATTCATCATGGTTCTGGATGGTTCTAGAGGTGGTATAAGTTGGGCAAGAAAATGTCAACAAAGGCCTTAGGCTGAAAGTCTTGTCCACTGTGCTCCTGGGAGCTGGTGAGGCTACTGGGACTGCAGCCTCTTCATGTCTCTCTGCTGTGCTTCCTGGCTACCATGAGGCGAGCAGCTTAGATCTAACACCTGTTCCTATCATACCATCCGGCCTCATCATAGGCCCAGCATCCGTGGGGCTGATAGGACACTGGCAGGAACCCCTGACGCTGTGCTCCACAAGAGACTTGGGAAGTTAATTGTCTCAGGTATTTAGTCACAGTGATAAAAATCTACCTGAAATTGGTTTTTTTTTTTTCTTCCACGGCCAACCTTTCTCTGGAGGAGAGGCAGTACAGAAAACCCCTTCCAGGCCTTTCTCTTAGTTCCTAGCTTTGCTAAGAGTCTTTGGTGTTCTTAGCATGCAGACACACCCAGCCTGGTGCCTGTCTCCATGGCCACACAGGGTGCTGTATGTGTGTCTCCATGTCTTTTCTCTCCTTACAGGGACACCAGCCACACTGACTTGGAGCCTCCTGTTCGTGCCTCTTCGCTGACTGTATTGGCAATAGTCTGCTTTAAGAGAAGGGCCTGTTCTCAGACTCTGTGGGGGAGGACATGTTGAGAAATTACTCAATCCAGTACCCACATCTGTGAACCCCTTACACACAGTATCTCCAAGCCACCTTTCTGTGTGAATGGTCCTTCACTGGGATTTCTGGGAATTTGCACATTTCTTTTTAAAAACACAGAATTAAGCTGAACTGCTTTTAAAGTTGGCTTTGCTGAACTGTTCTCTCATGAGCAGTGTGTGAGAGTTGATGTTGCTCCAAGTTTTTTAGTGCTTGATGTGACTGGGCTGGGAAAAGGCATTGCCCCTCCAGTGTTTGTGAAGCAGCGCACCTGAGGGGCTTCATTTGCATGTCTTCATGAACATGTATTTGTTTTCTCCCTTGTTAAAGAAAAACTTACATGTTTGTCTCACTTGCGTGTTGGCCTGTTTGCCTTTCCTTGACTTTCTGAAGGGAGCCACTACCCATCACACAGTCCAAGTTTCTCTCTCAGTGAGAGTCATTTTGTTAGTGGTGTTATGCTCTTCAGTGGTGGATATGATGAGAAGTTTGTAGCACTCACTGGTGAAACAGGTCATCGTCTGGTCGGTCATCTGAGTTGTTTGCAAGTTGTTTGCTATAAAGTGATGGTGGGACCGACAGATTTACCTGCAAACAGTGCGCACTCAGAACTCCACCTTTCCTAACTCACTTCCTTCCAATTAAGTTCTAGCTGAAATTTTGGTAAATCAGAGTCAACATGTTTTTATCTCCTTCCTCAGTTTCTGTGTCTGTCTGCCTGTTTCTCCGTCTTCTGTTCGGATCATTTTACCTCACCCCAGTCCTGGCTTCTCACACACAAGCATGGACAGCTCTTTACCACTTACAGGCTCTGACAGTCCTCCCTGGACCACCAACTCTCCTCTTCCCACCCCAGGTTACCTTACTCTACACACATATGGTTTTGAGATCATCTCTTTCTAGAAGGGAAGAAAGGGAAAGGCAATAGGAGGAACATAGACATATTTTTAAGGGTGTTTTACAGTCATTCACTGAGAAGTCACCACCTACTTGTGCATCACATGTTTATGGCAGGACATGATAGCCCTGTGGGAATCTCCATCCTGCTCACTGTTGTACCTGTAGCCCGGGCTCTAGCACAGAGCAGATTGTTTAATGGCATGTGTAAGTCTCCTCACCTTCCGAGTTATGCTAACCAGCTTCATCTTATCATGAACACAAACTCACTACTATCACCTGACAGTGGCACCACCTCTAGTCCAGGGGCCATTGCATTCCTGAGTGGAGGCTTCTGTGAAGTCTACCTTTCTTTCCCTTCCCAGCATCCGGTGCACAGTTGTGTGTGTTGAATTTCCGTAGTGATTTCCAACGCATCAAACAAGACAGCTTGTCTCCACAGCTTTCTGTTTCCAAAGTCAAACGGAAGATTGAACTGTGCTGGATGGGACTGGTTCTGTAATAATGCAACCAGAGAGGGATTGTGGTTTGTTTGTTTTTTTCTGGTAGTGGGCAAGGGCACGGGTGATAGAATCTGGCAGAGCTGGCCCTGATGCTGGACGTGCCCGCTGGCAGCTCGGAATCCTTGGGGGACTCTTTAACCCTCAGCCATTTTCTCATTGAGTAATGTAGGTAATACCCAGGCCACTGTGGTCTTGAGAGCCTTACATGAGAGATAGTATCTGTGAAGTCCTTGGGACAATGTCTGACAGAAAAGAACAATGGCTGTGTCTGGTTGGATGAGGGTTACTATCGCCCTAGCACAGGCTTCCAAGAACTTAGGACATGCCCATTTGCCTCAAATGCCTCTATATATGCAAACGAAGTGAAAACGTACTTCTGAAGGTGGAGGAAGAAAGGTGCACCTCTATTGCTAAGTTGGTTACAGGAACTGCACTGCCTCCTAAAGTTGCCTTTGCTGTTCCGATGAGCTTTGAGTGCTGTAAATCTTTTTCCGGCTTTGCTTAGGAGTAGCAAGCCAGAGTGTCCGCCAGGACTCCGTAAACACCAGTGTCAGGATGGGGACCAGGGGCTGACAATCACCAGCCCACCCTGGGCCAGCTGCGCCTCCATCAAAGTCCCACGTGTCACGCATCATCGTTTCTCCCTCCTCTAGGGCTTCCTTCAATCCTAGCTCACCAAGAGCTACCGATACATAACCAAGGGACAGTACGGTGTGTGTGGGTATAAACTAGTTCAAAGATGTGAGCAGATTGAAGCTGAGGTACAGCAAGGCACAGCCCCAACAGACCATCTCTCAGAATAAATAGTACAATGCAAACTGTGAGATGTTGTGTGGGGGTTTGTGAGCTGCAACAGCCTTAGGAAGGACAGAGAAACTTTCTTTTTCTTTTATCTTTCTTTTACTTTTTAAAGCACTCGTCTGTCTCCAATAGCAGAACTAAAGTTCTCACACAACATGAGCCAGTGGTAATAAATATCTTTGTAGCCATGCTATCTTTTGCCCTGAACAAAGAAATGAGAAAAAAAATTCATTGGTAGAAAAGTTCTGAGATTTCTAGGAATTCTTGGTCAGAAGATGCTTTGAAGACTTGGCCAACTGCAAACTCATTTTCTCATCAAAACCTCATTTAGCCTTTCTTCGACAGCTATTAGGATTGGTTCCTAGAAGCATAAAAATTAACAAGCGACTTGGCTTCTTGTCAGTCTCTAAGCTTCGGACTGGTCCTTTCAACTGGCATTAATTCCCAGGACTCCCCTCACTGCACCTAACCATGGAGAAGAATCAAAAGTTGGGAAAGGAATAGGAGGAAGGATGCCAGCAAACAGGGATGATTTGAAAGTGCTCCCTGTTTCTGTTCCTCTGCCCTGATCCTCCCTGGCTTGCTGCATCCTCCCCAACCCCCAGAGCTCCATCTCACCTCTCCCTCCATGCTCCGGAAAGCTCACTGTTTTTCCTTTTATGACACAAAGCAATCACCTGCTTTTGCACAAGAATTCTTGGCTTTGACTCACAGGTCAGAGTCCAAGCATGAGCTTGAAGCCGTGGCAGTGATAGATAGTGAGCCCAGGGGCTTGCTAACTAAGAAAATGAAGAGAAAGGGCACGGTGCACAGTAGAATCCTGGGAATGGTTAATGCCCTGAGCAGCCACTCACTGACTCTAGTGTTGGGATAACAAAGACAAGGATCTGAAGCAATTGAAACACAGGTGTTTAAGAAGGAACCTTGGGTGAGATTCTGACCCCTGAGAAAACTACAATTTCTCAGCCGTAACTGGTGAATTCGACTTAGGAAAATGACTCCAGGTGGCTAGGACTTGGACTCGGGGGTGGATATCATCTACCTGGTGATCTGGAAGCTGGGGGGTGCTGGACCTGGTAGAGGGAGCATAAGCTAGGAAGCAGATGTGAAGGAAGCAAGCAAGCAAAGAAGGAGTGAGTGAGCCCAGACTGCGCAACTTTTCTTGGTATTTTATCCAGAACAGTTGCATGGGCAGATAACAAATGCATGAGCCTTGCAGAACTCAGGAGTAATAGCTTAGCCACTGATTTACACTACAGATAAACCACAAGGCTGTCACCAAACAGCGCCACCCTTCCCAGTTTGCTCTCGGGGTTGGGGAAATCAGAGGTAGCGGTCCTGTTTAGGTCCAGAGGAAGGGTTCCGCTGAGGCTGATGAGTTGGGAGCTGGGAGCTGATGTTGTTAGTCAGTTCTTCTCTCCTGTATTTGTACGACACGTGGTCATTCAGACAGGCTTTGAATTTGTCCTGGTGCTTTGCAGCAAGGCAGATGCGTATTATAGAGGGATGTGGGGGTGGAGGTGGCAGGGTGGCCACAAAGGAGAACATTCCCCGCATTTTCATCTTAGATTCCTTCTCTGGCTTGTCATAGAAAGCCACCAACCTTGGCCATCTGTAGATACCAAGGGAAGATGTAACACAAGCTTTGGCAAGGACAGACAACTGACCCTCCTGCTGAAAATGCTGGCCCACAGCTGGTTTGGAGAAAGGAATCACGAGGCTCCCAGGAAAGTGTCCTAATTGTCCCCACACCATTTGGGGCCAGGGTGTGAACAGGCAACATGGGGTTACCACTGGAATGCCACACACGCCACCTCCTTTCATCTCCTTGTGTCCGCCTCATGTCCTCATATGTCCGATACGCCTCTGCAAGTGCAGACTCCGTAGGAACGCACATACAATCTGCAGTGGAAACATGCAGAGCCACACTGGCTTAGCAGCAGTGTGTTGGATTCTGTCAAGCGTTCGTCTTGGTGGAGGCACAGCACCCTGACAGGAAGTTTCCACAGAGAAAATTAGGCTGCAGAAGTGACAGCCGACCCACACAATTCAGGAGTTCCTAGATGTACTGATGAGACCTTTGCCTAACCATCATTTCATCTCATGAAATGCTGCCAGGTTTGAACATGAGCAAAAAGAAGGTTGTCTCTGACACTAGATGTGTAAATCAGGGCCACCCGGGAACTCGGCATGCAGCCACTTGGCCAGTATTCACATTTTTTTTTAATGTGATGGAAGATGGGTCTCCCTGTGCTTCTGAGGGACCCAGAGAGAGGAAGAATGCACATGTGGGAGCCAAAGGGCTTGGTGGCAGGACCTAGTCACTTGAGGCTCTGGTCCTGCTGTGACCCCAAGATAATGGGCATCATGACATGGGTGGGGAGGAGTCTGACAGACTTCTCCTGTGACCAGACGTGAGTCATTTATAGTCCCCTGTTGGCTGTACAGCCTTGGTCAGGTGATCCAGGCTGATAGGATGTAAATTCTTGCACATCCGTGCAGGGTGGGGAGTTGAGTGATGAAGCACCCGTCTGACGCCCTCCTAGGTAGAAATATGGAAGGAGGAGGTGGTGCCTAATTCCCGGAGGGAAGGAATACAAAGAGCCCACCTGCAAGTGGCTTTGTCACGCATCTAAATGGGGCAAGTGAACTTTCTGTGGCACGAGCCCTGCAATGAACGGCTTTCTCTACTAGACACTTTCAGGTGTCTTGAGAGAGCCTTTATGACATTCCTCTATGCTTTCTACCACTGCTAATGAAGCTGATCTGTTAGCGTAAGAGTTTTCAGTGGAAGCATACTGTGTTAATGGGTCCTTGCGATGTTCTCTCAACATTTTATGTGCTGTAGATTTTGATATACTTTGATATATTTGATATACTGTATATTTGATAACTTTCCCAGGTCTTCATTTGGTACACCAGTGAAATAGAATCATATACACATATGTTTACATGAATATATGTGTATATAACATATACACACACACACACATATATATATATGAATTCTAATTATTGTTATGTGAAAACACTGTCAGAATTTGTATTCTGAATCAAAATTAATGATCAAGAAACTATCCATACCTGTGTCATAGAAATACATTTATTGCACACCTGCACCACAGAAGCACATTTTCAGTATCAGCAGTCATGACTGTGACTGGTTAAATCTGACAAGAGCAGCCTGTGTTTTACAAAGCATGAGTAAAATATTAGCCTCGAACGTGCCGTACTCAACCTTCTCGGGCAAGGCACTCGCCCTGAGGCTTAGGTGGAATAGGACTGAGTGTCTATGAACATGGACTCTGTAGCCAGGTAACCACAGGTTCAACTTCTCTCTCTGCCCCTAGTATCTATGTAGCCTGAGGTGAGTCACTTTCCTATCTGAGCCCCAGTCCCCTTATTTATAAAGTAGGAATAATTATGCTTAGCTAACAGGTATCGTGGCAACACGCTGTTCCCTGGAGGGTGCCACCTGTGAGTCTCGTCTCTGTGGTGGTGAAGATCAAGCCAACACACTGAAGTTGGCAGATTCAAATATGGAAGGAACTCAGGTCCTCAAATGAGGCTGCCACTTGCAATTGCCAGCTCTCTGCTACTGTGACACAACACCCACGAAAATCAACTTAAAGGGAGGAGATGTTTCTTCCGGCTTGTAATTTCAGAGGCTCCAGCCTATCATTGGTGGGTCCTAGTGCATTTAGTCCTATGGCAAGGCAGGGAAGGATGGAAGAGCAAAGCCATTCACCCCAGGGAGGCTGGCAAGCAAAGAGAAGGAGAGGTGGGGGCAGAGCCATAATGTCTCTCAGCCAGTTCCAAACAGCACCAGTCCCGTCTTCCCAGATGTTGGCTAGGACATGTGTGACCACATGTGTTAATAAGTGTGGCTAAAATCATCTTGGTAAGAGAACACTTTTGTGTTAATGAAATAAAGAACCTTCTACAACTGAAAACACAAATTAGGAAAAAAAAAACCCTTTTGCTAGAGATATTTAATGATGTTTAGACCAAGTCTAGCAAGGATGTCTAGAAAACATTTAAGAAACAACAGCTGAAGCGATTCTCACAGAACGCTTTTCCAAGGAGAAGCCTCCCTGAGGGAGCTATCTTCATATGTGTCGTAACGAATCCCTTAAAGGCTGTATGTGGCCAGACTCGTTAGTGTGATGGCTAGTCATCACTGTCATGTTGACTGGACTCAGAGTCATCGTGCAGTCAAGCCTCAGGGTGGCTCTGTGAGGGAGTTTCCCAAAAGGTTTCACTGAGACGGGAAGGCTCAACCTTGATTGCGGCTGATACAGCCTGTGGACTGGTGACTCACACTGAATAAAAGTGACAGCCAGATGGGCGCCAGCATTCATCTTTCTGTACTTGCTGATGGTGACCGTCACACTCTTCTCACCATTCTTTCCCTGCCATGACAGCCTGCAGCCTGTCGATCTGTGGGTCGGAAATGAACCCTTCCTCCCTCGGGATGCTTCTGTTAGGTATTTGACCACAGCAACAAGAAAAGTAACTAATGCATCTCTAACTCCCAGGGCCAGAACTTTGCCTTCCAGCACCTGAGGCAGGGGGCACATGATGTGTACAGAACACACTGGATTCTTAGGATCAAGAGAGTGGTACAGAGGTGTTCTTATGGGGCTTAGTTTTTTCCTTAGTTGTGGATGTGTGGAGAAGCAACTAGTATGAATACATATTCCTGTGAGAAATGTTTCTGATAAGACCACCACAACACTTCAGGAAAACAATGACATGAGGCTGGAACTACCGCTGACGTGATCGCTGTGCGCGCGGAGGAAAGCAGACCTGCAGAATTATCCAGAAGACAATCAGCACTAACACAAAGAGCAGGAAATAAGGTATCAGAGAAACCAGGGTGAGGAAGAGAGAAGCAGGGAAGGCAGAAGGTAGCCCAGCTCACCGCCACCAACAGCATCCATAGGCCTTCTCCGAGGGCTGTCCTTGCACCAAGGTCCAGCTGGACTGTGTGTGCAGCCTTCTACTGAGTCCTCGTAAGAACTCAGCAATGTAGGCTCTCACATTGCTCCCTCCTCTGACAAGGGAACCCATGTATCAGAGAGTTTAAATAATTCTGCTGCTCCGGACGTGTATTCATTCAGTGTACTTGTTTATTAGGACAGGACACCGGGTAACGCAGAATGTCAACCAGGGAAGGACAGTGCCATCTTTGGTACTTAGGAAGTCACCATGGAGAGACATTTCTGGTCAATGGCATGCCGTAGTGTGAAAACAAAGTGCAGGAAGGATGGCAGTAGCAACCACTAGGGAAACCAGGCGGTTAAGTTGGCTCAGCATAGAGAAGGCGCCACCGAGAGCCTTTCCATTGAGCCTCCTGGAAATTGTTCAATTTTTTCGGTTCCAGATGTGGATGCTTGGCCACACCATGCAATAATGTTTGCCTGGTGTCACCTAGAATTCAAAATGTCTTCAAATCTGTTGTCCTTTCCCTAAATGTCCACCAAAGAAAGGTCCATGTGGTAAGGTCTAGGGTCCCAAGGGTGGTGGTATTGGGAAATGGTGGAATTTTCAAAAGGCAGGGCCTTGTGGGAGGGTCTTGGGACACTGGACGCCTGGCTCTGACTGGGGCTTTGGGGTGCTGGCCATTTCCTTGCTCTCATTTGCTCCCAGCTATGACATGAGTAGGTGTCACTCTCATCCTTTTTTCCAGCATTGCCTTTGGGCATTCTACCCAGAGGCCTAAGACCAAAGGGTCCACGAGGCTAGCGACGGAAGCCTCAAAACTGTGAGCCCAAATAAGTGCTTTCTCTTTGTGCATTACACGTGTATTTGTGGTAACATGATCAACAAGGAGCAGCTAAAGGAAGGTAGCATTTACCTGGGCTTGCAGTTCAAGGGGGGCAGGCCATCACTGTGGGGACAGCATGTCTGCAGGAGCAGGAGACCAGCTGGTCACACCACATCTGCAGTCAGCAACTAGAAAGTGAACATGAAATGGGGCTCAGCTACAAAACCTCAAGACACGGCCCCGGCGACTCACCCCTTCAGCAAAACACCACCTCCTAATGGTTCCAGCATCTTTCAAAACAATGCTACCAAATACAGGTGCCTGTGGGGGACATTTCTCATTCAAGCCACAACAGTTTGTTGTCTCAGATTTTTCTCAGGGTGATAGCCATATATATATATACGTATACACTCAAACCCATTTGTTTTCTCTTCATTGATACTGAGCCCTAAACAAGAGACCAAGTTGTTCCCAGTCTGCTTACACTAGGAAGTCAGGCTGGCTGCAGGAGAGGAGACCCTGGCACAAACACTTTCTTCCACCACCCTTGTGGTTGATGACACACATTTGGCTAAATTGGTAACAGCCAATCTATGTAAGCGTTCCCCAAGCCACAGTCTAGGGACTATATTCATGTAAGAGATTGCTGTCATGTTGGAAGATGCTTTGGGGAGCACTTTCTCATTGGAGCAGATTTTTGTTCATTAGAAAAGCGTTCTGGCTGGGTTGCTGCCTCTGAGTCACTCGCAGGTGCCAAAAGTGCTGGCTAATTGCCTTGGAGTAAATGCCAGCTCTTTTCTGGAGCTCCTGAAAGGCTTCATGTCTCCTTGCACCTTCCAATTTTGCTTTTGAGTTCCCAGAGCCTGTGTAGCTGTCAGTGAGGAAGGGTAGCCACAGCCTTTCCTCTGAGAGTAGGAGCAAGGAGGGACTGGGGACAATTGGCTGGGACAGGTGACAGGGTCAGGATCCCAGTCTCCCTCTTGTTGGTTCTATCAAATGGATAAGGACATATAGACACCTTCCTTCTCCTGCCTAGTCTGGAGACACTCCACAAAGAAGTGGAGGGCAAACAGAGGACATAGTTGCCAATTAAACTGGAGGCTTTGACATGCTGATGTACACGACTAAGTAATTACACTTCCCTTAGGCACTGTTAAAGTTGTCTTCTAAAGAGAAAGCAGAGCTCTCTCTTTTTAATTTTTTTTTTTTTTTTTTTACTGGTTGTAACAAATTTTGTCTTGGCAGGCAAACCTCTGGAGGCCGGAGACCAGGCCTTTCGGCTTTTGATATCTATCAGAGCTGTCACTGACTGCACGAGATAGCTCCAGTTATCAACCTGTCTGGGAAAATGGCAAGATCCCACTTCCCAGCCCCTTTGTGGATAGGCAGGGTCCAGGGAGCAGCCCCAGGATGAGCAACAACAGAAGGCAGGCTTCTCCTCAGCACCAGAGGAGCTGCTCTTCTGTGTGAGCTCCTCTGCAACATGCTTTTCTCTGTGGCATGCAAACCAGAAATGTGCATCATGAGGACTGTTTATCAACTAGATTCCTGCGCATGTGCACACACACATACACACACACACACTCACTCATACACACACACACACACACACACACACACACACACCTCATCCTAATCATTTAGCTCCAATGAACCTGTGGTGTGAGTGAGAAATAAATCCTTCTAACTTTAAGCCAAGAACTTGGAAGTGTTTGTTGTTGGAGCATCACATGGGCTGGGGCAGTGTGAAGGCTTGGCTAGCATCTCAAGCTCCTCTGTCTGTGTCACTTTGGGATGTGACTCTGTAAGCATTGAGGGGGCAGAGGAGGGCTTACCTTCATTTTGTATACCTGGCTTCAAGGGAGATACTTGATATTTTATTTTATCTACAGTGTTTTATTCTGTTTATTCGTGATGGGTGGGGGGCAAAGAGTATACATGCAGCCACATATATCTCATGGCACATATGTAAACGATAGAAGATTACTTTCAGAAACCAGTTCTCCCCTTCACCGTGAGCTCTGGGTTGTCAGGGTTGTGCGACAAGGGTCTCCACCTGCAGAGCCATCGCACCAGCCTGATAATATGGTATTTCCTAATGACGTGCTTGGGTATCTGAAGAGAGGGTGAAATAGGAGAAAGGTGAGTGAAATCCAGTGTTTCCCCTTCGTTATGTTTAAATATCCATTTCCCACTTCTCTCACTCTGCCCTTTAAAAGATGCTTTTCACAGCTGGTGTTCACCAAGTGTGTTCTCACTGCTGGTGAGGACTCTGACGGTGCTGGTACTAATGTAGTAGATATGGGGAGGGGGATAGTGTCTGTGGGAGATAGGTTGTAGAAGGGAGGAAGGGAAGGAAGGATGGAGGGATGGATGGAAGGAGGGAAAGAAGGAAAGAGTGCTCCTCCCTCTAGCCACAAAACCACAATGGGCATATCAGAAAGACTTTGCAACTTCTGTCTCTCCCCCCCCCCCACCCCGTGTGTGTGTGTGTGTGTGTGTGTGTGTGTGTGTGTGTGTGTGTGTGTGTGCACGTGCACGTGTCCCCACACATATCCCTTTCTGTGTATGTGTGTCTCTCTCTCTGAGACAAGTTTTCACTGTGATTTGGGTACTTTGAATTTGCTGTGGAGAGTCCAGGTCTTCCTGTTTCCACCCCCTGAGTGCTGGCATCCATGGGGTGCATCAGCTTCACCTCAACAAAGGCAGTTTCCTCTGGATGACTGAGTGCTCCTGAGGTCTATTCTGGCAACAGGTGAAACCTAGTCTTGTGGACAGTGGTCCTAATGGCTGCCACTCACCCAATGACTGAACTGCTACCTCACTTCTCATAGTTCAGTGAGATTAACTCCATCACTTCCCCAGTTTAGCTGACGGAGGCTGCAATGGCCAGTAATGCCACATGAAGTGATTCTATTTTTAGCCCAAACCCAAAGACTGCTTTAGTTAACTTAAGCCAGCTGAATGCAGTTTCTATTGAGCTTTCTAAAAACAGTATGTAACTTGAAGAAACTTCTACCTTTGAGTCACAGTCTAAAAATTGCTTGCTAATTACTCTGAGCAGGCCCCGGCTGTGCGGCCCAAAGTGGCCAGGCAGACCTGCATTTCTCTTCCTTTAGAAATCTGTGTTTTCAAGTTGGGAATTTTGTTTAGTTGGTCACTTGGCTGTGGTCCTGGTTCTTTTTTTTTTTTTTTTTAATCTTTTTATTTTTTTTTATTAAATTTTTATTTTTTTAATTTTAGTTTTTTGTTTTTTTTTTTTAAATTAATTTATTCTTGTTACATCTCAATGGTTATCCCATCCCTTGTAACCTCCCATTCTTCCCTCCCTCCGATTTTCCCCTTACTCCCCTCCCCTATGACTGTGGAAATCTTAACAGTGCTGCAGTGCACACCCAGGACTCAGTGTGTACTTGGCCAGTAGATGAAGCAGTGGATCAGTGAATGCTCATCACATCTGGTTCAATCACAGAGCTCATCTTTGTATGGGAAGAAGAGAGAAAGCCTCGCACTCCTCTGCTTAATAGGCCAGCAATCAGTTCAGCATGCCTGGGGCCGCACACAGACTTGGGGCCAGGCCCAGCGCTGGAGCTTCAGTGTTGAGTCAAGCTCAGTATGCCAGTGGCTACCATTCGCTGCTGGAAGAAAGCAGAGGTATCCGGGTTGCATGTGAGTATGTATGAATGCAGCAGGGGCCACTGTCCCTTCAGCCTGTCACACCTCTTCAGTTGCTACTCAGTACCCATGAGCAAAGAGAGAAATTAACCCACCCGGTTCTAGAAAGGCTGTGTGTGTGTGTGTGTGTGTGTGTGTGTGTGTGTGTGTGTGTAAAGGGTACTGAATGTAGGGCATCTGAGAGGCTTACCCCTTCCACTGTGAATGTAGAATGCCTTTCCTTTCCCCCTACAGCTCATTTTAAAATCACAAGCCATTGAGTATTTTAAATGAGCTTTCTGTTGTGTCATAAATATTCAGACCAGGGCTGGTAATTGTTCCCGGTGATTAATTCTGCTTACTGGGGGAAAGTTGTGCAAGGTCCTCACTGGAGGGTATGTCTTTTATGTTTTAATGTTACTCATGTATAATGCAATTTGTCCTGAACTTGAGTTGGGACAGTGGAGTTAGGGTTAAGGATTTTTCTTCTTCTTCTTATGGCAATGTTTGGAAGTACTTAAATTGGATGGCTTGTCCTCCCCCTGCCTAAGCTGAGATTAAGGTAATTGATGGGGTTGCAGGCCAGAAGTTTCTACTGGCCATGTCAGTTGCACTGGCCTGGAGTTAACAGAGAAAAGCACCCTGCTGAAGGTTACAGCAGTTCGCTCTGCTTCCATTTTAATGACACTTGCTTGCCAGTGTTTTCTCTTTGAAGAGCAATTTAATAAACAATCGCTGGCGTTTCATGTTGAGGGCAAGATTGGTAATGACATTCATCTCCCTAGGAGTCCTTCTTAGCATGTGACTGGACCAGGGCCACCTCAGTGAATACAGCCCAAGTGTGGGTGGCTCCCAAGGCATCATGGGTCTCCTCCCTGGCCATTGGTGGGGAGGGGAAGTGGGGAGGCAATTCAGAGCTCTGCTTATATGCCTTTGATTTATAAAAGTATCCGAGGAAGACAAACATGAGCCTGCAGCTAGTCCCAAGACCCTTGACCGAAAATTCTGGCAAAGGGGGCACACCAAGGGCTATCTCCTACTTTGAGGTCAGGGGGAAGGCTTACAGCCTGGAGACTTCAGTGTTGACTGTGCCAGTGGGAGCTCATCACCAGCACTTACAAGGCACCTATGTGTGGAAAGCATCATTTTGGGTACTGGGTAAAGTCAGCCCAGGCAAGGGGTCAGGCTGTACACACTTATTATTGATTTAAATCGCATAGAAATTTAATGGTCCATTAGTATGGGCCTCTGACTCAAGCTAAGGCGTTACTTGGGTTAAGTAGGGCTGAGGCCCAGCATCACACTCAGAAATGAGGGGCCTGATGTCTTTTCTGGCACCTCTTGTGCTATAAATAACCACAGTAGTGTTCTCAAAAGATCACTTAGGCCAGGAAGAGCATTCAAAGAAGACGGTTGCATGACATGGACTCGAGGTAGGAAAGATGACTGTTCTGCCTCTCAGTGAGGGGTGCTACTCCAGGCTTGGTTGTCGGCATTCATATGGCTTGTCCCAAAGACCACTGCACTGGCAATTTCTGAAGGACAATGGGCTGACAGTATTTCTAACATGACAAGCTGTTTACCTATTCTTTTCTTTTGTAGTAGGGCAAATTTGGAATGGAACCAGTAGCCTGACATCACTATTTTGAACTCTTTAGAAGAGCAGAAAACAGGCTGTGACAGCAGAGTAGGGCTGGTGACAGGTCTCTCATTCATACTGTTAGTACATATTTTTGTGGTGCGGACATGCGGGCGCAAACGTTCTACACTCTGCTCATCTTTTCCAAACACCCACCAGGATGAGGGTGCAGGCCAGTGGTGTTGTGTTGCCTTGCATGCACTAAGTCCTGGGATCGATCCCAGTGTCACAAAACAAAGCATGCTGTGGCAACAGACGTCTATCGAACGAAGGCCTTACCATTAGGAAGAGCACAAACTTATAACTAGACACAGTGACTGGAGGAGAGTGAAGCTGGCCTCTCAGCCACGGTACTCGGTGGTACATGGAGACAACTTTGGCCAGTGTTTGTTAGGTTAGAGGCACACCTGCGGAATAACTCATGAACGAGCTTTGTGGTTAGCCTCTTACTTTGGCTGCACATTGTCTAGGAGGCCAGACCTTCTCTGTGTATCCAGAGACGCTATTAGTTGAAGGATAAACAATTAGGTTCCAGCAACCTAACGGTGCCTCATGCTCCAACTGCTTCCACTCACTCCCATTTTAGCTAAGGGTGCACACTGAGGTTTTTGCCTGAGACCCCGCTCCACTGAGAAGACCAAGTTTCCCTTTCTGTTTCTGGGGCAAAGAATTAGTTCTAATTCTATAGCTGTTCTTGTAGCAGAACAGCGCTAAGGTATGAGCCACCCAAGACAAAGCATATTACTGGCAAGGAACGAGCTTTTCCAGGAGTCTCAAAGGGCTGGATTGCTGGGAACACCACAGGCCAGCTGTGTTGCCACACTGTAAGGTGGCTCTGGGACTGTTTTTTCAGGTTCTAGTCTGTTACTAGCTGTCTTACCTAAGCCACCTGCTGGACCATCTGCATCTAGGAAGTGGCCATTTGGGTCTTAACCTGGATGTGGTGAGGGCTGTTATTGTAAGGGGTAGGTGAATACAATGTGCAGAAAGCAAGCCAGTTTCATAGCCATAGGTAAATGCTACTTTTATTTCTTAATCCAGAAGCTCAGCAGGTGGATGTATGTCAGTCCTCCTTCTCCTTCTCACAGACTCTGTACTAGGACCAATGTGTTGCCATGGTGAGTCATATCTGCTTGATTTGCTAACAGAGTGATCAGTGCCAAGCCTCATGCTCTCTACAGCAAACATAAGCACGTGTTTGCTGAGACGTCCAACCCACTTCTTCCAGGACAATGAATTCCTTATTCCAGGTCAGGCTAATAAAGCTAACAGAAGAAAAGGCAAACTCCATCTGGGCCCTGATCAATAATAATATTTTAAAATATAAGTGTTTTAAAAAGTCACTGAGGCATTCCTTTTGTTCCTCTCCCACCAGGTACGGTAGAGTTACTTGGGGTTACATTGCAATTGCTACTGAGCTCTGAATCCGCAGAAACACTTGGGCCTGGGATGCTGGGGTCTTCAGGCTACATTGTCCCTGGGGTGCTACTTGCAAAGTGAAATGAACACTCTTCCTAAAGAAAGGTGGCTTGGTGGCTGTGAGGAAAGGCAGATACAAGTACAGCCAGGCCCTGGCCCAGGAGGAATCTACGCCATCCACCGTGCTCCTAATCACACGACACATGAAAAAGAACAGTAAATTCAAAGACAACTCATTGCCCTCCCACCCCAACCCCAGCCCAGGAGGACAGGACAGCCTTATGTTGTTAAATGCACCAACCAAGAGAACATTTATTTCTAGGCTCCTTTGTGGGGGTGACAGCACTGTCCGGGAGATGGCCCTGACTCCTGGCAGCCTTCTTCCACTGCCTGCCAGGCAGCTGGAGGCCACCGCTCTCATTAGGTCATGTTTACTGAAGGTGCTTGTTTTCTGTCTCTGCTCACTCAGTTACAGGACGTGGAGGGGACAAAGCGTGTTGTAACTGACCACCAATGGAGCCAGCTCTGTTCACGGATTATGGTTGCCTTGGCAACCAGCCTTGCTGAGCTCACCCCAGCAAACATAGAATGAATGGCTAGGTCAACAGCTCAGATAAAAAAGAGGGTTATGCAACTATTTGCAGAACCCTTGGCAGAGGCCCCCCTCCCCCGACATCTCCCTAATACCCTCGTATTCAAGACTTCCAAATGAATTTTTTTTTTTTTCATACAAAAAAGAAAAAAAAAGCAGCTGCTTTGGAAATATAAAGTCTAGAGGATGTGAACTAGGTGTTTGTTACATCAGTTTCAGAAACAACTCAAAAGCACATTTAACAACGAAGCTTCTCTAAACAGGAAGCCAGAGTGGCCCCTCATGTATTTCTAATGATCTACATAAATAATTTCATCTGCTTAGATCCAAATTTTTAGTCATTAAATGGTTTTATTCTTGTCTCGGCTAGAGAGAGTCTCTAAAATGAATTTTAAGATGCAGAAATAAGCCTTTGGAAACAAAGCAAAACAAAACAAAACCAAAAAACAACTTGAGACAGGACGGAGCCTCTCTTTGTGGAAAAAGCAAATTGGCCAGAAGGACAATTTATTTAAGACAAGTGAGCACAAAGCAGCCAGGCCTGCATCTCCTGTTCCCTGAGCCATTTAATTCTAGGCAAACAGTTAACTGGTAACAGGACCCGGGTTCCTAGGGTAGTTTGTGTTTATTTCTGATGGTGATGGTCGCTGGAAGGAAGCTACTGCCTGGGTGACAGAGCCAGAGTCCACGTGGCCTGTGCCTGGGTGATGGGCACATCACTCTCCCTGATTTGTGAGTCCCTCAGATTTTCTGAGCCCTGGAGAGTGGTATCCCCCTCGCACGTTTTCTGTGCTTTTCTTCACTCCTCAGGTGGAATCAGGCCCCTGTCTCTACATCAAGCAGATGTGAGGTAAGGTTGGTCTCTTTGTGGGTTTTCTTCCGCTTTGTCCTGGTTGTGTTTGCTTTGAAGGGAGGCTTGTAGGCCAGGCTGCTCTGGACCTTGAAGTCTTCTTGCTTTGTCTCCCAAGTTTGGGGATTCCAGGTGCTTCCTGCTTCGGGAACAGTTCCCTCTGAGTATCTTCTCCCATGTCCCCAGGGCTCTGGACATGCTAATTGCCCCACCTCCATTGTTTGTTTTGCTCAAACTGTTGTGGAAGATGACCAAAAATACCTTGAAGGTTGCCTTATGTTTACCTTTTAAACAGTTATTATTGCTCATGACCCAGATACGTTGTTTTCTATTGCATGGTAAGTGTGGAGGGAGATTTAGTGACCAAATAACTTCAAGATGGCCTCCTTTACACCCTATTTTTATCCTAGATACACTCTGTTCTTTTCTAAAGAACTATGGAGGAAAAAACAAAACTGGACATAAGTACAAAAGAATAGGTAGTTTTACAGAAGTAAGTATTCCAGAAAGGGCTTATTCCCATATTTAACTTCTTGTTTTGGGATAATGTAGAAGACCAGGAAGCTGAAAAAAAAAAAAAAAACACAAACACAAACAAACAAAAATCATATAAGGAATTCCATTGTCTTTTCATCTGATTGTCCAGAAAGCATCTTGCCTGATGATAGCAACAATTCTACGGAATTCAAAACCATTCTAGCCCCAGAGATGTGGAGGCAAGTGGATTAGGAGTTTAAGGCCAACTTCTGCCACATATGGAGTTGGAGGCCAGCCTGGGTTACCTTTATTCAACTAAACAAAACAAAACAAACAGTTCCCTCTTAAAAACACCTCAACTCAAAATAGACACTGATACGGTTCATAGTTTCTTCAAACTGTGTGTGTGTGTGCGTGTGTGCGTGTGTGTGTGTGTGTGTGTGTGTGTGTGCGTGTGTGTGTGCGTGTGTGTGCGTGTGTGTGTGTGTGTGTGTGTGACTACCATCATAAAGTGTGGACAACTGTGACAACACCACCAAGCTCTTTGTGCTGCGCTCATATCATAGTCACCTTTACTCCTCCCTAAACCCACCTGTCCCTGACCTTGGCACTTAATTGGTTGTCCATGTCTATAATTATATCTCACCAGCAGATGGTTGAGAATATGAGGGTGTTTTCTTTGGTCATCTCATCTTTTCACTATACATATCTTTCTTAAAATGTATCCAAGTTCTTGTATCTATTGACAGTCTCTTCCTTGTTATTGCTGAATAGTGTCATACAGTAAGTCCCTTGTGATTCCAAAAGAAACTGTGAATACGTTTCCTGAGTTCTGTGTCACTCATACTCCCACCAGCAATGTGCACGTGCCTCGGTTTCCCTACCACCTGCCCAGCATCAAATGATAGAGTGTTTCACACTATCTGATAGGCATGTCAGTGAAATATCACAGATTTTTAACTTCCATTTTCTTACTGGATGATGGTGATGTTTTGGGCCTGAAGGATCTTTTAAGTCTTCTTTAGTGAAAATTTCTGCGACTTTTGTCCATTTTCTAATGGATACCATTACCTTTGAATTTTGAAAATATTTTTACATATTTAGATACGACTGTTCCTTTGGATGAGTGACATGAAAATATTTCCTCCAAACCTGTATTTTGTCCTTTCATCTGTATTGACTCCTTTACAGGGTAAAAGTGCTGCGATTTGAATGACCTATATACATATTTTTCTTTTACGTGTCTTGTGTTTGGCATCAAATCTAAGAACTCCTTGTGGCAGTTAAATTCTAAATATTTTTTCTTTTTTAAAATTTTAATTTATTATAATTTATTCAGATTACATCCTGATTGTTATCCCCTCACTTGTATTTTTCCTTTCTCTTCTTTTTATAGCATTTCAGATTTTACACTTAAGCCTATGATGCATTTCAAAGTTTCTGGCTGCTGTTGTTTTTAATAAGGAATAATGTTTATTACAAGGTTCATTTTATTTCTTTCACAGAGGCCCAACTTCATAACACTATTTTTTCCAAAAGGAAACCATATTCCCTCTCTTAAACTAGTTTGCTCTTTGTAATCAAACTAACTAAAGGGCAGAGAGACAATACCCAAGTCAGCCAAACCAAAAATGAAAAGGATTGTTAGGATTCTGCTTTAGTCTGCCTACCTGTGATGTCACTGCTTACCTGCCATGGGGGCGTGGCCCTGCCCTGGGCCATATAAAATAACAGACCTTCCAAGTGGCTCTTTCTATCTCTCTGTCTTTCTGCTTCTCTCTCTCTCTCTCTCTCTCTCTCTCTCTCTCTCTCTCTCTCTCTCTCTCTCTAATCTCTCTCTCTCTCTCTCTCTCTCTCTCTCTCTCTCTCTCTCTCATATCCCTTCTCCCTTTCCTTCTCCCCCCATGATCATCTAATAAAGTCTGTGTAACATAAAATCTGCCTGGTACCTTGTACTCCATCATCTGCCTTAATCTTTAATTTTTATATATAACAGACATAACAACAGACACTGAGGAAATCTAAAGAATCATTAGGTCTTACTTTAAAAGCCTGTACTTCACAGACTTGGAAAATCTAAGAGAAATGGACAATTTTCTTGGTAGATTCCACTTGCCAAAGTTAAATCAAGGTCAGGCAAACAAGTTTCTCCCTCTTCCCCTTCTCCTCTCTTCCCTGCCTCCCAACCCACCCCAGGACATCAAATAAAGCTATTATGAACACAGATGAGCAAATGCCCTTGTTGTTTGGTAGAACATCTTTTGGGTATTTGCCCAGAAGTGGGATAGCTAGGCCTTGAGGGTACCAGCCCTTTTCTGTTGTCATTTTGTCTTTATTTAGAATGGTCTTACTCACTTTTGAACAGTTAGCCTCTTAGTGGAAGTTCTATCAGTTTTCCTTAATTTGAGATGTCTTTATTTCCCTTAAATTTTGTCAGGGCTTAGGTTGCCTACTGGCATTTGGCCGTTTGTTTACTTTAACACTGTGTTCTGGATTCCATAGTTTCATCTGTGTGCCCCAGGTGAAAATACAGTTTCTCCACAGCCTGAGAGCAAAGAAGCAGATCGGATTTTAGCCATCGCTGTTGCTTCTCTAAATCCATGAACTCACTCAAGGGGTCACCTCGATTGAATTCTTACCTTTTTTTTCCCCTTTAAAACAAAACAAAACACATGCAGGTTGGAAACCTGAGGCCTTCTGCCCTGGGAGCACAGCCTGGAAGGCTTGTGAGTTTGGCCAGTTGACTGAAGACTAACAGTGTCTGTCTCTAAATCCTTGGAAGGCACAGTCGTGGCTAATTACAACAAATAAAGGCTAATGGGAGAGCCACATCTGTTTTGTTGATTTGTCTTAGAAAACAATTCTGGGTTAGGAGATTTAGTCAAATAGCTTGACCGGCTTTCTCCATCCCTAAACCCAATCTGCAGAAACCTGCGAGGGACCCATTGTGTAACGGAAGACCTGACCTCATGGGTGTGCAGGAAAGCACAGTCAGCACGTGATGGTCCTCACCCTGTTTCTGACCGTGCTGACCACTTTACACAAGCCACTGTTTTTTTTTTTTCCCTCTGAACCTGGAAAGGCCACAGAATATGCCTAGGAGGAGGATTGTCATAAAGAGATTCTTATCTTTGCTGACTCTAAAGGGACCAAAGTCTTTTCCAAATGATCAGACAAAAGACCACGAGAGAGAGAGAGAGAGAGAGAGAGAGAGAGAGAGAGAGAGAGAGAGAGAGAGAGAGAGAGAGAGAGAGAGAGACTTTCCTGCCTTAATGGCTCCAAAGAACCTGGAGTCCAGGTGTAACGGGGTAAGCTCGTTCCTGGTGGCCAAGCCTCCACTAGTCTTGAGGATGTGGTCTGAAACTTTCACTGGGTACACAAAGAACGTATTACTATTTTTAAAATGTTACCTGGTGAACTCATTTGTGCATTCATTCACTCATGTATGTGTACTTGCTGTGTGTGGTTCAGGGACTGAGTTCAGGTCACCAGGCTTGTACTGTAAAAAGCACTTTGCCCAGTGAGCCATCTCATCACCCCCTACTACAAATGTATTTAAAAAAATTTTTTATCATTACTAACATTAGTTGTTATTATTAAACTGTGTGCATATGTGCATATCTGTGTATGGGCTTGTGCAGTACCTATGGAGGGCCAGAAGAGGGCAGAGTTACAGGCAGTTGTGAGCTACCTAACATGGGTGCTGGAAATCAAACTCAGGTCCATCCTTCCAGCCCCTAGCACTAGTTTCCCAACTCAGGAAGTATTACAACTTACTCTTATAGGTTTAGTCCTATTCTTTGCACAACTTTTAAGTTTCTGTAATAAAAAATTGATGCTATACTCTCACCAAATAGCACTTACTATTTCTCTTACTGTTATCAAATGTACCCATAAGCTCGTGTGTTTGAACACTGGTCTCCAAGGTTGTGGTGCTATTCTGAAAGGCTTTGGGGGTCTTCAGGAGGTGGAGCCTTGCTGGAGGAAGTTCATTAATGGGTGTGGGCTTTGAGGGTTTATAGTCTAACCCTCTTCCTGAGTGGGGAAGAAATGTGAGCTGTAGTGGAAGTAAACATGTTTTAGTGCAAAGCCTACATTGGCCATTGTATATCTCCATGGGCCAGCCTCACATCCCTGCTGCCACACCTCTCCTGCAGTGATGGAGACTGTAAGCCCAAACACACCCCTGTTTCCTTTTTGTTGGGTTAGTCTGTCTCAGCAACCAAAAAAGATCTAAAAACATTGAGAGCGTAGGATGCTGCAGGCGTTTCCTAACCTCCTTCCTCCCGACCAGGGCATGTGACAGCTTCTCACCAATGGGATAGGTGAGCCGCCGCAGATCTGGTCCTTAGAGACACTGCATCAGAGCACAGAGCCCACTCGTTGCCTGGTGCAGCAGCCACGAAGCTCAATGCTGAGCTCACCTCATCAAAAGATGGAGACAGCCTGGATCCCTGCCTCCCAGGTAGAGGAGAGAAGACACGCAAGGTGGTCTCATGCAAGCATCTTTGTGCTTGGCGACTGGGATTTCTGTGTGCATTGATTAGTATGCGATAGCCAGAGTTGTCCCGTTAGTGTGCTCTCCTTTTCACATCTTCATTCTTCGTTTCTCAATCCCCCAGAATCTCAGCTTTTTATAGAAGGACAAAACACCCTTACTCTGGCCATGCATCTGACACTTGTCTCACCTCTGTCAATCCCCAAGCCAAGGGGGTTTGATTTCCTTTGATAACAGCCATTTGGAGCAGCACTGACTTATACACGCACGTTATGTTACATCGAGGTCTGTGTTCGATGGAGTCTGCTCTACATTTGGACCATTAAATCAGGCTGCTAGCCAAGATTTCCAAGGCCCCCCCAACTGGCCAAATGTCAGCCAGCCCACACACAAAAAGCCACAAATGCTGAGGCATATTGTAACCGTTCGCCCAGGATTCAGGAATTAGTGTGACCGTAGCTGGGTGCTTGTGTTTCCTTGTCAGTGCCCCCAAGCTTTCACACTAGAGTGTCTGCTCTCAACATTCCCTCATTTCTAACTTTGCCACTCGGAGATTTCCTCTGAAGACACGGTGGTCTCTTGTCTCTTTCTCCTTTCACATTCTTGAGTTTTGTTCCTCCACTTTAGCTACCAGAAAGCAGCTTTTTATTGAAGGCTTAACCGTTCTTCCCCCAGTCCCCCATTTGATGCTTGACCAACCTCTGCCAAGTCCGTGGTACCTGGCGTGATAAAAATCTCACCACACTGCTGTACCGGACTGTCTCCTGCCACTTGTTTGAGGATTGGAAAGGTTTTCATCTGTTCTCACTCTAACATATGACAATTGTTAGCAAAAAGAAAACAGAGAAAAACTGACTAATCTCAAATACAAAAGGGCAATACCATGATAAATACTACAAGTTTTAAAAATTGTAAGAAATGAGAAATAAAACGGGTTAAAATCCAGCAGTAAATAGCTCCATATTTCTATCAGCGTCTTATGGGAGAAATTCCAGAACTTTTCAAAGACCAGATAATTGCTTATTTATTATTTTACAAACTGTTCTAAAGTTGTTTTGAATCTTTTTCTTTACATTTTTTCTACACTCATTTCTTCATTCTCTTATTGGCAGTCCTGTGCCTTTACAGAGGACAGAAGACAGCTTAGGATGGTTCTGTCCTTTCATCACGTGAGTCTCAAAGACTGAACTCAGATCATCAGACTGCTGGGAAAAACCTTTACTAATGAGGCGTCTCACTAATCAGTGTTATAGAATATTAGGATATGCAAGTAGAGTTATTACTTCATGAGAGAGACCACATAAAATTAGATCAAAATTATAAGTGATAATAATAGACATAAAAATGAATATCAATTATAATTGGGTTTTCTAACTTTTTACATGAAATATGAGGCAATAAAATCAATGATGTATTAAAATAACACTTGATGACTAAATATAGTTCATGTCTGCAATGTGCACAAGTTTCAGCATCAGGAAAACCTAATATCATAAGTCCTGAGGTTAACATATCAACGACAAAACACATGATTGTGCCATCATATACTGAAACCAATTTTTATAAAACATAATCACAATTTTAAAGAACAGTAAGTTGATGAAATCAGTTGTAAAAGGCCACTGCCTTGCCCTGGCTAAAAAACATCAAATATAAACTTTCAGCAGGCATTGTATTTAATGAATAAACATTAAGATTATTTTTACTGGGTTGGGATGGGTGTGTCTCTGTGGCACACTGTAGTGTAAGCAAGTTCTTAGGTTTGACCCTTAGTATTACAAAGGAAAAAAGTAGTTTTGCTAAAGTCAAGGAAAACTCTAGACTGTTTGCCATCAGTCATTTTTATTCTACTTTTTAATTTTACTTTTATTCTACTTTTTTTGATGCAATGCTAACTATTAAAGCTTACACACACACACACACACACACACACACACACACACACACACACAAACACACATTGAGGTGGGAGGTGGGGGAGGGAAGGAGAGGGGGAAGGAGAAGGGAGAGAGAGACAGAGAAGCAATAAACAGGAAATATCAAACCACAATGGTCATTGGCACAGATAAAAGGACTTGGTATTAGCACTAGCACTCAGGGCAAGGAAAGCATTCTTAAATAAAATTCACCAAGCCTTTAGGATAAAAAAATGATAATTCTGTATGATATACAAGAATAGGAGCCAATAAACAAGAAAATAAACTAGAAAAGGAGCCAAATCCAATAAAGAATTCTGAGTGATGAAGACATTAATGAAGAACAAGCAGGAGCACAGCAGAAAATATTTGTAATTCAGCAATAGGTTGTCATGTGAGACAATTCCTACAGATCAGCAAGAGAGGAAAAAAATACTTACAAAAGGAACAGAGGAAAGACAGGGTGTGAGACACTGGAGGAAGCCAGTGAGAAGGCGAGAGGGTGACTGGCTTAATGACGCGCCATCCCTTTGCCCAGCAGAGTTAGCTAATGTGGCAAGGTGGCTCCTCTTTCAAAACTGAAGGGTAGAATGAGAGGATGGAGAAGCGTGCCTCTTAGAATAGGTACCATCAATGAAGATGCAGCAAATGCGTGCCAAGTGTGCTGCTCAGACTTCATTCCTACAAAAGTCATGCATCTGCATAAGGAATTGTGAACAAGGAAGCATCATCATTTATGTGGACATAACTCTGACAGCAGCAGAAATGACCGTTAGCTAGGGACTGTTGGAATGACCCAATGCCACATAAACACTGAGTTGAAGAACAAGGAGCAAAAATCTAAGGACACTAGTAAGAAATCACATCTTAAAATAAGACATATGAAACATGCACATCTACACATTTCTACAGGTGTTGCTGTGGTCCAACCTCTGTGTCCACCTTGAATTTGTGTTGAAACCTAGTCTCCAAGGTGACGGCCTTCAAACTTTGGAAAGGAATCCAAGCATGACGTTTCCGCAAGGGGACTTGGCTCATGTCTTCTGCTATACGAGATGGCAGCAAAGAGGCCCAACCAAGAGGACCAGGCCTTCTCCAGACACCAGAGTTCCCAGCCTTCATCTTTGGGTTCCTAGCCTCCAACAATAATGTCGTTCACTCTGAACAGACTAAGATATCTATGCAAACATAGAAGCTAGTAGACAGGGTCACAAGGAAAACACTGGAGGGAGATAGTCTGGATGGGGTTGGGCAATCACAGGAACTTCATCAGTGTTCTTACCTTTCCTTTTTGAAAAAAATGTAGGCATCTAATCAGATTCCACATTTTGTAGTTAGTGATGGACTGTAAAAAGATTGTGTGAGCGTGGGTCTGTGAATGCAAGTCCAGGTTACTTGTGGCAGCCAGAGGTGTGGACTCCCCTAAAGCTCGAGTTCCAGTGGTATAAGCGGTTCCAAGTGGGTTCCGGGAACGGAACATAGTTCCTCCGCAAGAGCAGCAAGTATCGAACCATCTCTCCAGCAGCAAGGATCTTTGTTTTAATTGTCCATGATCAGGGCTTGTAATTTAACTCAGGTGAACTGCAGAACTCAATAGGGCCAGAGGTGCCTGGTCTTCTCAGACTTAAGTGTAAACAAATAAACAGGATAAAAAGATAACAGCAACATTGCTCCTGTGGTGTCTTCTTGCAGGTCTTTGTTTAATCTTCCCAGGTATTTAAGGTGATTAAGTCCTGGGGGGTGGGTTTTGGGGTCACAGTAGAAATCCTCTAGGCACTATAGCTGAAAGTCTTAGTTGAGTTAGTTGTTAAAAATAATGGTGTTATTTTATGGTGCAGGGAGACATTAAAACGATATAAACCATACACACATATGCACAGGTATACACACACACACACAATATGCATATACACTGTAAAAAGTTCATCTTGAATCTGGAACTATACCTTTGTCCTCCAAGCTTTGCAGACTTGGAATAAGGGTCCCCTCTTGGGGTTCCACATCTTTCCCCATAAAGCTCATTCCTCTAGAGGAGTGTGCTTTATCTCCAGGAAAACACAACTGGGGGCCCCTGTGAAGCCACCACCGTTCGGATTCCTCACAGATTCGGTAACTTTCCAGTTAGTCATTGCCAGACGTCTAGTCGCCTAGTAATAATTTGATAACAGTATTTGTTCTAGTATCCCCTCTTTTTCTAGCTTTCAAAATGTAAACATTGTTTTGTAGGAACAGCATTCTTCTGATATTTGTTTTAATGAGAATAAGAAACTTGAAATTAAAATCACACAATTACAATAATACAGCATATTAGGAAAGATTAACTAATTGTGAGTGAGGGGGCAATAGTTGGTCAGGAAAGTAGCCGGGCAGCATGCTTAGCATCCTGGTTTCAAGGCCGTTGTCCTTTGTCTCACAGAGCCAAGAGCAAGCACAGCTATGCCTCCATAGTTGATCAACCAGGTTGTGTCTAGAGTGTCTTGTGGAATCACTCTTTATTGATATTTGATGAGGTTAGAGGAGGACACTGGGTATCCTGGAACTGAGATTATAGGCAGTTGTTAGCCGCCATGTTGGTGCCTGGGTCCTCTTCAAGCGCAGCAAGTGTTCTTAACCACCGATTCATCTCTCCAGCCTCCACACCTTATATTTAAAGGTAGACAGACTGTTTGTATATAACCAACACAGCCCCTCTGTAGAGTGTGAGTCTACTACTGCGTGCATGCTGCATAAACAGTTGCCGTGTTATAGTGTTTAGGAATAGAGACGAGAGGAAAGGAGCTATACATACTCAGTACAGACACAGTAAAAGACAACTTGTTGGAGTAGAGAGCTTGAGAGATGTCTCGGTGGGCAACATCACTTACTGCCTGAGTTCACATCTAAGCACCTGTATAGAGACCCTGGCATGGCTGGTGCACGTCTGTAGTCTCAGTGCTGAGGCAGAGGGGACGGACAGGACAGTTGCTGCGGCTTGATGGCAGCAGGGTTTTAGTGACTGCCCCTGTCTCAAAGGAATAAGGCTGGGAATGCTAGAACAGGATGTAGTGGATGTAAACATGCTACAAGAGGACACTGAACATCCCTTCCCCCCTCCACCCCCCGCCCCGGTCTCCACACAGGCATACATATGTACATACACACTCATGTGCAAACACCACACTCACACACATATGTGCATGCATGTGTACACACATACAAATATTTTCGGATGGAGTCTGTTAAATCTGGGGATACAGAACTGAGGACGAAGAATGTCATGGCAATTGACCAATTTCTGTGTTCTCTCCTCATAAGAAACTTACATTTCAAGCCAGAGTGGCAGAAAAGGACACTTGGCAGCTAGAGGGATTCCTGTTGAAAAGGGTGTGATCCACAAAGAAAGGGCAGGAGCTGAGAAGAGCTGGAGGAGAAGACACAGACATTTGCCAAGTCCAGGGCAATGCTGCCTCCCCCACATCATGTAGTCTCAGAGACCTATCTGTTGGGCTCTGGTGGCATAGCTTGGGAAACTTGCCTCCCCTGGGAAAGCAAACAGAAGCCCAGATAAACTGAGTTTCTTATTGGTTCTGTCTCATAACTAGCTCCTTTTGTCACTTTGCAGGAGACTGAGTTTGAACATTGAAACATTGCTTGAAAAATGTTTGCATATCTGGGCTGTTGCTGACAATTTTCAGTCTTCAGGGAGGAAAGGATTGGGGGCATATCCTTCACCGGTGGGCGTTAGCAGCAGCCTTTGGATTTAGACTTGGCCAAGCCACGGGACTGACTATACCTTGACTGGTAGGGAATTTTCTGGCACAATTTCATATTAATTACTTTTGCTATCACTATGACCAAAATAGCAGAGAAAAACAACTTAAAAGAAGAAGACATTTATTTTGCTTTTGGCTTCAGAGCAGTCAGTCTGTGGTCATGTGGCCCACGTGTATGGACATCTGATAGTGGGACTGTGTGGAGGAGTAAGCCTCTTTACTTAATGGAAGTCAGCTTGTCAGACAATGAAAAAGGAAGAGGCCGGGGCCTGCCCCACAGTGAATTACTTCCTCCTGCTAGGCTCACTTCCAAAGGTTCTACCACCTTCCAAAGTAATGAAACCAGATATATAGATGTGAGGGTTATCTGGCTGTCATGTCTATTACCCAATGATCCCCAAGGCCTATTTGTCTGAATTGGCTAGCTAGACAGCTGTGCCCTTCTTCCCTCACTACCCTATATTCCCCTACCCCCCAATGCTGTGCTTGGTCAAAGAAGATGACCTCCATTAGAGACGGAGCAGTCGTCAGTCAAGGAAGAACCTTCTAGAACAATCTATTCAGGTACACAGCACATCAGCCCATGGGAGACATTTTCTTTTCAAATCTTAACAAGTCCACAGGGGTCTGTGGCAGGACCTGGCTTCCTGAGTCTGCAAGCCCAGCTGAGAAGCAAAGCGTCATCACCGCCATGAGCCGACTCTAGAACAACCTCAGCACCTTCTAAATGTGGTACCCTTCCCAGCCACACCTCTAGCCAACTACACAAAACAGCCCCCCCCCCCCATGCAGATTCTGGTTCCTGTTTCTTAAGGCTCCAGATGGTTCCATTGTGTTACCAAGTCAAGATGACTTCCAAGTAGCTCTAATTTGCAAAGAAAGCCCCAGGATGTGGTAACCATGCAGATTTCAGAGCTAAGGATTGGGGCACCGCTCAGTGGGTAAAATGCTTCGCCATGCAAGCATGAGGACTTGAGTTCAGAGCCCAGTACCCACAAGAAAGCTGGGTGTGGTAGCACACACGTGTCTGTAATCCTGCATCCTGGCACTCGTATCTTGAGATGTGAGGAGGAGGCAGGAATGCCCAGAAACTGAGGAACTAGCTAGCCTGGCATATGCAGCACACACACACACATGCACGCACGCACGCACGCACGCACGCACCACACCATACCAGAAAAAGAGAGAAAGGGAGGGATGGAGGGAAGGAAGAAGGGGGGGGGGGAAGAGAGAGAGAGAGAGAGAGAGAGAGAGAGAGAGAGAGAGAGAGAGAGAGAGAGAGAGAGAGAGAGAAATAGAGTCTCCCAAATTGAGGCCAGAAGAGAGCTGCATTTACAATAAATTCCAAGAAAATTCTAGGGCTGTTGGTCTATGGGCCTTGCTCAGTGGTGAGGGTCTAAGTGAAATGTTTCTCCTCCCAGTGAGGAACAGAGTGAGATATGGTTGCTGGTGAAGAGGGGGTGAGGGGGGGCTAAAGGCAGGGGAAGGTACATCCTGAAATGCAGGTCCCTGAGCTTCACTTTGGACACATTTGGTCAGACTCTGGGGAGAGCTGAGTCTAACCAGCCATGGAGCTTTAATAAACACCCAGTAGTTCATTTTCTCTCCTCCCAGAACCTGCTCAGGCTTTAGGTGTAGGCTGTGGCCCGGGGAAAGGGGGGAGGGGGTGGTGAGGAGGGGGGGGCACATTACTATCTCTGGTCTTCCCAGAAGGTTCCAGTTTGCAGTTCTCAGAGTGGAGAGCCCTGGGTCACAGCAGTGTTTCCCAAACTTGTTTGAACACTGAAAGCACTTGGCAAATGCCAAAGACTCCTGGTGCCTGTGTGGGATTTCACTGTCTAGGTGTGGCCCGGCTTCTGGAATGCTCATAGGTTTCCAGTTGACCCTGACGTGCAGCCAAGTTTTGGAAAATCTGGTGAGGGTGACCACATTTAAGCATGCTGCCCCTGTTATGACTTGGGAGCCTCTGTCCTGAGCATCCACTTTTTCCATTTAGGAAGGGAGAACTCCCTGTGAGGACCTCACTTGAAAACCTGCTCGGATTTAGAACTACAACTAGATCTTACACCATGTGTCTGACTCACTGGACGTGGGAGGACAAGGGTAGCAGAAAGACAGGCCGGAGAAACCTTATTCTATGCTTTCCACAGGGACTTAGCCAGGCTGGCTTGTACAGCAGGGGAGCAGGTTTATAAGCATTACCAAAGCGCTAGATTAGAACAGAGAGTCTCTGATTGTGATAGCACTCAACCTCTGATCCGACTTCATTCCTTTTGATGGCTGATTTGAGATAATAGTCTACAGTCATTACATGTAGAGGAGTTCTTTGCTCACAGGAGAAAAGAAAGCCATAGTTTTAGTGTAGTGAGGCATGGCTTTAGTCTTAGCACTTAGGCCAAGCAGAAGGGTTGTATTTGAGACCATCCCATGGTATATAGTGAGTTCAAGGCTAGCCTGGATTACATAAAATAACAACAAAAAGTGAGGCCATATAAAATACAGTGCATATCTGATTCTGATTGCCTTGTAGACCCATGTAATGATTCTGGGCTAAGATCTCATATCTGAACCAAGTATTGTCACTGGAGGGTAAGAGGGCTATAGTTGGAGGGCTGGAGAGACGGCTGAATGGTTCAGAGCGTTTCTGCTCTTCCAGAGGACCCAAGTTCAGTTCTCATTCCTGGTTGAATGGTTCATACCTTCCTGTAACACCAGCTGCTATAACTCCCTCCTCCTGACTCTGAGGTTACCTGAGTGTATGTGAGCCTTTAGGTTCTGCTGAGCTTCCCCTCCCTCCCTCCCTCCCTCCGTCTCTCCATCCCTCTGTCCCTCATTCTATGCTGGGGTTACAGGCAAGCCCTAATACCCTAATACTACTCAGATCCAAACTCAGACCTTTATCTTGCAGAGGAAGCACTGAGCTGTCAAGCTGCCTCCTCAACTCTGTAGTTTGTATCTTAAGTGCCCTCTAAAGGTTCTTGTGTTAAAAATTTGGTCCCCAAGGGATGAGGCTGGGATTGGTAGGTGGGGGGTGGGGGTGGGGAGATGGGTGTTGTAATATTGATAAATAGGCCTCCACACAACCTATTTGGTATAAGGAGATTTATTGCACAAAGGAGGAAGGGGGAGAAAGAAGGGGGGGGGGAAGAAACCCCAGGGCGACAGAGAGGGAAGGGAGCCAAGGAAGGAAGTGACAGAGAGGGGTGAGCAGGGATGGCAGGCAGGTTATTCCTGAGGGCCTGTGCAGGTGATGACATAGGATGAAAGTGGTGACATAGGATGTTGTTGGGACCCTAAAGGGCCCTGAGGGCTGACCACTTGAATTACCTTCACACCAACATAACAGTGGGACCTACAAGAAATTTGGCCTTGCATGAGGACTTTATGTCATGCGGCTTGTGCCTTTGAAGGTGATGGTAAGATTCTGACCTTTTTTCTTTTGCTTCCAGGAAAAGGGCAAGCAGTTTGGTTTTGCCTTCTAGACCCAAAGCAATACGGCTAACTAATCATGGGCTGGACTCTTTAAAACTGCAAGCCCAAATCAGTCTCTTTTTCTCTATAACTTAATTACCCCAGATATTTTGTTTCAGTGATAGAACGCTGACTAACACAAGAGGCTTTCTGGTATTTGTAGGTCAGAGATGATTAATTAATACGGCACCATTATTTTAGTATATTTCAACATATATGTAAAAAGAATGCCAGTGCCCCCTTGGGCAATTGGAGAGAGTTGATTACTCAAGCCAGGTCATAACAATGCAAACCAGTGGAAATGGGATAAGTGGCTGGAAGCAGAGGAGCAATGCAAAATGTGAGATAGGAGAAAACCAAGTCATTCGACCATCCATCTAAAAAACAAACAAACAAACAAGCAAACAAGCAAGGCTCCGAGTGGATACCGACAGCCATTCTCTAGGTATGGGTTGCACTGCGCAGGAGCAGAGATGTTAACAAGTGTCATTTACACCTCTTGCCATATGCTGGCATTTTGGGGCTTGTAGGATAGTAAGTACAAATACTTATCATATATTTTATAATTTACGAATATATTAGAGTGGTTTTTGCCATTTTTTAGATGAGCAAATTGCTTAGGGAGACAAAAGCCTGTGGAAAATCTCATGTAAACGACGCTGGAACCCAAATCTCAACTTTTAAAAGTTCAAACCCATGGCCCGCACAGCCCTGTCTCTCTTCAAGAAGTAAACAGTATTGTCCTGACGACATCAGCAACCCAACGCGCAAGGGAGACTTTCCCAGAAAACTGTTTCCTAATTTGATAATGGAAGCCAATAAGAAAAGGGTGGGTACTGCTCTGAAGTGGCAATGTGTTGGCCGATGGCAGTGAGCATCCCTGTGAAAGGAGTCTCTAAGCCGGTATTTACCCTAAGCTCCCAGGTCAAGTGGAGTGTGTGAGACCAATGGGAAGATGAGGGGTCAGACTTTGGGTCCTCGTGTTATCATCATGGATGCTTGTACAGCACCAGACCAACTCCTCACCAGTCCCGAACCTCGGTTTCCTCAATGGTTAAATGAAAGAGCTGGAGGACCTATTCTCCGAAGACTCTTGCAACCCTGTAATTCTGTGCTATTTGCTAGAGTGCTCACAGCAAACGACGTGCACTGTGCAGTGGTTTACAGCTCACTGTAATTACAGACTTCGGGCGGAGAAAGCCAAGACTCCTCAATCAGTCCAACCTCCCATTCCTGTTCAGTCACGCCGCACCAGATTGTTTTCATATACATTAAATTTAGGGTATTGCTCCCTCTTCAGGGAGAAAGGGAGGGGACGGTAGGTAATGTGTTCAGGTGAAGAAGGCCAGCAAGCTGTGAATAACGACTGTGAGAGGCAACAGTGTTACCTTACGCTCCTCCAGGCAGACTCATGACAAAGCTTTTGAGTGGTTTTTGCTCTTCTCTGTTGTCCTGTATGGGAAGCAAGGTAAAAGCAGGCTTATGGGATTTGGTCCAACTTTCCCTGCAACAACATCCAGGATTTCTGGCTTCGGATCCAGTATCCCTCCTCCCAATCGGAGAGTGTGCCCCTGGGGAGTTGTGAATGGTCACACTCTCACTAGCGACAAGTTGCTTTTGGATACCAAGAAAAGAAGTTGGCAAGTGTCATTCTTGTTGACAGATGTTGAGGGACAAAGTCCCTTCCCAGTATCCTGTCTCACTTTCAGAATAGTTATGGAGACAAAATACTTGTGCATCTGCAGGACCTTCATAGTCAGGGCTGAGCTAGAAAGAGAACTCGGCTAGATTTAGATAACCATATCATTGTTTCCCATTGCATCCGGCTGAAGGGAATGGTGTTTTTAGAATGTCATCATCGGCTTGGGCCTTTCATTACATGCTTCCTCGCAGTCCCTGTGACGCTTTTCTCTGAGTGCACATGCAGTTTTGCTTTGCATGACTCATCTTGAATGTTACTATCATGCTCATGGTAATGATGCTGGCTGACAACACTTTAAATACCTGGCTTCCCGTGACACAAGGTCATTAACTTTTATATTGCGTCTTTTAATGCAAAAGCATTAAAGATCAAACCAAAGAGGTGGTGAATTTTGGGGGCACAGAACTAGATCCAGATAGTATCAGATAAGTTAAAATGCAGATTGGGAAAGGAGCCAGGTGAGGGCCAAGGTTACTAGAAGGGGTACTGAGTCAGCTCGCCCAGCTAGTTCTTTCCTGATGTGTTGAAATGTTGAATGGTCATTGGGGCATTAGAACAGATACACAGCACTTGTGCTTATAAATGTTCTTTTTCTCCCATGTAGTTTTCCAGAAGAGACTTTAAAATGTTAAAACTTAACTTATAGGTAGCTCCAAGTGAGCCAGTAAAGGGCAAAAAGTCGGGCTGTAAATCATCCCTGGGAGAAAGGGATTAAAACACAAGGTTCTTTTGGTTTTGTTTTTCCTTTTTCGAGACAGGGTTTCTCTATGTAGCCTTGGCTGTCCTAGACCAGGCTGGCCTCAAACTCACAGAGATCCACCTGCTTCTGCCTCCCGAGTGCTGGGATTAAAGGCATGCGCCACCATGCCCAGCTTGAAACAGAGGGGTTTAAAGTCCATTGCTGGGAGAATGGCATTCCTGCTGCCTTGCTCACTGGTAGCAGCATGCTGTGCCTAAGGATTGACTCAAGTTCTTCTTGAGGAAGGCAGATGACTGCATGGGCAAAGGGATGACTCCAGCACTTTCTAAAAGGCAGAAGTTAAAAAGAGATTTTACTCCTGAGTTAAGAGTCTGAATTAGAAGTGACGTGGGGGTTTGTCTGCCCATCGACAGCCCTTCCTGTCTGGCCTCTTCCTTCTTGACATGTTCCCTGAACTTTTCTAGACAGAGGACCGTCCCCAGTGTACTGCAGTTTTCTGACTGTCTGTTTTTGTTTTTTAACTCTCTCTCTTGTTTTTCTATCTCTTCCCAAGGAAGGATTTGTCTGTAGCCATTATGTTAGATGTCAGGCAGGTATAAGAGAGTGCGCTTTCTCTCTCAGATGTTTGCATTTCCGCTCTGTGTGTGGCTGCTGACAGCAGGAAACACTTAATTCCTGCCTCATGTTTCCAGGAGCCTTTACATAATCTCCAGTGAGGTGATGTCCCTCCATCGTGCAGTGGGAAGAGACCACTAACACGGCTTGACTGCTTTAAGCTGTTGTGCCTGACCCCTCGAGTAGTGCCACACTGACCACCTGCTCTCTGGCGACAAAGTCTTGACACCTACTGCTGTAGTTTGATCCTGGATGTCCCTCACATGTGTAAGCCCTGAAGATTCAGTCCTTAGCTTGTGTGCTATGGGGAGATGGAATCTTTAGGAGGTGAGTACCTGGGGTCACTAGGGGCTCTGGAAGAGCCATCTTCATCTCTCTCTCTGCTTCCCAGTCACCAGTATTCTGCTTTTTACTCTCCTATGTCGTACTGTGCTGTCATAGGCCCAGTGTAAGCATTCCGTGCAAACATGGGTAGAAATACCTGAAACCAGAAGCCAAAATACAACATACCATTTTTAAAAGATGATTGATTGTCACAGGTACCTTGTCACAGCCATGAAAAGCCAGCTAACATACTGGCCACCTACCCTTGAGCTTTGCCATCAGACTCTCCCTGCAATGGGCTTAGCTGCTTGTGCTGCGTTCTGCACATGTCCCGTCTTTCTTACCTCACTTTTAGATTTTTCTCTGGCAGGGCCTTAAACTATCTCTGAGCTTCTTCCTCCACCACCCTTGCATGTGGCCACATTTCCCCCCCTGCTATCTTGCCCTGGGATGCAGCCTTCTATCTGGTACCCATGGTCTAGACAGGGTTTCGGGAACTGAGCCAGAGGCCAGAGCTAATGGTCGGACTGCCCTAGCCTGGACATCAGAACAGTGTAATGGGCTACAGGAGGCCTTTCGGTCAAGTCTGAACATAACCTGGGTTCAATCAAATCCAGTGCAGAAATCTTAATTTGTGAACTAGACTGTGCTGATCTAGAATTACTGTGGTGGTCATGGGGGCTACTTTAGGGGGGATCCTCTCTGCTTCCCTTCTCACCCATGCCAGGAAGCTGCTTTGGAGGGCTCTGTGGCCATGAGAGGCTAGGCTCTGACTCTAAGTCTCACACACTGCCACCACTCACTCTTCTGTGATTCAGTGGCTCTGCTTCGCAATGGTGGGCTTTTCTCCATCTCCACCTAGTCTTATCCCCACCTACCGCCTGACAGTCTCAGCTCTTCAGGGTGTCACCACACGGACATCTTTGCCCTCAGCATCTCTAAGATCTTGCCCATTATCTTTCTTTGTCATCTCCATGCCTTCATTTACACCTTCTGTTTCTTCTAGGGTTGCAAGGAAGGTTGAAATGATCCCAGATTTCGTATGTCACTTCTTAACACTGTGTGGCCACCCAACCACTCTTTCCTCTATGCTACCTTTAAAGTCTCCTATACACATAAGCTAAACCTTGCCACTGCCCAGGCTTGGCTTTTGTCATTTGTGGTAGCAGCAGTCTTGCCATGAATCCCAATCTGGTGCTTTCTCTGAGCCATTCTGGTCGGCAGTGAGACCTTGAGCTGTGTGAAACTGGGCTGGCTGCTGGAAACTGGGCAGGTGATTCACAGGACTCCATGGCTGGTGTCGACTATCAGTCTCCTGGCATTCTGTGAGAGATTATCTTCATTAGGGTGACTAAGGTGGGAAGACCCACTGTGAGGGATGTCAGCACAGTTCATGGTCTCAAACTAAGTAATAAAGCGGGTGGTAGCTGGCCACCAGCACTCACTGATCGGCCCCTGCTTTCTGACTGCAGATTCAATGTGGCCGGCTACTTCACACTTCTGCCTCCATGCCTTCCCACAGTGGCAGACTGTGCCCTAAAACTGTGAGCCAAAGTGAGCTTTCCTTTATTAGGATGCTTCCTCTGGAAAAATAGCTAAGACAATCTGCCATTATCTGACAACTCTGATCAGCTGTGTTGAGTTTGGTTGAGCGTGTTCTCCTGAGATGCCCACTGAGGGACATGCAAACTCAGTGTGCCCACGGATTAACCCGGTGTGTTTCCCTGCTCTCTAATCCCTCTTTCCTTCTGCACGGGAGAAGGCATGATGCCAGCTGGCTGTTGTAGTGAGCAACACATCCCATGGGCAACCCACCGCTGCTCATCAGTCCCTGGGGCAATCTGAATGTTTCTCACTGTATGCTATGAGTTCCTGCACGGTCAGAGAACTCACTGTTCCGTCTCTCATGGCTAGGGGCTTTGCTATGACAGAGAGATTACTTTTCTTTTCCGTGCCTCTGAAGGGTGCTCTAATTGGGTAGCCCCCTGATGACCCCTGATGGGTAAGACAATTTCTGTATTGCTATCTGTGTCCACTACTTGCATACTGAAGCCAGAGAGAAGAAATCCAAACCACGGGAGAGCACGGGATAATGGGGTTATTGTAACCACCAGTGTTCATGGGAGTTCCTTTCCGTTGATCAGCTCCTTCCCTGCACATAGCAGGTGGAATGTGCTGTGGCCCTGTGTCTGCTCTGGACATGTGCTGAACTGCCCTGTGGCTTCAGGGCGTCACCTCAAATGGCGCTGGAACTTACAGATGTGCCGGTACATGTAAACAGCAGCTCAGAAGCACAGAAGCACTAATGTCCTTCCTTCCTTCCTTCCTGAGACAAATACAAAACCAGGAGACTGTGGAAGGATGATGTAATGAAGCCACCAGAAAAATGTCAGGTTTTAATTTTAAGTTTTCAAATTTATATTCTCTTGCAGTATTTTTTTTTTTTTTTTTTTTTGGTTTTTCGAGACAGGGTTTCTCTGTGTAGCCTTGGCCATCCTGGACTCACTTTGTAGACCAGGCTGGCCTTGAACTCACAGCGATCCGCCTGCCTCTGCCTCCCGAGTGCTGGGATTAAAGGCGTGCGCCACCACGCCCAGCCTCTTGCAGTATTTTTAAGTCAACAAAACATTGGAGATAAAACTAAAAATTTCTTCAAATCATATTTTAAAAGTTTATTTATTTTTGTCTGTATTTTAAGGTGTGTGTGTTTGTGCATATGTACACGTGTGCACATGTACATGTTTGCAGGTGCCTGCACAGGCCAAAAGAGGGTGCAGATCCCTGAAACTGGAGCTAAAGGTGGTTGTGAGCCACCTGTAGTGGGTGTAGGGATACAAAGTTGGGATTTCCGCAAGGGCAGTTAGTATTTTAACTGCTGAGCCATCTTGCCAGCCACTAAAGTCCTCTTTAGCTCTCAGCTCTAGGTCTGTGCTCATCCCCAGTCTCCACACTGAGACCGCAGTCCTCGCAGGTGATGGATGTCCATGTACTACATACTAATCCAATTACCCATTGCATTTGGATAGTTTTAATGATGATTTGATATAAGTACCCATATTTACATTTTCTTTCAAAAAGCAAGATATCATTGTCTGCAGTCTCCTCAAGAATGCGATATAAGTAGCACACAGCTGCCAGGCTATGGTGGCGCACACCTTTAATCCCAGTACTCAGGAGGCAGAGGCAGGCAGATCGCTGTGAGTTCGAGGCCAGCCTAGTCTACAAAGTGAGTCCAGGACAGCCAAGGCTACACAGAGAAATCCTGTCTCAAAACCAAAAAACAAAAACCAAAAAACAAAACCCAAAACAAAACCACAAAAAACCAAAAAACAAACAAACAACAACAACAACAACAAAAAAAAAAACAAAACTGTAGCACACAGCTGCCTTCAGACTTTCCTACTTAACATGTGTTGATGATTTACATCATATCTTCATTAATTTCACCAGCATTTCTCTTCTTTGTCTTCTGGCTTCTTTTACTTAGCATTTTTATCTTCTTACTTTTGTTTCTCTAGCATTTATTTATAAAATGGCATTAACGCCTTCATTAGAGGTTTGCTTTCTTCTCGTGTAGCTGTTTCCTGGTGGCTTTTCCAGCAAACATTTGTGAGAAGGTGTTTTTTATGTCCATGTGTCTCTGAAAATGTTTCCATTTTGCCTTCATTCCTGCTAGTTTGGGTTTATAATTCCAGGTTTGTACTTATCTTACCTCAGCTATCTTAAGATAATGCTGCCATGTGAACACACACACACACACACACACACACACACACACACACACACACACATACACACACACACATTCCCACACATGACTCAAACACTTTCCAATATGCATACACATATGCATGTTTAGCACATACACCCAAGAGCAGGTCCTGCCAGGAGCAGGGTTGAGCACCTGTACTCTTGGTTACTCAGGTGACTGGAGCAAGCAAATTGCTTGAGCCTGGGAGATACAGGCTAGATGGGGACCCTGGGGAGATGGCTCACTCGCGATAAGGTACCTGCTACAAACAAGCGTAGAGTTCAAATTCCCAGAACGTATAAAAGGCCAGACACATGTCAAATTTTCAGTGCTTTCATGGCAAGGTGAAAGTTAGGCTAGAAAAATCCATGGAAATCCAGGTTTCTGCGGTGGTGAACCAAAGAGAGACCTTGCCTCACATGAGGTGAAAGATGAAGATTTACATTAGAAGTTGTCTCTGACCTTTGTATATGTATCATGAGATCCATACACAAATGTATGCACATACACAAACATACATCACACACACACACACACACACACACACACACACACACATAAAGAAAATAGAGGAGTCAGTTCAAAATATACACAAAAAAGATAGAATTAGGCCAGGCAGAGTAGTACACACTTTTAATCTCAGTACTTAGGAGGCAGAGGCAGGTGAATCTCTGTGTTCCAATCAGCCCAGTCTATACAGTGAGTTCCAGGGCAGCCAAGGCTATGTAGAGAGACCTTATCTCAAAACAACAACAAAACCTCTTTGGGATTTAGATTTTTTTTGAATTAACAAATTTAGTTTTCATTATTGAGGGGAAAGAGAGAGAGAGAGAGAGAGAGACAGACAGACAGACAGACAGACAGACAGAGACACAGAGAAAGACACACAGAGAGAGAGACAGAGAGACCCACATCCACATGCAGAAGCCAGAGAACTTCTGGAAATCGGTTTTCACTTCTCACCACGGAAACAGGGGCTCAAACTCGGAGTGTCAACCTCTTCAGGTAAGAGATTTTCATCGAGCCATCTCACCATCTGCAGAACTCGTTTTTTTTTTTTTTTTTTATGGCAGTTAAAAAAAAAAAAAAAAAGAGCTGTGCATACCCAGATGCAGTGGCACATGCCTTTAATCCCAGCACTAGGGAGGTAGAGGAGAGTGAAGTTTGAGGCCAGCCTGGTCTACATAGAGAGTTCCAGGACAGCCAGGCTACATGGAGAAACCTTGTCTGAAAAAAGAAAACAAAGCGTTGTTCATGAGAAGTCTGCTACTGATGTGCTTTAAAATGAGAAATAAAACTCCTGTTAGCTAGGAGAGTTTCTGTTAACTCTCCATTTCCAGTTTAGTGTGTTTAAGTTTCCTGGTCCCCAGAAAGCTCTGCTATATGTTACTATGAGATGGTGGTTTTTTTTTTTTTTTTTTTTAATAGAATTTCTTGGGTTTGTTTCTTAAATTTGCATCATCTATTTTTTTTTTTTTGAAAAATTTTATTGGAAGTGGTTAAACTCTCATTTTGCTTCTTATGTATTTTAAACATTATTTAAACTAACTTCCATGTTTTTAATTATTTATTAAGTTCTGAAATATTTCTGACTTTCTGTTTCCTTGGTTTTGAGTATAGTATTTTGCTTCTTCTTTGTGATGGTTGTCATTTTTCTAAGCTGTCTGTACATTTAGTACAGGAATCATTTCTATAGATGAAGAGCAGCATGGAGAGACTTCAGGTGTGTTGTCAAGTTACCCTGTCTACTGTTTCGGCTTATACTAAAAATTTTTTTTTCTGAATTATTACATATACTATTGTCACAATAATCATTTTCCCCCCAAACTCAATACCAAGTTTCATGGTTTGACAAAAGAACTGTTTTTGCTTCTGTTTTTATAAGTTCTCAATTTTTTAAAAAGTAAAAAGTCTTACAGAAGCGGTACAAACAAATCACATTTAGCAATTTGTCAAGAACCACAGAATGTCATGAACCATAATGACCTCACACCACAATCCAAAACGGAAAGTCTCAGCATGTGGAGTAAGTGTGTACGAGTCTGTTTCCAGGCTCAAGGCTGACAAAGCCCGGCAGAGCCTATCCTGATTCCCTCATCTCCAGACCTGGGCAGTATTTAGGAGTTAACAGACAGCAAGGCCATACATTTCATATGTTTTCTCTAAAAAAAAAAATCTCAGAAGTAAACTGTTATTCTTTAGAACACAGTAGAATCCAGCAAAAGGTAGAGGAGTTTGAAATTCTGCATGCCATGACTTCTGTATTTGTGGACAAGCTCTCGCAGTGCACAGAGGAGGGCTCACTGCGACCCTGGACACCCAGCCACATTCACTTTTCCTTGGCTTCCTGGGTGAGAAGTCAGCAGCACAGTTAACATCCTACTATAATGGGCGAGCATAATCTGGTCTTTCCTTTGCTCCTTCTCATGGTCGTATGTGTGTATGTATGTATGTATATCTTCCTGGCTATTAATTAATGTGATAACAATGCCAGGAAGTGTCTTAGCTGAACGTGTGCAGGTGCTCTCCAGAGGGGTGGGGGGGACACCTTGGCCAGCTTCCCCGTAGATGTAAAGATCTTAATGCTTACTATAGGACCGAGGCTTTGTCTTCATCCTTGTTTTTTGAAAACTAATGGAATTAGTCATGTGTGGCTTGAATGTACTGAGGGAAGTCACAATAAGTTCTGTGTGTACCTTTGAAAAGACAAACTGCTAAAATTGCAAGCGAGCAGCATTAGTCTCTGAGCCTGAGAAAGCGAGCACTCTCAGAATTAAACTCAGCTGTGGTTTACTGTAGCCACACATGGAGTACCTGTGTATTACAGCGCATCCAATGGGCACTGGGTTATAATTGGCCTCTGCTCAGCAGAGAGGTCACAGGACAGCTCTGACTGTCTCCCTCCACACCCTCCAGGAGAAATATCTGTCTGCCATAAAGCTCTCTAGATGTCACAAAAGGGCATATGTTTATGCAAAGGAGAGAAATCTGCTGGGATATATGGGGGGAAAAAAGGAAGAAATCTCAGAGTCAGAATTCTAACATTAATGAGGGTAATACTAAAATTGTATTTACTGCATTTCATGGCAATGTATTCATGGATAGTATATTATCTTAAAGGCATTACACTAAGACTAAACTAATAGCCTGGCAAGATGGATCTGAGGGGAAAGGCACTTGCTACCAATCCAGAGACCTGAGTTCAATCCTTAGGGTCAACACAACCAAAGAGGGAACTGACAATTTGAAGTTGGCATGGCAGCACCTGCACACCCCCACATACACATAGAAATAAATGACTAAGTTAATTTAAAAATTAGGGCTCTCCTGTCTTAAAAACTTTTTGTTGTTGGAACAAGTGTCACCGCAGCCACCCCTCTCGACCAAGTCACCAGCTTTCGTAACTGTCAATGATGAAAAAATTAGGTCTAACCCAAAGAAAAACACACTTGTATTACTATTGCCTGTAGCTGGAGATATCTCCAGGACTGAACAGGTTTTGAAATGTTGTGTGGCTCCCAGCTTTTATCCGCAGCCTCACTGTATCTCTCTAGTCTCTTCTTGGAGAGCTCCCCAGTGGCTGCTTTCTCTCCACTGTCTTGCTCAGAAATATTTAGGTAAATATCTAATAATAGGCTAAATTTTTTTTGTGGGATTGTATTAGTGGCTATTCCCATCGCTGTGACAAAAAACTCGAGGGAAGAAAGTTGAGGAAGACAAGTGGATTTGTCACATTCCTGAGGCTGGAATCCATCCTGCCAGGGGGACATGTGGCACTGAGACTGTGATGCGTCTGGGCTTGATGGATGGAGGAAAAGAAGAGTACTTGAGCTGCTCAGAAGCAGTCAGCGGCCCCCTCCCAGAAACCCTCTCTTCCACCTAGGACACATATCCCAAAGGTTTGACAATCTCCTGGAACAGCGTCCTCAGCTGGGGACCAAGTGTTCAAACACATGAGACAGTGGGGTGCGTTTCACATTCAAACCCTAATGTGATAAAAAGGTGACCCTTTTCAATCTTAATTGTAAATGTAAGCTAGTAGAATGGAAGGAAGCTAAATATAAATTTCTGAAAGAAAACAATTAATGCCTGGAGAGTTATTCAGAGTCCCACCCCAGACCCCCATCCTCTCCCTCTGCCACTCTGCTTGCTGTGCAGTGCAGTGGTCTCCAGTTCATGAGATCTTCCTGCATCTGTCTCCAAGTGCATGCATTACAGGTGTGGGCCATCACCCCTGGCTCAGTAGCAAGCTTTTGAGACAATGAAAGCATATTGTATATGATATATACTATGTATATATAATGCATACAGTTTATAATGTATATAGTATGTGTACATAATAATGCATATAGTATATAAATAGCATATGTAGTATATATAAATATGTACAAAACATATATATATATATATATATATATATATATGTATTTTAACAACAATAGCAATAAGTTTTAACCATGTTTTACTCAGAGAAGAAGCTTGAAAAATCCAGAAGAGAAACAAATTCTAAGATGGATCCCAGAGGTTAGAGAAGTACCCAGCATTCTACAAGCAGAGGACAAGATGGCAGAAGAGTTTCTCTGAGTGAGATGGTGGTGGTGACGCAGCCCCAGCATTGATTGGCAAGTAGGTCATATTGAAGGCATTTCACCAAGGAAGGCACATGGAAGATGGGAGCGTCTTGTAGGAGACAGTTGTAGGCTCAATTTTCTTAACAATTATATTTTATTATGAACTTATAAACCGAGAATACCTCACTTATAACCCAACTAACCTAAACAATAGGAAAAGGAGATTATAGAACACAATAATGAGACCTTAAGGATATCAGTTCTGAGGAACGATTTTCCTGGTGTAGTCAGCAGGATTTTTTTCTACTGGAACCTGGAGCAACCAGAACCCAGAGCCTCAGTCAGAGTCCGGAGCCCCAAAGCTTTCCCTTGAGCGGTTCTTTCTAGGAGCATCTCGAAGTGGAGCAATGAACAGCCAAAACTATCTCAAGTCTCTCCAAAAAGCTCCCTCTCCTGTTTTGGGCTCATATATATATATCTCCTCCCAAAGTCTGTCCACGGATTTTTCAGCTGGCCACAATCAAGCTCCTACATGAGGTGGTTTGTCTTCTAGTGGATTAACATCACCTGTTCTCTCACAAGTCCATTCCTCATCCCACTCTTGGGATCATAACAAAAAACATGTTTATCTCTCCTTCAGATAGTTACAGAGGGTACAGAGTTGCACCCCGTGTCCTTGGCATCTGCCTGCTGAAAGCTCTGGACATACCTTCATTCTTTTTCATCCAAATGGAATGGCTTCCACTCCCCTGCTGTCTCAGATTTGAACTTCTTAGATACATGTATTTAATTAAAAAAAAAATCAATGGGTTGGCACCCATGGATGGCTCTGTGGTGCTCATGATGCTGAGACTCAAGTGGACCCCACCCCCACCCCAGGCAGGGTGACCCAAGAGGAGACAGCACAATGGACAGCACCTTGAGTTCCAGCCCACACCTTCCCTCCAGTCCCTTCGTGCCCTGGTTCCTACACTACAATACCTTTGTTTGTTAAATGCGTACCAGCAAAGCTCTGTAAGAGCCATTTGCTCATGCTCGTGTCTCCTGGTGGTAGATGAAAAGGAGGTGAATGGAGAATAGAGAAATGCCTAGTGAGGACTTGGAGAAAGGCTCCCCACCACTCATATCCTTAGAAGATACACTTTGGGAAAAAGGACGAAATTAGAAAATTGATCGTATTACCTTCCCTCATTCCTTATTTTTATACCACTTGTACAGTTGCTGTCTCAGTAAGAGCCTGGCAGCTCTGAACTAGGTTTCAGTGGTTGTGAGTCCCAGATAGGATTAACATGTTGCACTTCAGTTTTTGGCTCACATTATTCCCATAGTCGCTGCTCTATTCCAAGTCGTTATGTGTTAGTTTATTATGGCTGCTGTAACAGAGTATCACACTGGTAGCTTAACACAAGGCAAGTTAACTTTCTTGTATAACTTCAAGTTTTGTTCTCTTGCCTGAAGTACAAGTTCAGCTTTGGTTGGTCAAAAGCAAGGCATTGGGAGGAGGCTTGGGCCCCTGCAGAGGTTCCAGGAAGGAATCTGTGCACTGTCATGTCTAGCTCTGTCAGCAGCTGGGGTTTCCTTAGCTTGTGGGATACGTCACTACCACCCTTGTCTCTGACGTCATCATATTGCTGCCCTTTCCATCCTAAATAAATCTCTTTCAGCCCTCTTCTTAGGACATTCACAAATGCATCAAAACACAACCTGGAGGAAGAGCCTCTTCTTCCTGTGGCTCTTCTCCTGTTGGCAAAGCTTTTTCCATAGAAGGCATCCCCAGGTTTCAGGGATTAGACTAGGTTTAGAAAAGACTTGTTGGGGGTATCTTGAACCACTCAGTAGGGTAGCATTTTCTGATGGCTTGGTACTTGATTTCAGAGAAATGACCCATTTGTCGTCTTTCCCCTGAGAGCTGATCACCGAGTGATAGTGGCAGCAGCACGCAGGTCCGATGGGCTACAGCACATGCTGGCTGTGAACACTCAGGTGGAGAAGGTGTGTGACATCTTCACTCTGTCTCCTGGCTGCCTGGGCGGCAGCACTCTATTCTGTTGGAAGGATTTACATTACAGGGTGCTTCTGCTCCTCCAGGACGCGGCCTGTGCGTGGTGCTAAGACAGAGGCGGGAGAAAAGACCTTCCTAGCATGGAGAAGGAAGGCAGTCACCTCACTGTCACCAGCACAAGGTGGCCAAGAGAAACAGCTTAGAAGGAGGAAAGATTCCTTTGCCATACAGTTTCAGTCTGTGGTCACGTGGCCCTGGCTCTACTGGGTCTGTGGTGAGGCAGCACCTCTGGTGGCATATGAGACAGAGGAAACTGCTCACTTCATAATGGCTGGGAAACAAGAGGCAGTGGGAGGGCCAAGGTCCCAGTATCCCTTGCTAGGGTGCCCTCTGCTAATGACATAATGCCCCACCAGGCCCCACCTGCTAATGCTTCTGGTACTTTCTCATGATGCCATATGCTGGGACCAAACCCTCAGTGGATTTGCCTTTGGGGGACACTTCAGATCCAAACCCTAACAGTTTTGCAGAGATAAATAAGAAGTGCATGAAATAGATAATTATGGTAAGAGGGGGCTGGAGAGATGGTGAGATGGTGCAGGACTTAAGAACACTTAATGCTACATCATGAAGACGGAGTTCACATCCCCACACTCATGTCAGGTGGCTCACAACCGTGTGTAACTCCAGCTTCAGGGGATCTGATGCACTCTTATTCTCTCCTATGGCCTTTGTGTCTACCTGAGTACACACACACACACACACACACACACACACACACACACACACACACACCGTCAGTAGGAGCCATATTTCACTTTTGGATACAGATCTTGTCTTGGGTCAGCTCATGATCTTACACTGTTTGCAGCAGTCAGCTTTCCCGTCTGTTTCTCCGGATTGTCTCCCCTAACTGACCTAGCATGCAACACAGTGGCTGACATGGGCCAGCAGCTCCCTAACATTGAGGGTAGAGTGGATGAGCAGATGGGAGGGAGAAAGGGGATTCTGGACAGATGCTGGGAGGCAAGGCACCCTCACTCCAGTCAGCAGTGTCAGGGATGAAGTAAGTGGGGGGCACTGTTGGGCAGTGTAGGAGAAAGGAAGTGAGGAGATGGTTGCTCTTTCTCTGGGCTGGCAGTGTTGCCATGCTTGCTCCTGGCTGGGGTGAAGGAGGTGGCAGTTAAGTCCTGGAAGAGCGCATTGGGTGATGTGGGAGGTCAGGCTCAAGAAGGCAGAGGGCAGGGTGCAAGCCCAGCCCCAGGTCTCCCACTGTATGGGCCTCACTAGCTGCTTGGATGTTCTGTTGGGGGCTCTTGCTTGTAAAATGAAGATCCACCCAAGACAAGCCATGTAACCAGTGCAAGCACCTTGCCTGGAATGTAGCTGATGCTGTGATTTAAGTAATTACAGGTGATCCCTGGCTTAGGCTGACTCTACTTAATGGGTTTTCAACCTCACAGCGGTGAGAAGCTGTGGCCTTATACAGTCAGTAGGAAGAGTGTTTCACCTTTTGAATTTAGATCTTTCCCTTAGCTATCAAAGCACAGAGCAATGTCCTCCCGAGAGGTGGGGCAATGGCAGTGAGGCCCGAGATTATGAGGAAATAAGCTATGGTGCACTGTTGCTCGAACTGGGCTATTCAATTCACTTTCAGCTTAGGATACAGCGGCCCATAACTTGTAACCCCATCATCAACGGAGACATGTTATTACACAGTCCCAGGGCATCAGCTGCAGTTGCCAGTGTCTTGGCCAGCAGTTCTGATCCTAGAGCAACTTTGTACAGAAAGCAGAAATTCTAGGAACCAAGGCGGTCTCTAAGGCCTTCTGTGCAAGTCTATATCCCAATGGGGCCTTTGGATCTGGCTGGGATCTTGCCTCGAGCTTGTCTCTTAGCCTTGGGACACTGAGGGGAGGCATCATGAGCTCCCTGCAGCATCCCTGCTCCACTTGGAAATGTGGTCAAATGAGGCAGATCTGATTTTAAAGCCACACTAAGACCTTTTCCTCAGACGGCTGAGACTAAGGACCACAGCGAGCGTGAGCAGTCCTGATGGGACCTTAACCCGGATGTGAACTCCAACAAGCCGGAAGCCCTTCAGGGTTGGTTCTCCAAGTTAGTGTCTTAGACACTGAGGTGTGGAGTACAGACAGGGCATGGAGAAGTGAATGTTTCCCAGGTCTTCACCCTTCTGGAGTGGGTTGCCTGGCAGGTTTTCCTTCTCATCAAGGACGTAAGAGGTCAGAAGGAGCAGTGCATTTCAAATTACTTGATGGACTAGGTAAAGCAATTTGCCAGCTGAAATACTTTAATAGACGAGGCCCTCACAAGAGTTCTAATTAAAAATCAATGTGATATATAATTAAATTCTAGTAATCACATATGCTCCAGCCTGTCTCTTTAGCTTTTAGCCAAAAGCAGGGGAGGAACCCTGCTATTGATTAACACAGGAACCCTTCGAGGCTGTCAATATGAGACGTCCTATCTGAGGGGACACCAGAGCCTGGAGCCTGAAGGACACTCTGCTGACCCCAGCAAAGAGCTCCATGCTCTCTAAGCATGAACGTAGCCTGTCCTACAGGCCAGGGCCTGCTGATTCTCCATCTTCGCTCATCTTTCCACAGAGTGACCTGCCAGGAAGGGAGTTAGGGGTAGAGGGAGAGAAAACCGGTAACGCTGCCTGACTCAATGTGTCCTTTTAGCTTGCTTCTCGCCATTGGCGCACAGCAGGCCCTTGTTAATTATTTTCAGCAAGGCTTGTCAAGTACAGAATTAACTGTGCTGAGTCAGAATGACTCCAGACCATGCTGATTAAAGACTTCCCCAGAGGCAGCTGGTGTGTTTAGGCATCCAGCCCTACTAAGAAAACTCCTATTGGGATTAAACAAACAAGCAAACAAACAAAAACCAGGATATTGATATTTCACTGTATGCCATTACAGCAGGCTCTGCCAAAATTCCTAGTAAAGCTTGTGATGGCAACACGTGTAATGCTTTATCAAGACTGACAAGTGTCTGATTTGACTATTTCTCTGCTCATCATAACACTTCAAAGAGGAGAGCATAGTATTTGTAGTCCTGCCTCGCAGGCACGCGTGTCCATGTTGGAGGCAGAGAGAGATGAAGGACAGGGCCATATTCACTCACCCCAAGAGGCTTCTGGAGTGCTGACTGTTTCCTCAGTGTCCTGTGCTGGCTATTGTCTGCGTACTTATTGCTAATGCAGTTGCCGGGCCAGGCCTTCTTACTTCCAAGACTCTCTTTTCAAAGACGAGTTCAGTTAATGTTTGTTTTGTTTGCTTTAAATTGGTGTGTCCTTATTTGTTCTCTAGATTTGTATCATGCAAAATATAATGCATGATCCTTATAATGAACTTGAATTATGGGTGAAAATAACACAAAAGGGATGTTTGTGCTCAGGATGGATACACTGCCCGGCTCTCCAAGCCTGGGGCTACCCACCTTCCTCCTCCTCTTCTTTTGTTTTTCCTTTTCTTCCTCACCTTTCTCCTTGGCTCGGCTCTCCTCTCCTACTCCTCTCTCTCTCCTCCACACCCCTTCCTGCCCTGCCCCACTCCCCTCTCTCTTTCTGCATGAAAATAAAGCAAGTATACTATTTTTCAAAAATAAAGATGATAATTTTAGAAACTTGGCTTTGTGGAAAGCAAGAATTTTGCCAGCTGATTTGCTCTGTAAAGGCAAATGACCAAAGCCTTGAACCTCAGAGGTCTTTCATCCTGTAGGCTAAAGTGTGCACGAGGGATATGGCATTGAGACGGTTTGGAAGGTGGGCGTGGCAGGTAAGAGAAGAGATGAATTTGGTGTTTTCACCACTTGCACCTGTGGGAGACATGAAGAGGAGACATAAAGGTGGAGAGCAGGAGCTATGGATCAGACATCAAGGTGGAGAGCAGGAGCCATGCATCAGACATCAAGGTAGAGAGCAGAGCCATGCATCAGACCGAAAGGCAGGTATGTCACCTTGTTTTTTTCTTCTTTTTCTCCTATTGTGCATGGAGTCTACTAGAACATCTGTGTTCCATCATTATATATCCCAAACTCAACCCCTTTTGATCATGCCCCAGCTAACCTGACATAGTACAAGTGCTATGCCCTTGGATTACTGCCGTGGTCTCAGTCCTATGCCAGACCCAGCTAGTAAAATCCTAAAACCTAATTATTAAATTTGTGGAAGATTTTCAGATTAGCTGTTAAATAGCCATTATTAAAAATAAGGTGACTGGGGAGATGGCTATGCTGCTAAACTGCTTGCCGTACAAGCATGGGGACCTGAGTTCAGATTCCCAGTACACACACACACACACACACACACACACACACACAGAGCCAGTCACCACAGAAGGCACTGGTATGTAATCCCAGCACTGAGGAAATGAGGATGAGAAGCTCTCTGGAGCTCACTGCTCACTCCTTTTGGCCAAGTCTGTGAAAGAGCCTGTCTCAGAAAAAACACAATGGAGAAGCAGTGAAGGAAAATTCCCAACTCCCGCTCTGGCCTTCACACATAGGCAAATACGTGCTCACACATAAAACCCAACAATATAGGTTCTCTTCTCAGTGTAATTTGAGTTGGTGTTAGAAAGCTGACTCCATTGCTTTGGGCCTAAAGCAATGGCATAGAATATCATGGTGACAAGAGTGTGTGTCAGAGCCTCACAAGGACCAGGAAGCAGGGGGAGGGACAGAGGGGATGGGCGGTGTCTCTCTAGGGTATGCCTCCAATGGCCCACACTTCTGACAACTAGGCTCTACTTCCTTCTTGTGCTGTCATGGTCTGACTCACTGATTAGGTCAGATCCCTCAGAATCCAATAACTTCCCCCAGAACCCATTGGATGGCAAGTCTCCTGTCCCTGAACCTATGGGAAAATCTCACATAAAAATCTGTAATACAAACAAAGTATCATATGGGCCACCCCCAGCACAGCTTCTTGCAGGGGCTCGCTGGAACCTTGAAAGGACTGACTCACCACTGTCAGCTTTGATGGGTAACTTCTGGGCTGGTTTTGAATTCTACTGAGAGCGCCATGCTGGTCTTTAAATCAAGCAATACGAATAAAGCCCCAGTCATCTATCTTATGTGCCTGTGGATCCTAAAAGTTGTAGCTTCTCTGGTACACTTAGATCATATCTTAGGGCAGCGTGCAGCATCAAGATGGTATGAGCCGATTGAGTCAGGGCGCTCTGACTCTCAGCCTTGTAGCTCTTACTGGTGAATGTCCCGAGGCCAGTGGTTTGCCTCTTACCCTGGCCTTCTTCACGAGCACAATGGGTGTGATTTTAGGATTAGATTGAGATAGGACATGTAAAGAGCCTAACAGGGCCTGGCACACGGTCAACATTGCCTTGTCTAAGTTGCCTTCCAGAAACACAGGTCAGGGCCCCTCAGCAGGGCTTTGCCTTGGCCCTGCCTGATGTCATTCTTCCCACAGGTTTTAAGCCAGGCTCCTTGCCTGTGGCCAGGGAGTGTATTCCAAAGCATTCCTGTTTGCCAGCTCAGGCCCGGGGCTGCTGGGAACTGCAGTTGCTTTCATGGAGCTCCTGTGTGTGACAGGGTGTGCCCAGCTCTTAAAGTGCTTTGATGAAAATGCCTTTGTGCTAAAAAGCTCTATAAATATGGAGCACAGACCAGGGCGTGGAGTTTCCAGTATTACTCCTAGTGTCAGCTGTCATCAAAGGCTCAGGTCAGAGGGAAGATGGAAAGGGAGGTGCTTCCTCTGCTCAGTGACCCCAAAACAGAGGTGGCTTTCTCAAATCAGTTCTCCTTTCTCAACTGCTTGTGCTTGACCATACAGGGCCAATCTCATCTTTCTTGTGTCCAGAACTACGAAAATCCTGATTTCAAATATCCTTTGAAATAATTATCAACTAAGCACTCCACCCTCCACCCCACTTTACCCAGTAGCTCCCTCTGGTGGGCGGTGTGGAATGTGGTTCCCCTACCCCAAATCCAGTGCTATCTCCTTCTGTGCCCTTCAGTAGAAATTTACTCCATCATCCATCAATCCATCCATCCATTCATCCATCCACCCATCCATCATCCATCCATCCATCCACCCATCCACCCATATTTTATTAGTCACTAATAAGTGATTAGTTAGTACTAACTGACAAAGAATTATTATGATAGATTCTGGAGTGCTGTGCCTTGCCCAGCTCAGACACAGAGAAGCTGGGATCTGGTGGGCCATGTCCTGTGGGAGCGATGCGCCAGCAACAGCAGCATGGAAACCCAGGAGGGTTAGCTAATCTTGTTAGGAGGTCTGTGCAGGGAGCTGTCCCAAAGGATGGTGTAGCTGATCATTTCTGTATAGGCCGTTGACATTGCAGGTGCTCCCCACACTCGTGGTACCAAGGAAACAAAAGTTGTGGCTCCTTGAGGAAACAGACTTAAGTTCTTTCAGTCAAGCAGTGATTGTTCCATGACATAGCCATGTTGCCAGGGGAACAACAGGCAAGGACACAGAGGACTGTTTATCTTGAAGCTAATAAGCCCAAAGTTTCCAAACCTGATCATTTGCATAGGTGCTTTCTAAGGCCCTAATTGTGTGTGTGTGTGTGTGTGTGTGTGTGTGTGTGTGTGTAGTTTTATTAATAAAATTTACACAAGGAATTTAAAAAGGAATAACCTGGAATAATCTAGGTTTCTCTTTTCTTCCATACTAAGTATTTATGTAATGTTTCTCTTTTCATAGGTGTCACAGATGCAGAGAAAGCTATTTCTAGAGAGCAAGCTAAGGGAATAGAGTTTAGGGTGGTTGTCTGGGGTCGGTGAGATGTTTCTGTGTGCCACTGGGTTGTGATGTTTCTGTGAGGAAGCCCTGTGTGGAGTAGGGTCCAAAAGCACTCCAACCACACACTGCACTCACTCACAAGCGTTACAGTCAGGGTGACAGCACAGTGCAGACAAGCCTTCAAGCTCCCAGCATCAGCTATTCTTGAGTAATGGAGGAGAGATAGAACTTAAATGTGTGGAGCCAGAAGGGACACTGTGGATTGCCCCTCAGATGGCTAAGCATGGCATTTTGTATGAAGAAGGCTGTTTATGGGAAACCAGGGAGAGGTCTCCTTAGATCTCACACTACTCTCAACACTGTGCATTCTAATACCGAGACTGTGCTGTGAGGCTGAGAGAAGTGAGAGGCGGAAACAATGTAAAGAAAACCACCCCAGGTTATACAGGAGAAAGGAGAATAGACATTTCCCTTCTTTGTACAGAAAAACAAAAGATACAAAAAAGATACATGATCATTGGTACACAGCTAAAAAGACAAATAGAGGAGGCAGATGCAGGCCTGGGGTTGTCTCACCCTCTGCTGCGCCTTTGTCCCTGGACATTTTCAGTAAGTTTGTTGCCTCTTTCATCTCCTGTTTGCTGTAGTGAGCTCAGAACATGCTCCTCTCATCTGTCCCTCTGCCTACATTTGTCACAACAGAGATGTTAAGGGGCCAGGTGTGGCGGCACACATTTTTCTTTAATCACAGCACTCAGGGGACAGAGATAGATGAATGTCTGTGCGTTCAAAGCCAGCCTCATATACATCGGGAGTTCAGACCTTCAGACCGTATATGAGAGAGAGAGAGAGAGAGAGAGAGAGAGAGAGAGATGAAGTTTATTATGTCCCTGACTCATGAAACAGGAATGACTACAAGCCTCAGTGAAAGCTATGGTGTGGGAGGTGCCAAGTGCCATGTTAGTGACTGTGATGGTTGGTGTTGACCACCAACTTGCAGGCTCCGTAATCACCCAGGAGACAACCCTCCAGGCATACCTGGGAGAGAGTATTTAGATTAAGTTAACTGAGGTGTGAACCATTCCCTGCTCAGGTACTAGACTGCATAAAGGAGAGAGAGGAGCTTAAAACAAGCATTCACCATTCCCAGGTTCCTAACTTCAGATTCGAAGTGATGTCACCATGATGGGCTGTACTCTCAACTGTAACTCAAAATGATGTCACCATGGTGGGCTGTACTTTGAGACTGTAACCATGATGGGCTGTACTCACAACTGTAACTGGTGGGCTGTACTCGCAACTGTAACTCAAAAGGATGTCACCATGGTGGGCTGTACTCTCAAACTATAAGTAAAAATGATGTCACCACAATGAACTGTACTTTCAGACTGTAAATAAAACTGATGTCACCATTGATGGGCTGTACTCTAAGACTGTAAGTCAAAATGATGTCACCATGATGGTTCTCAGCCAAAATAAACCCTTTCTCTCTTAAGTTATTTTTGCAAAGCTATTTTAACACATCAACAGGAAAAATAACTAAGATAGCTATGTATTTAAGTAATTTTTAGTATATTAAAATTAGTTTTATCATACTTTTATACAATGTTCAATAATTAATTTTTTGAGGCAGGTTCTCTTGTATCCTAATCTGGCTCCAATTGGCTGTGTAGCTAAAAATAACCTTGAACTCTCATCCTCCTGCCTCTACCGTTCAAGCTCTGAAATTCCTAAAATAGTAATTTAGTTTTTTTAAAAAGTGTGTGTGTGTGTGTGTGTGTGTGTGTGTGTGTGTGTGCAAGTGAACACAGGTACCCTCTGAGACCAGAAGAGGACATTGAGGAGTCATAGGCATTTGTGAGCTACCCAGAGTGGGAGCTGGGAACTGAACCCGGAACCTCTGTGAGAGCACTCACTACAGACTCTTACCTGTGGAGACTCTCTCCAGCCCGTAAAACAGGTATTGAAATAGAGAAGATGATTGTGTGGGATGAAAGGGCATTCAGGTCAACAGCAAGAGGGCAGCAATGATTGACACAAGGACAACCCATTGCTCCCTTTGTTTGTCCATCATCATCAGTCGGGGGACATCTTGAGTATTTTGAAGAGCACTGCTGTGAACATTCACTTGTCTGCCTCTGTTTGAGCTTCAGTCCTTACTTCTAGGTGCTGCCCTGCTGAGGTACTGTCACCACTTGTGGTCCAATGCTGTCTGTTCTCTCTCTCTGTTACAGCTTCTGGAATATTCTTTATCAACCATTCCCATCATTTCTTAGTCTTTTCATTTCTGCCACCTTGTCCTCATGTTCAAGAATACTGAAAAACCCAATGTCAAATAAATATTCAACTGCCTTCAAAGAAAAGTCCCTAAGAATTCGGAGTACAGAGAACCTCTACTGTCAAACTGCTGTGGGTCAACACTTGCAAAGTGTCATGGAAGTTTACCTCAACAGGAGTACACACACACACACACACACACACACACACACACACACACACACACACACACACACACACACACAAGTATTTTGGAAACAGAAGGAAAAATCTCAAATATACTTCTTATGACCCCCTACCCCTGCGAGATAGGATCTCATTATATATCCCAGGCTTGTCTGTGACTCACTTTTTTTAAACCTAGGCTGGCCTCAAATACAAGATCACCATTCCTTGGCCTCTGGAGTGGTGAAAATACAGGTGACAACTATAGTGCTGAGTCTTTAGGGAGGCATGGTTCGTCTGCTTCGTTGCTGAGCAATCACTACATGGACAGCCATTTTTACCTGTTTGCTGCTTGGCCTATCTCCTACTTACAGATTTGTAAGGATAAAAGCTTCACACAGATTGAGGCCAGACTCTGCACCTTCCCATGGGCTGATTTATTTCTTAATTCGATGACTTTGCAAGGACAGATTGATTGCTTGTACATGCTGCTTTGTACACAGACAAATGCAAAGCCAGAGTGAAACAAGATGTCATCAAATCATCTGAGCTGGGAGTCAGAGGCAATGTTCCTGAAAAAGCAACCAAAGGCATTCTGGGTATGGCAGGATTCGGAAACATCTACTTCAGATAGTTTATATAGTTTATATTGCCATCTAAGGTTTCCTTACACTTTGAAAGCCGGAGGTTCTAAACATATTGCTGGTGTTGTCCTGTGATCATATGCCACTCCTAGTGACATTTGTGGGTTTGTTGAAACATAGATTGGCTGTGTCTTAGTTAGAATTTCTATTTCTATGATAAAATGCCATGATCATAAGCAGTTTAGGGAGGGAAGGCTTATTTAACTTATACTTCATATCACAGTCCATCATTGAAGGAAGCCAAGACAGGAACTCAAACAAGACAGGAACCTGGAGGCAGGAGCTGATGCAGGGGCCATCGTGGGGTGCTTCCTATGGCTTGCTCAGTCTGCTTTCTTGTATCACCCAGGACCACCAGCCCAGGAGTGGCATTGCCCTCCCGTGTCAATCATCAGTTACCACAGTTACCACTAATCTGGTGGGGCTGTTTTTCTCAAATAAGATTCCCTCTTTTAAAATGACTCCAGCTTCTGCCATGTGGACATAAACCTCACTAGTTGGTGAGCACATTTTCATTGCAATGAAGCAGGTGCACTTCTCGCCCCTTGAGCTGCTACAGCCTTTGTTTCACAGGAGGTGCTTGGTAAAGGACGCCCCACAAGACGGGCTTTAGCAGTTAGCAGTTGACGCAGCTCCAGATTCCATGTGATCCTCACCAGATAGCTTTCAAGTCCTTAAAATGAAAGCAAAATGTCTTAAAGTTTCAATACAACCATTAAAAGATATTTTCTCTGGTAAGAGACATACTGCATACCAGGATGAAATGGCCTATACTTTCATCTCAGATGTGTATGTTGTTTGGGATGCTAGAATTTCCTTCATTGCTACTTGAGTGGAGATACTTGGACTATCCATCCATATTCATGATATTCTTATGACGTGTGCTTTAAGCTAAAGATGCTCCTTTCACTTGCATCTTATGAAACTGTTACAATTGTTTTTTCTTCATGATGATCTTAAGAAGCTGGAGGCCTAGGCTATCGTGTTTTGAGAACATGCTGGACCGCCTTCATGCTGTGGCCTTTGCAAGAGTGTCTCAGGAGGTCCCTTCCCTTCCCACTATAGAATTATCATACCTTATTTCAGACACCATAGTGCAGTCTGGTTGAGGTTGCTCTTTCTGGCAGACTGATTCTTTCTTCTCAAGTGTGTCCCCTGCCTGTCGACTCTGAGACCCTTCCCTCATCGATCCCATCATGCAATGCTTCCATTACCTCTTTGCATCCACTCTAAAAAGGACTTGCTCAAATAATGGCTCCAGGATAAATGGCACGAAGGTCTCGGTCACCTGCGCGTTTCCTGCCTGTGTGCATTTTCAGGTATTGACAGTGACTGCTTAATGAATAGACTGCTCTCACAGGATCGATAGTGTTTGCATCTTCAAGGGCCATCTGGTCTATTATTGAGCCATTGAGTGTCTTAAAACATAGATTCACTTTGGTATTTAATTTTGTGGGGACATGGATTGAGCAGCTTGAGAGGGATGAAGTCAGAGGAGCAGCAGCGGCTGAAGGACTTCCCAACAGCAGAAGGAGGGAAAAAAAACTGCATATTTTTTAAACTTACTACTGCTTTTATTTGAATAAAACAATAGTTGTGTGTGTGTGTGTGGTTTTTTTTTAGTAAGAAGGAGCCTGCTTCCTGGTTTTTAACACAAGGAAGACCAAAAACTGTGCAATGCTTGGGAATGCACAGCCTTTGTCTGTCTTTACCCCTTAGCCTCCTTGTGTTTGCTCACCCAGCAAGAATTTGCAAGCCCATATTTCATTTGGAATTATTTGCACGTCCCCTCAACATGCACCGTCTAAGTGCGCCCCTACTCAAGAGTTTGTTCGCTTAAGAACTCCTTATGCACTGTCCACTTAGTGGGGGTGTTCTGTGTGTACCCTGGGCACACAGACAGTCAGTCCACTCAGGCGCGTGTCCTTAAAGAACTTGCAAAGTTGCTAAAGGGGGAAAAAAGAAACAAAAATGTGAAGGAGGGGGGCCATGGACACATAAGCACCAAGTGCCAGCACTTGCAAATTTAATAAGGATGCCCCCATGTTAATAGTAGACGAGTTTCCAGCCCCGGAGGCTCTGTGCCTCTGCTGAGGCAGAGTAAATGATTTTTACCACAAAATATTGCATTAGAAGAGATTCCTTTATGGGCTACATGGACTATAGGGAACATGTAAGTGCCTCTAGAACATAGTCGCTTGCATAATCCTGGAGACTCTCAGCCCGTTTCTTTTCTAATAAGCAGTGGAGTTTCTTTTAGGTGCTTTTTTGAATCCCCCAAAAAGCCAGAATCTACCTTTGTCTATATTTCTGTCCAGAACCACCACTGCCAACCACCAGCTCCTTCCCCTCCCCTCCTACCTCCCCTCCTTGCCCCTATTTCCTCCTTGTCTTCCTCCCTCTTTCTTCATCCTCTTCTTTTTTTTACTCTCTTCCTCCTTTCTCCCCCATCTCATCCACGCTCCTGTGATACTATAGATGGGCCCCGGGCTTCCTGCACGCCAGGTGAATACTCGGCTAGTGAGCCACATCCGTGATGATGTTTAGTGGGGCCGAGTACTAAGCCCTGGTAATCAAGGGGTCTGCCTCCTAGGTTGAGCTTTCTTGCCTCTTATGTGGTTTTTCTTGGGTAAGCAGTTAAATATGGAAAGAATCACCCCGATGTTTATAGCAAACCTTCTCAAGAGCAAGTTCACAAAGAAGAAGGAGGCAGGCTGGGGGTGTTGCTCAGCGCTTGAATACTTGCCTGGCACGAGCAGGGTGCGGGACCCATCTCCAGCACTGCACACATAGATCCTTAAGAGAGAAAGGATTAAGTCTTAACCTGAGGGGTGGGTGGGTGGGTGGGGGCTTCCTCTGGACTTAAACACAACCAGGATTGGTGTCTGGGGATTCTCTGCTGTTTTTTCCTCTGTGCCTATAAAGAATTGCAGCATTGATCAGTAACCGATCTGATCATACTTCTTTACGCAGGGACATATAAAACAATCTTTAATTGTTCATTAATTATGCTAACATTGAGAGCCACATGTTTCTACTGTCTGAAAGGGGAAACAAACCTGCAAATGATATTTATTGAAAATTAAGTCTTTCTGTGCCTCCTCTCCCGAGTTGATGCCGAGGCCAGTTAAGTGCTCAGCGCTGCTGGATTTCAGTCTGTCCAGTCAGCCTGGCTCCGGTGGCCTCTTCCCGGCTGGACTCACTCATGTGTGAGTGTTTGTCCCCTGCAGCAAACAGTGCAGCAAAGGCTTTCAGTAAGTCCTTCTGTGATTGCATTGCCGTTCTGTGTCTTATCTCCTGCCCTCCCTCCTGAAACCACATCAACATTAGAATTAATAGCACAAGTGGAAATCAGGTTTTCTACCTTTGAGGCTTCCATAAGGGCAGAATAAGAAGGAAGGGTGAGGCTTAGAAAGGCAGGGCATTTGTTTGTTTGTTTGTATTTATTGAGACAGCGTCTGGATATGCACGTCAGGCTGGCCTCCAGTTTGTAAGCTCCCTTGTCTCAGCATCCCTAGGTCTGTGATGAAGCACGCCTGGCTGGAAAGGCATATTTTTAAGTTAATAGAGGTATGGCTTTCATCATAACTGTTCACGAGCTGGGCCACTGGGAGATATGATAAGTATTGTGTGTGGAGCTGGGTAGGTGAGAGGCTGCATTATGCTTCATGTCCCAAGGACTGTAAAAACAAAAACAAAAACAAAAACAAAAAACCTGTGCCAGGCTTGGGTGTGGCTCAGAGGCTGCCTTAGAAAATGTGATGGTCTGGGCTTAACCTAGCCATTTTCAGAAGAAAGGGAAGGGAAGAGAGAGGAGGAGGAGAAAGAGTAGGGTACGCCAACCCTGAGAAGAGGAGGAGAGAGGGAGGGGAATGAGAGAAAAATGGGGAGGTGGGGAGAGGAAGAGGAGGAGCAGATGCCAACACTGAGAGGAAAGTGGTCAGAACACATTGGTCATATCTCCCAGTGATTTACAGAGCCATACACCTGGCAGCAGTTTTCCCTTCAGAAAATTCCCTCCCCCCCCCCCACCCCGTGCTAACCATTTGCTGTGGCAAGATGAGGACTTACTGATGTGTGTGTGTGTGTGTGTGTGTGTGTGTGTGTGTGTTTACATTCATCATATACCCTAAGGGATACTGGGGACAACCAACTTCCAGAGGGAGGAGGTTCCCATGGCTTTGGAGGTTTCAAGCTATCTTGGAGGTCCCCTCTGCACTGTAGCAGCACATGGCTGGAGCAAAGCCATTCACTTCACATCCAGGAAAGGAAGAGTCCAGGCTGCCCCAGTCTTTGGTCTACAAACTAAGACCTCATCCAGGATCTGCAGCCCCTAACAGCACAGAGCTGGGGACCAGGCCTTGAACATGTGGACCAGTGGGGGTCGTTTCAGATCCACACTGTAATCACTAAGGCTCTCAGGACTTTGAGCATCCCTTTCCACTCACACTCTAGCTCAAACATGTGGACGCATTGGTCGTCATGTGGTTAAGGAGGTAAAGTGACCGAGAATGTTTTCATGAGAATACCTTGGGCCTCCAGAGCAATGTCCTGTTAGTCAGGGTGGAGTTGATGGTTGGGGAGGGAGCTGGATCTGGCAGGGATGCAGGGCTGGGGAGTCTTATTAGCATGAGGTGGGAGAACAATAGGATCTTTCATGCTCTGGGCAAGTGGACTCTGGACTACAGAAACCCTCTCAGCCTGTCCAGCTATCCTGGAGGTTCTTTGAGGAAGTAATACACACACACACACACACACACACACACACACACACACACACACACACACACACACACTGTTCTCTCACCAAGATGCTACCCCGGAGCTCTGGATTTGACACCATTCCCATGTATCATTTGAATTAGGCCATAGCTGCCAGAGAAGACATCTTTCTGAGGAATCTGAGGTAGCTGAGGACCGAGAGTGTTCTAGAAGGTTTGGGGTCTGAGGTCACTGGTGTCTCTGAAGATTATCACTGGTGCTTTTGCCCCTGTTTCAGGAAGCAGGAGACAGAGCCTCAGATGCCCTGCAGGCAGTTGGGGAGCCCCAGATGCCCTGAAGGCAGTGGGGGAGCCTCTGATGTCCTGCAGGCAGTGGGGGAGCCTCTGCTGTCCTGCAGGCAGTGGGGGAGCCTCTGCTGTCCTGCAGGCAGTCAGGAAGCCTCAGATGCCCTGCAGGCAGTGGGGGAGCCTCTGATGCCCACTTGACACTGGAAGCCTTGCTCCTTCCTGTGCACATTCTCCCTTCCCTGGCCTGGGACCCTCACTCACCTTCTCTGATCACAGGGCTGAAGAGCCCCTCAGTCTCTTGCACATCTCATAACTGCCTGCTCCCTTGGGTGAGACCTCCCCTTAGTAATCAAAGTGTCTTTTCTTCTGATAGGTGATATATTGTATCCTCCTGTTGACACAAATAGGCAGAGAAGCCTTTGCCATTGTATGAGTGGTTATTGCTAGTTAACATGCAAGCGCAGAAAGAGGATAGCCAATGTTTTATCTACAGATGCAATAAGCTATTTATTTTAAACAGGAGGGTATTTAACATTGGCCTTTTTGTTGTAATAGCAGAATGTTAATACTATTTCTATTTATTTTCATATTTTTCCAATGCCATTGCTTATTAATACATTTAGTTTCCATGTACTTAAGTAGTGTTATAGTTTTTCCAGTCACTTAAAAGTTTTAAGACTATAACTCCCCCTCAATCACAGTCCTAGGGGAGGGGAGTAGGGGAAAAGTGGGAGGGAGGGAGGAATGGGAGGATACAAAGGATGGGATAATTATTGAGATGTAATATAAATGAATTAATTTTAAAAAGCTAAAAAAATAAAATGGTGTTTATTGTTATGAAAAAAAGTTTTAAGACTATGTGATGAATGTTCTCCTCAATGGCAAGGGAATCTAGCATTTCAGCTGTTTGCTGAGACCTCATTGCATGAAGAGTTGCTGTCATTTCGGTGCTTGCGTTCTTCTAAAACCCACATTGAAGTGAACTCCCACAGTAGGGGTGAGTGGCGGGACTTCCAGAAGGTAATCAGCCAGGAAAACTCATCTCTCATGATTGGAAGTAGGACCTTGATAAAAGGACTCAAGGCCTCGCTGGGTAGCCTAGGCAGGGTTTGGACTCCCCATCTTCTCCAATGTGTTCCACCATGTCTGGCTGGCGTCAGCATTGTAAACTACCACGCATGCAATCCAAATCCTAAGTTTCTTCTGAACATTAAATGAGGTATGCAAAAATAGTTAAATGATGTTAAAATAAACTTTCCTGGAAATCTCTATGACGTAGTAGAAGGGGGCTTACTAGAGCAGGTGGGGCCTTTTTACCCTCCTGCCACACCAGGACCTACCAAGAAACAGCAAGCTGGGAGTAGAAAGCAAACTGACCAGACTTTCAGTTTTGGTGGACTTCAGTCCTATGGGTGCCAGCGAATGCTAATAGCTGGGGCGGGGTCCTCACATTTCAGTCTAGAAGTCCTTTAGATTGCTGTGATGTAAGTTGTCTCCTGCAGCTGCTGTGGAGCTTGGACAATGCTGTGCTCTGTCTTCTCCTGAGCGGGGATGAACGCATGACTCCTGTTTCTATGTACTTCCTTCCTTCCTTTCTTCTTCTATCTCTTGCCTTCTTGCCTCTCATTTCTTCCTGGCAGCCCACACTCATTTCTTGAGGCAGAATCCAGCACACAAAGAGAAGCCACTGGCATACAGTATGAGGGCACCAGACCCACCAAGGGCATCAGGACCGTTAGAGGCAGCAGGGCTTGGTGCCGGGGCAGAGAGCTAAGGCAAATTTCCTATAGTAATAGATGAAGAGGCATGGGCTCAGAGAAGCATCCATGCCTAGCTTTCACCTCAGGTCGCTTTCAACACTGACATCTGACCCAGAGGTGGATGCCTTCCAAACCATGGGTGTTCCTTCCCTCCTGCTCCATATGGCCCAGACAATGGTGACCTGGCTGAGAGAGGACACCAAGGACTCTGACACACACCAGGGCCAGTCAGAGCAGAACCTTCTTTATTAGGCATGAATTGTTTATCCTCTTACTGCCTAAGGTGGATGAGAATTCCTCCTGTCACGGGGTTGGGCTCTTGGCAAGTTGCTACCCAGAAGCCATTTGGTCATAGGTACTAGTGGGTGAGCATCACACAGTGTTCATTAACATGGTGGGGACGGGAGAAGGGGGCTTGTTTCTTTCTGAGAAGACATCAGGACTGAGGTTGCAAAATTGAGAAACAGCTGCTTTTCCCAAGAGCTCAGGGCAAAGGCAGAACAGAGGGCAAATGCCAAGGTCCAGAGTCAGGAAGAAGGAAAGAAATGACCTGCTTAAGAGGAGGGTTGGGGGCAGAGTGATGGAGCGTGGTGACAGCAAATTGGGGGAGTTTTAAGTTGGAGGCAGAGAAAAAGGGAGCCTCCTGTCCTGTGGGATCTCAGAAAGGAAATAGGAAAGTTTGGAATTTGTTCAGGAAGTTGGCTTTGCCCAGGAGCCCCGCCCTTTCTCTGAGTTTACAGAACCAGAACCAATGAGTCAACAAGGGTCAGGTGCACTGTGGCCGGCTTAGGATGTCCCACCAAGACATTGCGGTCTGAGGACTCAGATAACAAAACTTTATTTCTTCATAGTTCTGTAGACGTGAAATCCAGTGTGGAGTCAGTGTGGTCAGATTCTGGTGGTGACCTCCTCCTTCCTTGCAGATGCTACTGTCTTGCTGTGTCGAGACAACACGCCATTGGTTTCGAACAGATTTGGTGTTATTGCCTTGAATGTCAGCATGAGCAGGGTTCCCTCCGGGAGGAATGGCTGGAACTCAGAGTCTTCGCCTCCCAGAGGTGCAGATTCAGCTGCTCTGGATTTGACTTCATCGTTCTACAAAATAATCCCATCCTAGAGGGTGATGCTGTTGGTCCATGGGCACTGAGCATCATCATAACTCATCATGTGTTGAGTGATCAAAAATAACAAGGGAGGGCTTAGGATGTTTCTTAGTTGGAAGAATGTTTGGATGTCAATCATTTTTCGCAGATGTAGATATGCTTTATAGATCTACTCATAGATCTGTAAATAGATTTATAAATCTGAAAATCTCTCTCTCTCTCTCTCTCTCTCTCTCTCTCTCTCTCTCTCTCTCTCTCTCTCTCTCTCTCTCTCTCTGTGTGTGTGTGTGTGTGTGTGTGTGTGTGTTTGTGTGTGGTGTACCTGCATGCTTGTATGCATGGATGCCTGTCTGTGGACTTCAAGTGTCTTACCTCTATCGTATTCCTTTGAAACAGGGTCTCTCACTGAGCTAGGATGTCAACTGACAAGTTCTGGTGGTCTTCCTGTTTCTACCCACTATGATGCTGGGGTGATACTGGTGTGCCTGTGGCCATGCTTGGCTGTTTGCACATGGATGCTGAGCTTTGAGCTCGGGTCCTCATGTTTGCACAGCAAATGCTTTCATCCACTGATCCATAGCTCCAGCCCCAAATTTATTTATTTGTCTTATGAAGTAAAACATTCCTTGTAGCATTTGCATACATACTTTGTTTTGGTCAATTCCCCTTCCACCTCCACCCTCACCTCCCTGTTTATTTTCACTGAAGTACTGTTAACCTCCAGCTAACTGGAGGCCTCCTGTCTACTTTCCTTTGGTATAGCCTAAATGCTTTGCAATGTCATTGAATCCCTCACATCCAGGCCAAGTGGAATAGTGAATTAGTGAGTAAATAAATATGGAGAAGAATGAGGCCCCGGAGGGACAGATGATTGAGACCCATATGCTAATCATGACAGAGCAGGGTGCAAGAAGCAGGACAGAGCTTGTCAGCAGAACCTTGGCAGTATGAGATGGAAAAGGTAAAGGGGGTAGGAGGAAGAGGAGAAAGTGGAAGGGAGGAGGAGGAAGAGGAGGAAGTGGAAGGGGAGGGAGAGGAGAAGAAGGAGGAGGAGGAAGGGGAGGAGGAGGAGCAGGAAGAGGAGGAGGAGGAGGGAAAGAAGACAGCTTTGTGTAACCTTCAAATAGACAATGGACCTTGTATGTTCGTGAATACATAGACATGAAGGTCTCTTTTAATAGCAGCCTGACGGGACTGGAAAGACAGCACAAGCTAAGAGTGCTTGCTTGTTTTCTAGAGAACCCCAGCGTTGTTCCCAGCACCCACGTCACGTAGCTCCCAACTGCCTGTAACTCCATCACCAAAGGATCTGATGCCCTCACTCTTCTGGATTTTGTGGGCATAGGCAGTCATGTGGCAAACAGAAACACACATATGAATAAAACTTTTTATATTAACAATTTTAAAGTCCAACAGCCTTGGCTGGAGGTCTCTGAGGTTATGATAATCAAATCCCACAAGGATAGCTGGGTACTGGTGGGCGTGCCCCACGGGATGCCCCAGTCTTGGTGGGCATTCCTCATGGAAATGCACACCAGTAAATGAGAATTCTCAAACTCTAGCCACTGTGATGTGCAGCGTCAATGCAATAATGAGTCACAAAAGCAGCATTGTTCCTGCTGTACCACCATTTTACCTAATTATTTCTGGTATAAACCCCAGTGGAAACAATGCATATTTTGTTATGAAACTCCAGCCAAAAACTTTGGCCCTCAGACAAGAGGAAAGCTTTGGCAAGAACTCCAGTATAAAGCTGTGGTATGTAAGTTCCCATGTACATGAAATGAAGAATTAATGTGTGACACCACGCCAAGAGAACACTACTTAATATTTGTGCATTTTCTATTAGAAGGAAACTTGCTTAGAGGAAAACTGATTTCCCCTGTTTGTTTCAAAACTTTTATTTCCAGAATTGTCCAATACAAATAATTTCAGAGCATGTTGTTTCCAAATTCACCTAAAAAGTGTTGATGAGTGAGGACCACTATTGAAGTTGGCAAATAATGTTCCTTTAAAGAACACAGCTAGGTAGGCATTATTGACAGTATTGTGTCCCTAAGGGCAAAGCAGCATGTTCCCAGGATACAGATGCTAATGGTGAAAGTAACTGGGAGATAAGATGGTGCTGTAAACGTCACAAAAAGACGTTTGCTTTGTTTTGTTTTGTTTTGTTTTCCTAGACAGGGTCTCTCTGTTTAAAAGAGTCCTGGCTGTCCTGGACTCACTCTGTAGACCATGTTGTCCTTGAACTCACAGAAATCCACTGCCTCTGCCTCCCAAGTGCTGGGATTAAAGGTGTGTGCTACCACACCCAGCCTGAAGGGTTGAAGAGATGGCTCAGTGGTTAAGTGCACTGTTTTTTCTTCCAAAGGTCTTGAGTTCAAATTCCAGAAACCACATGGTGGTTTACAACCATCTATAATGTGTTCTGATGCCCTCTTCTGGCCTGCAGGTGTACATATTGATAGAGCACTCATTTATATAAAAATAAATAACTATAAAGAAAATAGTCTGCGCTTTTAATTTTGAGGTGATTGAAACTTGACAGGCTCTTTAAATTATTCTGTAGCAAGATCCTGGGCACACCAGTTCCCCTCAGTGCCAGCAGACTTGTTTTCTCTGCCTTATAACCGGAATTCCTATATACTACCTACCTTTACGTCAACTTGACACAAGCTAGAGTCATTTGGGAAAGAGGGAATCTCAACTGAAAAAACACTCCCACTAAATTGGCCGGTGGGACTTTTTTTTTTTTTTTTTTTTTAATTAATGATTGGTGTGGGAGGGGCCCTGCTTACTGTGGGAGGTGCTATCCCCGGGGGCGTGGTCCTGGGTGCTATAAGAAAGCAAGCTGAGCAAGCTATAGGGAGCAAGCCAGGAAGCAGCACTCCTCTGAGCTGGGGGGTTGAGGAGTGGTGCTTGCAGGTGTCAGACAGGGAAGCAAAGCCAGAGATGAACAATCCTGGTTCTCCTAGTGGCTCTCTGTGAGTACAAAGCCTGTTTGTGCCTTCTAGGCTCCTCCATGGTCTTGGTGTTCGCCCTCCCTCCCTCCAGATTCCTGCTTGAGTTCCTGCCCTAACTTCTCTCATGGATGAAAGTACCTGGAAGTGTAAGATGACACAAACACTTTCCTCCCCAAGTTGCTTTTGGTCATTGTAGTTCATCACAGCAACAGAAACACCAAAGCACCCTAGCAACCACAGATATGATCTCTGTTTCTATAATTTTGTCATTAAACAATGTCATATAGGGGTGACTGTCTCTGCTTGACTTTCCCCCCTCTAAGTTTAATGCTGTAGATCCGTCTAGTCTGTTTGTTCTGCAATTGCTTATCACACTTTATTTTTCATGGGAGGTCTTGGTATGTATCCCAGTCTGCCCACTCACCATGTAGCCCAAGCTACCCTGAACTGGCAATCCTCTTCCCACAACCTCCTGAGACCTGGGATTATAGACAAGGACCACCATACTCGACTCTAAAGCATTCATTTTTGCTCCTCAAGTAGTATTCCATAGTGAATGTAACTATATGTTTACTGAAGGCAAAGTGAACTAGTGTGTGTATGAGGGAATGTGGGTGTATATGAGAGTATTGTGTGTGAGTGTATGTGTGTGTGTATGTGTATGTGTGTGAGTGTATGTGTGTGTGTGAGTGTATGTGTGTGTGTGTGAGTGTATGTGTGTGTGTGTGAGTGTATGTGTATGTGTGTGAGTGTATGTGTGTGTGTGAGTGTGTGTGTATGTGTGTGTGTGAGTGTATGTGTGTATGTGTGAGTGTATGTGTATGTGTGTGAGTGTATGTGTGTGTGTGAGTGTATGTGTATGTGTGTGAGTGTATGTGTGTGTGAGTGTATGTGTGTGTGTGAGTGTATGTGTATGTGTGTGAGTGTATGTGTGTGTGTGAGTGTATGTGTGTGCGTGTGAGTGTATGTGTGTGTGTGTGAGTGTATGTGTGTGTGTGAGTGTATGTGTGTATGTGTGAGTGTATGTGTATGTGTGTGAATGTATGTGTGTGTGTGAGTATATGTGTATGTGTGAGTGTATGTGTATGTGTGTGAGTGTATGTGTGTGTGTGAGTGTATGTGTATGTGTGTGAGTGTATGTGTGTGTGAGTGTATGTGTGTGCGTGTGAGTGTATGTGTATGTGTGTGAGTGTATGTGTGTGTGTGTGAGTGTATGTGTGTGTGAGTGTATGTGTGTGTGTGAGTGTATGTGTGTGTGTGTGAGTGTATGTGTATGTGTGTGAGTGTATGTGTGTGTGTGTGAGTGTATGTGTGTGTGTGAGTGTATGTGTGTGTGTGTGAGTGTATATGTGTGTGTGAGTGTATGTGTGTGTGTGTGAGTGTATGTGTATGTGTGTGTGAGTATGAATATGTGTGTAAATATATGTGTGCATGTGTGTTTATGTATGAGTGAGTGTGAATATGGATGTGTGAGTGGTACGTGAGTGTGTATATGTGTGTGAACATGTGTGAGTATGTATGTGTGTGCATGTGTGTGAGTGTGGGTGAGTGTATGTGTATGTGTGAGTATGTTTGAGTGAGTATGTATGTCTGAGTGGTGTATGGGTGTGTATATGTGAGTGTGAATGTGTGTGAGTCTGTGCATGTGTTGTGTATGTGAGTGTACATGTGAGTGTATGTACGAATATATGTGTATGTGTGAGTGTGTGAATATGTGTGAGTATATTACTATGAGTGTACATGTGTGAGTGAGTGTGTGTGTGTGATGAAACCCACGGCCTTGTGCATGTCAATCAAATTCTCTACCGTGGAGCTGTGTCACCAGCTCTGGGTCTGCTGCTATTATAAATAGAGCAGCTACAGACATTGGTGTGCCAGTTTTGCATGCATTCGGTTCTTACTTTTCTGAGATAAATGCCCAGATGCTCACCCATAGGGCAGCTGTATGTTCCGAATGTACAGAAACTACCAAACTATTTTTCAGAGTGACTGTATGCTTTAATGTTCCCACTGACAAAGTCTGAGTGACTCAGTTTCCCCAAATCTTTGCCACCCTTTACTGTTGTTGCTTTTTTTTTTTAGGTCTGTTGGGAAAAGTGAATTTATTTTTTATTTTTTTAAGATTTCTTGACTAATATGTATGCAGCGCTCTGCCTGCATGTGCACCTTCAGGCCAGAAGAGGGCGCCAGATCTCATTACAGATGGTTGTGAGCCACCACATGGCTGCTGGGAATTGAACTCAGGACCTCTGGAAAAGCAGCCAGTGCCCTTAGCCTCTGAGCCATCTCTCCAACCCATGAATATTTTTTATAGACCCATTTATCCAGTAAAATTTTCTTCAGTAAAATGTCTGCATGTCCTTTGTCAGGCCCTAATTAGGTGAAGTGAGGGTCTGTTTTTGTTTTGTTTTATACTATGGTAGTCTACTTACTCCACTGCCATTTATTGAAAAGATTATTTTTCAAATATGAAATGGCTTTTGCACCTCTATCAAAAATTTGTTGCCAGTATTACTTTGGGCCTACTTCTAGGCTGTCTCTTCTAGTTCCTAATAGGCCTGTCTGTCCTTCACCAGTGTCCTGTCTCTATTACTGTAGCTACACAGACCATCTGAAAGCTAAGATAGCTATTTTTGTTTATTCGTTTATAGAGCTGTTTCTGCTCACTGCATTCCCTTGTCTGGCAATATAACACTCACAGAAAGTTTGCCTATATTTATCAAAAACTTACTGAGGTTTCAATAGAAACCAGTTAACCCTGTGTATTAATTTGAAGAGAATTGAATCGTTTCTATGTGAGGATTGCCAAATCTTGGGGGTGTAGCTCACTTGTAATGTGTTTGTCACAAAGAAAGAAAGAAAGGCCAGCCAAACAAACAAAAGGAAGGCAGGCAGTACCAAGACATGGACATCGTATGTGTTTGTGCTTTAGATTTTATTGAGTTCTGTCACTAGCATTTTTGTGTTTTCATCACATAAAATTTACATATGTTATTAGATTTATATCAAAGTGTTCCCACTTTTTAAAGAGTTTTAAAATGTGTTCTATTTTTATTTCTAGGCTCCACGTATTCATTGCTAATACCCCACATTTATTCTGTATATTTATCACATATCCCTTAAGCTTGCTGATATCGCTTATTACTTAAAGGAGGCGTGTGCTGTTTGGTTTTTTAAAAAACATTATTTTAGATTAAAATGATTGTGTGTGTGTGTGTGTGTGTGTGTGTGTGTGCACATGTGCACGTGTGTACAAGTGGTCTGGGAGGCCAGAATAAGGCACTAGAACTCCTGAGTATAATGTATTGTCTTCCCTTCTCAGAGACTTCCCAGGCCCCTTGGTGTGGAAGTCCCAGAATCACTCAGGTTGTCAGGCTTGGTGGCCAGTGCCTTTACCTCTGAGCCATTGTGCTGACCAGTGATTGACATCTTAAAAAAGAAAAGGAATGCAGATTCTCTGGAGCTGGGGAGAAATTTAAAGGAATTTGTTACTTTTGCTTAGCCAACAGTGCTAGATGAAAGCTTGATACAGGTCACTGTGGCAGACCTGAGTGCCACTGTGATGTAAGGTCCAGGTAAGAGGTGTCTCTACAAGGAAGTCCCAAATGCTATTTGGTGCATACTGGATTCTGTAGAAGCTTGTAGATCTGAAGTTTGAATCAATTGGGACTAGAAGGAAAACACGTGTGAGTTATATACAGTTAAAGTTTCTCATTTACAAGGGGTTAGGAGCAAAGCAGTAGTTGCTTTGTTGTTGTTTTGTTTTGTTTGCTTGTTTGTTTGTTCTGAGACAGGGTTTCTCTGTGTACCCTTAGCTATCCTGGACTTTATATGTAGACAAGGCTGGCCTCAAACTCATAGCAATCTGCCTGCCTCTGCCTGCACGTGTGCTAAGATTAAAGGAGTGTGCCACCATACCTAGCTGTGGTACTTGCTTTTAAAGGAGGATGTTTTTTGAGACAGGGTAGCTAACTAAGTAGACCAGGATGTCCTTGAACTCCAGATATCGGGCATGCTGCCTGACCCTCGCAGACTGCCTCTCATTCATAGTGCTGGTTACTGGTTCACGTCTTACTTGTGTTGTCTGCCTCCTTAGAACAGGGTCCTTGCCTGGGCTGTGGCTCCACAGTCAGGCACTTGCCTAGCATGTGCGCAGCGCGGGATCCACCTCCGGCACTAAGTGGAACTGCGTTAGGAGCAGAGAGTCCAGGTCTTTCTGTTCTCCCTTTTAACCCCAGTAAGCACCACTGAATGCTTCTGATAGTGCTGGTTGGAATGAAGTACTGGAGACAAAGCTGAGAACTCAAAGAAAGAGAAAAAAAAAAAAAAAAGACCCATCATTTATAAATTCAACGTTAAAGAAACAGGCTGTGTTCGAATTATAATGTGCTTTTACTCTGCTCCTTGGGGGCCTGTGTTCCATAATGTATCTATAAAGTAGTACAAAAATATCACCATGTTCTGTTTCGCTGGGTGAGCATTGCCGTGTGCTGGCAAGCTGGAATGTGCGTCACTTTCTAAGATCAAATGAAATGTAGCGATCATATCTAAGTTTCAGAGAGTAACTGGGAAGATGAGATGGTTTTAAACAAGTAACGGCCAGAAATTTTACCTGAATCTTCTCAGGCCAGCCTTTGAGTCTGCAACATTTCATTAGCTGATTATTAGACAATAGAAGAATCAGCTCCGAAACCGTCGATTACTTAGTTCAATTTGGGTAATAAAACCATTCTATGAGTTGAAATATAGTTTACTTTGAAAAGAAACCACTCCTCCCCGGAGGCTGCTAAATGGTTTGAGGAAAAATGGTTCTACGACTTGCCTTTTTATTGCAACATTATATGTTGGAAAAACACACTTAATTATATTTGGTTGCTGGAAAGCCTTTTCCGGTGCAAAGTGCTATTAACAAAGAAAAAGTTGCAGGAAAGAGCTTGGGTCAGAGTTGATAAACCACGCCCACAGTGCAGCAGTGCATGCATGAAAGGCTCCACTTTTTGCCTTTGAATTTAGCTGCCATTCGTAAGTCAGGAAGCCAAACTTGCAAGTGTCTAGAAGGGCCCCACACTTTGTTTAGATAACATATGTTAGAGCACAAAAGTGTTGAGGTTTGGGGGGAGGGGTAGTTTAAATTGTGAACTGCTGAGCCATCAAGAAGGCTCCGTGGTTAAGGGCATCTGCTGCTAAGTCTGGCGACCTAGGTTTGATCCCTGGAACCCACGTGGTAGAGCGAGAGGGAGAGAGAACCGACTCCTGCAAGTTGTCCTCTGACTTCCACGCGAGTGCTGTGGTGCGCGTGCCGCACCCATACATATGGCCGTGCTCATTTATATGCACACCTTCCACACCAACGCAAGACAAATAATGTAAAAACATTGTTAATTTGAGGAGTGCCACTTTCGTTGATTTGACTTCTGTTCAGTAGTAAGTAGGGATGCTGCCTAGCAGTTAGCACAGTTCTCCACATCAAGAGGCTTTCACGAGGGCTGCAAGTGTACTGCTGCTATAAATGAAGTATCAGGCGGAGCCAGTGCCACTTGCCACTGGTATTTTCTCCCTTACGCTGTCCAGACAAACCCCCTCTCCTAGTTACCATCCCTCATTAAGGCAGCTGTAAGAGGAAACTTCCTGACAGAATAGAGGTGGTGGGTGTGGTGGCCCACTTCATTTTGATCGCAGAGGTCTATACACATGCACATATCTCAGCCCATTGTGTTCCTGGACCCAGCCCCAGGTGGTGTTAGGAGCTGGTTGCTTGCGCAGGGAGAATCTATGGATGTATTCTGCGTGCATGCCTCACATGGCAGTGTCTGTTAGCTTCCTGCAACTGTAACAGAATTCTGGAGTTCAATACCCTCATGAAGATCAAACACTTAGGCTGGCTCATGGGTTCGGAGATTTTATTCTGAGATCAGTTGGCCTCTCACTTTGGGCCTGAGGTGAGGCGGCACATCATGGCGGGATCACGCAGAGAAGTAAACAAAATTCACAACCCACGTCTAGGAAGAACAGAGAGGAGAGAAAGAGACAGGGACCCCGTTCCCTTCAATGGTATACCCCACTAACTTAGGACATCCCATAAAGCCACTCATCCACTGTCTCCAGCATCTCCAGTGGCACCACTTTGTGGACTGAGCCTTTAGCATATGATGGAACATTCCACAGGGACTACAGTGATGTTGTCGGCTCACGAGACTACCTACAGACAACCTACTTATGTGAGGTCTCAGAGGAACATGCCTAGGTACTGAGGACCTGCCCCAGCCTCTGTTGAGATCCCATCATGGGGCCATCACCCATGCTCCTTACTGGGGGCATCTCTGTGGGGTTTTCCTGAGATGAATTCTGTCTGGGGGTCCTAAGAAACACCAAACTGCCCACAGAGTAATTTATCCAATTTTGGACATAAGAAAGTTAAATATTTTTGGCCTGTTGAATGTAAGAAAAGAGTGGATAATAAGAAGACTTTAAAGACACTTACTGTCATGACTGCATATTTGTTTTCTAGACAAAGATTTGAGGCACAGAATACATTAGCCATAAGGGGTGCTCATGACAAAAATATTAGTATTATTGACAAATGGAGAATTGTACAATTGTCCTCAATACCCTCTTTACATTAAAAATAATAACAGAAGCCAAAAATAACAAGGCTTTTGTGGTTTCCTACCCTACTCTTAAAATTGTGAGACTTGTATTATCTAATTTTATACTTCAGTGGATTCTGGGTAAGTGGAATCAGTGCATTATATTTAAACATTTGAGATACAGTGTGGCTGGACTCTTTGTAAGCAGCTGAAACCAGCTCTGGCTTAGTCAGAAAGACATTTACGGGCCAGGGAGTGGGAAAAGTACTTGCCACTCAAATGTGAGGACCGAGTTTGAATAGCCAGCATCCGCACACAGCTGGACTTGGTCACACACACTCTGTAATTTCAGTTCTCCCGTGGTGACATGGGAGGCAGAGACAGGAGAATCGCCATGAGCTCAGTGGCGAGCTAGGCTGGCATGTGCTGCAGTGAACACCCGAGGTTGTCCTCCATACACATATGTCTGCACTCACATAAATACAAAGATTGTGTGTGAGTGCGTGTGTGCACGCGCATGTGTGTATGTGTGCGCAAGTGTGTGTGTATAATCCTTAAGAAGGTATTTGGGGCCAGAGAGATAGATCAGTGGTTAAGAGTGCTTGCTGTCCTTGTAGAAGACCTGAATAGTTCTCAACTGTGACACCATCTTCTGGCCTCCTAAGGTACCTGCACTCCTATAACATCTCACACACACACACACATGCACACACACACATATGCTTGCACACACACACACATATGCTTGCACACACACACACATATGCTTGCACACACACACACATATGCTTGCACACACACACACATATGCTTGCACACACACACACACACACACACATGCACACATGCACATGCGCATGCTGGGAAGTGCCTAGATTCAAAGGGAAGGTTGGATGGACCTGCTGGCAGTACACAGAAATAAAGGCAGCTCTTAGAATCAAAAGGGAAATAAAGGAAAAAAAAAAAAAAAAAAAAAAAAAGAAACAAATTAAGCTAAATTAGAAAAACAGAGTCCATTTCATATGGTTTTTGTTTCATTTTCCCCTGAAAGGCCTCTCTGATACACTTTGCCTTGTCCCGGGAGGACAGAGACCATTTGAGTCTTTGTTGGAGGAAAAGGCTGTTTGAGTGGCTGTCGAAAGGTTGCTAAATGTGCCAGTGATTTCAAGCACCTGGGAGGCTGAGTTAGGAGGATGGCAAGTTCAGGGCCAGCCTGTACAATGTAGTCAGACCTGCCTCCACAGACAAAGAAACAAATTAAAAGAGGAATGAACATAGAAGTAAGTAAATCTCTTCCAGAGGCCACTGTCTAACCTAAGCCCCACCCAGTGGATATGCTATGGTCTGTGGGCTGCCCGAAGGGCCTGAGCTATCATGCACTGACCAGATGAGGCCTAGCTGCCCAGGGGGATTTTCAGAAAAAGGAGGCAGGGACTTACCGTAAGGGCCAGCAGGTGCTGAGGAGTTTCTTGGCCCCTTTTGGCCTCTATTTCTTTGCCTGTAAATGAGCCATCTTTACAGTGAGATGTCAGTGGGCTGGGATAGGAAGTTCTCTGCAGAGAATCCCTCAGGCTATTAGCCGGGCTGTTTCCTGAGGCAGGTGGACTCCTGTGATTGGGCCGATCCCTGAGGTGGACAGCATCCATGTCAGGGCCTTAGGCTCCTTCTCTGCACAGCTGCTGCTGAGCTTGGCGATTCCTAGGGAGGTCATTTGGAGAGACCATCATGCCCCGCTGGCTTTTAGTAGCATCCAAGAGTGAGAGTCTCTTCGGGTGATCTGGAGCAGATGCAGGCTCTCAGTGTCCTGACAGGGGAAAGGAAGGGAAACTGCGCAGCTCTCAGCCCAGGAAGACACATCAGTACCTGGAGACATGGCAGGGCCATCTGCCGAGAAGCCCCTGTGCTCTCAGCATTCCCCACCATCTCATGGCTACCCCCTCCTTGGTGAGTTCCACCCAGTGCTTTCTAAGGAGCAAAGCTAAGGAAGTTGGGTCAGTGAGCAGGCAGCTCCCCACGTGACCCTACTGACCCATGCTCTACTGTTTCCTCCTGATAATGCAGTTAGTGAGTGCAAGGTGTCACAAGCACAGATGTCACCTCATTGCTGTGTGTGATGTGTTCACTTCCAGGTCGGAAGCCTTTCTTTGCCTCAGGGCAGAGTGGAACATTCACCCTGAATGAGGCACAGAACACCCAAGGGAATCACCACAGGCTGGAGAGCCTTGCAGCCTTCTGCAGTATGTTCCTGACTGGGTATATTCATAGGCATTCTCCCTACCTGCCTCTTTCTTTTATCTGTTTTTTTGTTTGTTTTGTTTTGTGGGGTGTTGGTTTGTTGATTTTGAGGCAGGATCTTGCTCTTTGGCTCAGACTGGTCTCAAATCCATGGCAACCCTCTTGCCTACTCCCAGTAAGTACTGGAGAGGAGTAAGAGTCACCACGCAAGGTCATGTAAGCTTTTCAATTTCTGGCTACTTCCCAACCCCTTTACAGTTGAAACAACTGGAGGGACACAGTGAATAATATTGACTTGGTTTATTAGTATAGAATAAAGGAAAGAAACAAGAAAGAAAGACAGAGGAATGAGAGAGGCTAGAAGGGAAGGAGGAAGGGAGGGAGGGAGAAAAGAAGGATGGATTTCAGAGAACACATCTATGTTCAAGTTTCTAAAACAAAAGTTCATGTTAGAAAGTGTATTGCTAGCTGGGTGCGGTGGTGCACACCTTCAGTCCCAACACTCGGGAGGCAGAGGCAGGCAGATCACTGTGAGTTCAAGGCCAGCCTAGTCTACAATGCGAGTCCAGGACAGCCAAAGCCATACAGAGAAATTCTGTCTCAAAAAACCAAACCAAACCAACCAAACAAACAAACAAAACTGGGTTAACTCGTCTGAATCCACACCCCTGTCTCTACACAGGGGTCTCTCTGGGAATCACCTCCTCCACTTCACCCTCCTACCCACTGCTCTCAGCATCTCAGACACACATGTTGTCTGCATTGCGCTAGGACGGGGATGCTTTATTCTCAAAAGTTATCTTGCTTCGAGAGTTGAGTTTAGAAACTTGGCAGGAGTGTGCTGACATGCTCTTTTTGGGACAGAGTTATGGCATGAGAAGGTGGTAGAACTAGGAGGGCCATTCATGGTTAGAGTAAGTGGTTGTTCTCTGAGTGAAAACAAGACAGCAATGTGCTGAAGTGTCATGTCTCAGGTAGGAAGGCTTCTGAAGGACCCTCTTTTGTCTGTGCTGGCTTCTGTACGCTGACTGCCCTCGTACAACTCATTGCTCGGGCTCTATATACTCTGATCTATCAGGAGGTAGGGCGTTGTCTGGTGTTTGCTTTGAGTTATAGTGGAGGCACCTGAAAATGCTGCCCCTAGCCCTAAAAATGCTCAGTTTAATGGTTTGCAGCTTATTCACAGATCTGGGTGTTTTTTTTTTGTTGTTGTTGTTTTTTTTTTTTTTTTAAACAAAATCTCAATTGTTCGTTTTTTTTTTTGTTTTGTTTTGTTTTGTTTTGTTTTGTTTTGTTTTGTTTTTAACCACTCAGGAACCATATGCTGGGGTAAAAGCCTGCTAGCATAGAGAGGCAGAGAAAGCACCCATCTGACCTGTCTACTCAGCTGATATCCCAGAAGGAATACCCCTCCCCAACACTGGGAAAAACTTCCTTCAAACTTCATGTCCCTCCTTCCTATTTCCTGTGCTTCTCTCTAACTGTCCTCTTGACTTCCTCTTCCTTGCTGGTTTTTTTTTTTCCTTAATAATCCTATGTTCACATCCTGTCAGCTGGTGGTTTGCTCCACCTCTTGACCTATGGTCAATTTTATTTAATCTTGTTTACAGTATTCAAACAGAAAGCTCTTGGATTAAGGGTGTGTGCTAAGCCTGAGCCACACCACAACTAAACCAGGTTTTTCCAGTAAACAACACAGTCTGGGGGTTCACAGTGTGATCAAATACCCTGCAACAGCTAGGATTTGCTCATCTCTATCAATTATGTTTATTTGTGTGTGTGTGTGTGTGTGTGTGTGTGTGTGTGTGTGTGTGTGTGTGTGTGTGTACATACCATGGCACGTATGTGGAAATGAAGACAAGTTGTTGGAGATGGTTCTTTCGTACCTCGTGGGTTTCAGGGATGGAACTCAGATCATTAGCCTTAGTTACTAGGAGCTGTGCTGACTGAGATATCTTGCTGTCCCTCTATCAATTTTGGAATGTTTTGATCACTCCAAATGCTATACTCATTCCTTGCCATCTCAACTTTTTCCATAGAGCCTCCATCCCAGCTCCAGGCAGTGTAAGACAACTCTTGTCTGTGTGGATTGGCCTAGTCAAAGCATTTCCTATAAACAGAATCACACAATGTGGGCTTGTGTCGCTCTTTTTTGGACTAGCTTCTTTCACTTAGCATCGTGCTTTCAAGGTTCATATACTCTGTTGCATGTATCAGTACCTAATTTCTTTGTTATGACTAAATAATATACCACTCTGTGACTACGCTACAGTGTTTTTCTATGCTACGGGTTTTAATGTATTTATTATTTGATGAACATTAGGTAGTCAATGCATTGTTGCTATTATAAATGACACCAAGATGAAATTTATCATACAAAAAAATGGTGATTTAATTGGTTTTCCATATTGAGTGTCTCAGGTGACAAAAAGACAATTTAACTCACTCAAAAATGTGCTATTGTGAACATTCTCTCCTGCATGGCTCTAATCTCAACTTAATTCTAAGAACAGGTGAAGTTCATTAACCTTGGGAAATACTCGTAACTTGGTTCTAGGCTCTGCTCTGGGTCCATGTGTGTTAAATAAATATTCATGAGCACTCAGAGGTGTACTGGTATTTTTTTTTTTAAATCGTGTGTGTGTGTGTAAATCAAAGGTCCACATCAAATGTCTTCCACTATTATTCTTAACTTTATCTTTGGAGACAGGGCCCTCACTGAAGGCAGAGTTCACTGACTGACCAGTGAGCTCTGGAGATCCACTTGCCTCTGATTTCCTGTGCTTGAGTTACATTGCTGTGCCAAACATTTTTTAATGTGGTTTCTGGGGATCGGAACTAAAGTCTTTGTGCTCTGGGCACAAGCACTTCAATCAAAGAGCCATCTTTTCAGCACATATGTGGGGATGCTTTTATTGATAGAGAGCACCTGAGAGCCCAGACCTGTGCCAGGCGATGTAGGTGGTCAAAGCACATTGATTAATGACAGAAGTTCCTCATCACAGCCCTGGGAAGAAGTGAGTTCATAGCTAAGGAAATAGGAGTCTGAGAAGCTAAGTGACCATCATCAGGCATGGTAGGATGTGACAGAGCAGGCACAAGGCAGAGCCTGGTCACTGGTTCTAGAGTCCATGGTGCTGACCACAGCAGCAAGCAAGTCTTTCCTTTTGGACTGCTCCAGGAACCTGACAGCCTGGAAAGACTGGCCTCTCTGCTCAGCCACACTATTATTGCTGGGCATCCCTTGCCTTGAGTTTGCTTCTCTCTCTGCTGACTCCATTGCCAGCCCTCACCACTGCCTTCTCTCCACTTTCTCTTGCTGGTCAACACAACATTATTGCCATATCACCCCTGTGGTTGTCACCAATATACTCCATGAAAATCACTCCTCCTGGGGTCCAAACCCCATCTATCTGCCTCCCAGATACACTGCAGTGACTGTAGAGACCATTGCAGAATCTACCGGTGATGAATTGCATCCACCTTTGATTGCACATGTGTGGAATCTGAACAAACAGACAGGCATATGTGTCTTGGTCAATGTGTGGTTTGCTCCTGCAGTAGTGTACTCCTGCCATGAGTCCTCTTGAAGTTTATAAAGCAAGTGACATATTTTGCTTTGACATTGAATTCTCATTGTTTTCCCATTTCAGAGATGGATCATTCTGATGTACTTTCTTCTCTTCCTCCTTCTTCTCCTCCCCCTCCTCCTTCTTCTTTCTCCTCTTCTTTTTCTCTTTCTCCTCCTTCTCCTCCTCCTCTCATCCTAGAGGACAATCTTGGATAAACTTGCCTTCTATCTTGTGTGAGAAAGGATCTCTTTGTTGTTCACCATTGCACATTTCAGAGTGGCTGGAACTCTGAGTTCTGGGAATTCTCCTTCTCCACCTCTCATCTCACTATATGAGTGCTGGGATTAGATGTGTACCGCAGTGCCTGTCTTCATCTGGGTTCTGGGAATTTAAATTCAGGTCCTTGTAGTTGCACAGTGAGCACTTTTACCCACTGAGCAATAGTGCATTTTCTAAGAACAATGGGCCTTCATGATTTGAGTCAGAAGTTACTTTTTCCTTTATTTTTCTCCTTTATTCCTCCCACCCTCCCTCTCATCATTTAGAAACACTTAAGATTTTAGGAAGGCACCACAGAGTTATGAATATTTTTGATGTATGATTAATTCCTGGCTCTGATTGGCCATGAGGTTACACATGTGTTCAGGACAACATGGTGGAGAGAAGTGTCTGGAGGCCTCTGATGTGAGGACCCAGTGATATTAATGCAAGTAGAAATGAGACTGGTCCTCTGCTTCAGGCATCTTATGGTAAATTTTTCCTGATAGTCTGGGACTTATGCTGCAATTGGAGAAAAGGTTTCTGATTACTCATAGCTGCTATTATAGTCACAGATGATGGAAATGTGTCAAGGAAAGAGGGGACTATCAACTTAGATTACAGCTCAGGCCCTCACAGTCCATCCATGGCTTGGCAACTAGTTGACAACATATCAGAAGGCTTTGGGAAAACTACAAATTACAGGTTAGACTTTTTTTTCTCTTTGTATCCACAATGGAAAACTGGATTGAACTTAAGGCAACTGTCCCAGTAGGGAGCGATGAAAGGTGGTCTCGCCCGAACCTGACACACGTACATGCAGAAGTCGGATTTTCATTTCCAGTGGACTTCATGAGCATTCTCGATGCAATGAAGGATGTGAGATTGAAAGATGAGAAATGATCTCTTTAGGTTTTCCACCCAAAGGAAAAAGAATACTAGTCCATTAAGCATGGAGTTCCTTTCTATACACTGTAATTTTTGAGGTGGATCTCTGAATTTCCCTGCCAAATGGAGAGCAGCTTTGAATAATCATGGTGAAAACAGAGGAGGAGGGAAACATCTGTCTGGGGACCTCACTGCAGGGAGGCTCTTCTGATGCTGATTATGGGTTACCTGGTGATGGCATCCATCCCTCAGTCTGGATGTCTCCTCTCCAGCCACCTCAGGCAGGGTAAGGTGGTTGTGCATGTCTTTCTATCCCACGCAGCCTGTTTCCTCCTCCTGCATCTGAACAGGCTTTAAGACTTGCTGGCATGAGTGGAAGTGACACTGTGGCAATGTTCACACCTCAGTTATGTTTTTAAAGATTCATTTTATTTTTAATGGGTGTATGTCATTGTGGGGGTACGTGCATGGGAGTGCCAGTGCTTACACAGGCCAGAAAACTGCACTGCATCCCCCGAGGCTGGAGTTGGAGGCAGTTGTGAGTTACTGCATTGGGTACTGGGAACTAAACTTGCGTCCTCTGGAAGAGCAATATTCACCCTTAACCCCTGAGCTATCCTCCCCCACCCCCAAGGCCTAGACTTCAAAGGCTGGGCAGCATTGAATTAGTTTCTTGCAGCCCTGACCTGCCATATGAGAAATACAGCTACTGCCTGATAGACTGCAGAAAGAGGTCAGAGCACTAGTGGAGCAGGAGGGAGTTCATTGAGGGAGGCTCTTCCTGACCTCATTATGGACTTCCAGATGTACATAACGCCATCGCTAACTCTCTAGGCCAGCCAGCTGCCAGCTGATGACCACCTACCATCATCCCTCAAAGCTATGTGCAACAGAAAAAAATCACCTTGTTTGTTCACTTGCTAACTTTCTTACCGACAGAGAATGGGAGTAAATGTGGTCAGGTTTTTTTTGTTTGGTTGGTTTTGGTGTTTTTTTTTTTTTTTTTTTTTTTTTTATGAGAAGAGCAGGTCTCTAAAAATAAACTTGGAGTTATCAATAGAAACAAGCAAAGACCTAACCCCTCCTATTGTCGGAATGCTTTCCTCACTTATAAGCCACCTGTAGATTACAATCCACAGCACAAATTCCAGCCAGTGCCAGGACACTTAAATTTGATTAGGCTGAAAAGAAATTCCTGTATTAAGTTCTTATCTGGCTTTGAAAACTTTCTCAGAGTTGCCCGGAGAACAGCTGCCATTCATTCACTCTTGGTGACCGTTGCCCCACTGATTCTAATCTCATCCTTGCCAGGAAAAGCAGCAGATCAGAACAAACCATCACTGGAAAGGGGCTGCTTCAGGAGCGAGAGGCCTTAGATTTGGAGAAACCTCATTCCAGAACATGAGAGAGATTTTATGGAGGAAATAGAAAAACTGGAGCTCTTCAACCTCTGCAAGAGTCTGATGTATCGGGTGGCTAAAGTTACAAATTGATTTTCTATACCAGGTACTTAGGTAGGATCCTCTGCCTCAAATAAATCGATTGTTTCACTCAGCCTGAGCTCTATGCATGGTGTGCTCCCTGCAGAAGGGCAGGCTCCTATTGATTTAAAAGGGTCTGGCAAAAGAATGTCCAGGTTATCCAAATATTTTACTTAGCTGAAAATTCCTATTCATACAAGAAAGTCTAATTTCAATTACGGTGAATGAACACCTTTGTAATTTTCCCTAAACTGTTTTTCACTCTTGACTTGGAAGGCCCATTCATTTCTGCAGTGCTTAAGGGAGGAGCGTGAGTGAAAATGAAGGTCCACAGAGGAGGGAGACTGCATCATGCGCATTTTCATTCCAGGTTGCTCCACATAATTTAGCCTCATGTCATGTTTCTCACAACCTTCGCCTTTTGGTTCCATCAAAATAGAACTCAGAGACAGAAGACTCACCTGTCTGTTCCTTTGATGCCCATGGTGTGCTCGCTCGAGGTACGTGGGGCATTTCATTTGGGTAGAAAGCACCAACATTCTCCAAATAACATTTTCCGCAAGCAGTCAGGAATGGGAAGACGGACTCCCCCATGAGACAGAAGATGTTTGCACCCATGAAAAGTGAATAGGACGTTCTACAAGGTGACGGTAAGAATGAGGCATGGGAGATGACGTCCTGGGACCTGCCTTGCTGCTGGCAGAGGACCAAGGCTCAGGAGCGCCTCACAACCCTCAGCCTTTACTGTGACATCAGAAATTGTAAAGACTGGCTCGCCCAGCTCTCAACTTTTGGAGTCTTGGCTCAGATTGTGGAGAGAGCATCACGATGCCATCCCCACCATCCTTTCAATACGTCTGTGACAGGCAGCTTTAATTGTCAACCTGACACAATCTAATATCCCCTTGGGAGAGAATCTCAGTGAGCAGTTGTCTACATCAGTTTGGCCTGTGCGCACCTGTGTAGAAGACTCTTGGTTATGTTAACTGCTATGGGAAGACCCAGTATGGAACTGCGTAGGAATAGCAAATCTCACTGAGCAGTGGGAGTGCGTACATCCTTCTCTCTCTGCTCTCAACTGTGGGTGTGATGTGGCCAGCTGTTTTTATGTTCCTGCTGCCCTGGCTTCCTTGCTGCAATGGACTGCATCCTTGGAACCGTGACCTAAAATAAACCCTTTCTGGTCCAAGTTGCTTTTTGTTAGAGTGCTTATCACAGCAATGGAAATGAAACTGGCACAGAGACAGACAACAGGATGGAAGCTTCCAATTTCAAAGGATGCAGACTCCAGTATCAGTTTCTATAGGATGCAGTGAAACCCTGGGAACAGAGCCACAGGCACAGGTCTGATTTGAATATTTACCTGCCATCATCCAGATTAAAGGCCAACACAAGATGCCACAGGGGCCAGGGTCTGAGTTCTCCATAGACGAGCCTTGGCCAGGCCACCTCCCCAAATGCATGTACTTTGTGTAACTCCAGGCGGTCACAGTGGCCATGATGGCTTTGCTTCTGATGTGATTGACAGAACACTCCAATTCTAACCAGCCTGGGCTTCCTACTGGTAGTCTATAGGGTCTTGACACCAGATCCTTTCTAGAAGACATACTCTATAGGGAGATGGGAACCCCAAGTCTTGGCAAGTAGCAAGAGTTGTGAGAGCGGGACTTAGCTGTTTGGTTCACTGAGCCATCATGACATTTCCTTTTTATAAACCCTTTGATGGTCCCTGATAGTGAAAGGAAGACTATGTAGCCATAGGGCAACAGTAAGGGATGCATTAGTCATGCCTAGCATGTGATTGACTTCATTAGCTGATTGAGGGAATCAGGTCTCAAGGACTAGGTTTTCTCAGCTTCAACCTTGTAAACACGAAAAAGGTTTTAACTCGCGAGACACACCCGTGTGTTCATCTATTCAACATTCATTTATCAGTGGGTGGAAAACCTACTGTCTCTGTGCCAAACTAGCTGTGCTCTTTGTCCACATGGAACCTACACCAACAGATGAAGGTAAGTCATGGCATCCCTTGCTCACGGGCACATGCTAGCGGAGGTAGATGCGCAAGGTCCCAGGACAGCATGGAGCAGGAGACTGGACTTACACAGATGGCTGAGATGTGTAAGTTTTCCTGTAAAACAGTCATTTAAGTGAGTGGGAGTTGGTTAGGAAGAGAAAGGGTTTTCTGGGTAGAAGAAACAATAAAGGAGGCCCCAATAGAGCAAGGCATGTGGAAGACTACAGAGGGGGAGCGTCAGGCAGTGATGGTGACAGGTAGAGCTCACCAAGGCCTCATTGCAGAATTCCTTACAAACTGGAGACCTGGGGCTCAGCAGATAAGAGCATTTACTGCTCCTGGAGAGGAACTGGAGTTGGTTCCAAGAACCCTCATGGTGGATCACAGCCATTCATAAATTTACATCCATGGAACTCAATGCCTTCTTCTGAACTTTGTGGACACCAAGCATACATGTGATGCACATACATACATTCGGGCAAAACACGCGTACGATAACTAAATCTTTAAAAAACAAAACAACCTCCCCAAAGAACCCAAAGGATTAAGTCTGCTTGGAAATAGGCAGATCCCCACCCCCACCCCATTGACAGGGCTTCTCTGTGTAGCCCTGGCTGTCCTGGAACTCACTCTGTAGACCAGGCTGGCCTCAAACTCAGAGACCTGCCTGCCTCTTCCTCCTGAGTGCTGGGACTGAAGGTGCATGCCACCACCTCCTAGCAGCAGTTGTTTTAAAGTGGGGACTTTATACTAATAATATTGGAGGATGTATAAGGGTTTTAAGAGGGAGGTGATCTGGTGTGGCTTGGTGACAGACAGATGGCTTTGGCCACTGTGTGAAGATTGTTCTGGAAGTGGCAGGAGCGAACAAGAGGAGCCTGCTGGAGGCTGGAGATGGGAACAGCTGGGGCAGCTTCCTCCTCCCCTAAATCCACATGCTCCTTACAACAGAGCTCTCTCGTAGTTGAAGTGGAAAGCACTCAAAAGGAAAGTAGGGCTAAGAGGGGAGGCCGCCGGCAGCGAGAACATTCTGTAGCGCAGACTGCTAGGGTTTGAAGGACAGTAACCCTGGGCAACAGCAGTGTCTGAGCTGAAAGGAAACGGCGTTCTTCTTTGAAGGTAAGTGGCCTTAAGCGTGATCTTCCTCCTTGGCCATCAAGAGTCTCTGTCCACATCTGCAGTCTTTACATTTCCTGCACTTGTTTGCTCGGGGTTCCCTCTACCTCTCTTCTACTGCAATCTTTGTCTTTCCCACACTCGTTTCCTTGGCGGGGCAGGGGCACGTTCCTTTCCTGCTTCTCTTCTATGCTATGTGATCTAAGACCTGGGTATGATGATTAAAATCGATTGTCCGTGTGACAGTTTCTAGAGTCACCAGCGACAAACCACTGGAAGTGCTGCCCAGTGAGGAAGCTTCTAGACTGGGTTAACTGAAGTGTAAAGATCAGATCGACCCCAGATGTGGCTGCACCGTTCCCTGTGCTGGGGTCCTAGGCTGAATAAAAAGTGGAAAAAGGAGGTGAGTACCAGCATTCTGTGTGACCAGCTGCCTCAAGCTCCTGCCACTATCTTTCTCCACCATGAAGGACTGTATCCCCTCACACTGTGAGCCAAGACAAGCCCTTCATTGCTTAAGTTGCTTCTTTCAGATTATTTGGTCACAACGATGAGAAAAGAAACTAACACACTTTGTTTCTAGCCTGCTTTCCCAAAAATGATACAAGAAGTTAAGTTCTAAATGTACCACCCAAACTCCCGTCTTCATTAGAAGCTGCCATTGCTCTGTGGTCCAGAGCTGATATATTACTTGTTGAACATGTCCCTAGGCACTGCCCAAAGTGCCTTGTACATACTAACGAACTCTCTTAGAAATTATCAGCACAGCATTAGTAAGTCTTGTTCTTGACCCCATTTCACAGATGGCAAAACTGAGGCACGCAGCCGTTGAGCAGCTTGCAGAGGTCTCACAGCCAGTGAGTATCAGAGTTCTAGATAAGAGCCACATAGAACCTCTCTTCCTCTTAGTCCCAGAGTCCCACTGCTCTCAGACAGAATCTTTAAATAGACATAATCTAAGACCTAACTCCATTTTAACTGAATCCTCAGGAGAGTCTCACTTTCCCTCTGTGCCACAGGCCTATGGCTGCTCTCCTAAGAGGCCCAATTTCTTTTCCTTTGAGAGCTGTCCTTGCCCAGCTGGACTCTCTGTGTGATACTGAGAATGAGGATGGACCAAGACTAGAAAGGAAGAGCACAGGCCAGCAATAAGATGTATCTGCATTAGCCCCTGGAGATGCTCGTGAGGATGAAGGCACAGTGAGCCAGAGACTCCAGTCTGGCAGACTTTAAGAAACATCCCATCTGCTCTGTGTTTAAAATGGGCTTTCCCTTCGTGGAGATGTTTCAGCTCAGGGATTATATGAAAGGCAGAGATGGAAACATTGCCAGAGGGAGGATCATTCTCAGGGGATTACCAAGGAATCCCCTGAAGTTTGGTGCCTGTGGCACTTTAGATGGGATGGCCCCCATGCGCTCATGGGTTTGAATACTTGGCCCATAGGGAATGGCACTATTAGGAGGTGTGGCCTTGTTGGAGACAGTGTGTCACTGTGTGCCCGACCTTTGAGGTCTCCTATATTCAAGCTATACCTAGTGTGGCACACAGTCCTCTTCTGCTGCCTGCAGATCAAGATGGAGAACTCGGGGCCGGGCGTGGTGGCGCACGCCTTTAATCCCAGCACTCGGGAGGCAGAGGCAGGTGGATCACTCTGAGTTCGAGGCCAGCCTGGTCTACAAAGTGAGTCCAGGATGGCCAAGGCTACACAGAGAAACCCTGTCTCGAAAAACCAAAACAAAACAAAACAAAAAAAAAGATGGAGAACTCTCAGCTCCTCCTCCAGCACCATGCCTGTCTGCCTGTTGCCATGCTTCTCTTCCCACCATGATGACAATGGACCAAACCTCTGAACTGTAAGGCAGCCGCAACTAAATGTTGTCTTTTGTAAGAATTGCTGTGGTCATGTTGTCTCTTCACAGCAATCAAACCCTAACTAAGTGCCAAGTCCAGAAGCCAGTGAATGCAGTCTTTTCTGGGGCCCACCGTGGCCCATGGCTTCTTTGACAGTAAAATGAGGACAGGACTGATTGGGGCTGGGAATAAAGTAGGGACATGGACTCGGACTCTGGGAAGAGGAGACAAAGGATTAGAGAGTGGTTGGGGACCAAAGCACCCCATAGACCAGAGTGAGCTTTCTCTATCTTCACTAAAGCCACATAGCGCCACAGCTCTGCCACAAAGGACCTCTGCCTGGGCACTTCTTGGGAAGGAGGGAGGCACTTGTAGTCATTACTTGAGTTTCTCTTGCCATCCCTTTGGTCCCCTTCCCAGCAAAGGTTCTTGAAAGTGAGAAATTTTAGAGCTGAAGGTCAGGAACACTTGGCAAACTTAAAATGATGGGGAAAAGCAATGTGTGTCCCTATCATTGG